>NC_090377.1:52496693-52798138 GCF_036365525.1 Heterodontus francisci
GACTTGCAGGTTGGTAGGTAAATTGGCCATTAGCAATTGCCCCTAGTATAGGTAGGTGGTAGGGAAACATAGGGACGGGTGGGGATGTGGCAGGAATATGGAATTAGTGTAGGATTAGTATGGATGGGTGGTTGATGGTCGGCACAGACTCGGTGGGCCGAAGGGCCTGTTTCAGTGCTGTATCTCTAAACTAAACTAAACCTCAGAGAGAGAAAAGTCTCCCACTTGAACAAGGTTTAAGAAGAACACTGGGCTCTGACGAACAGCAAGACTACCTACAATCAAGTGAGCTTGAAGCACAGTAAACAAGAAGCTTTTGATATTGCCTCAAACTCCTCTCTCTTATATTTTCCTCTCCTCATTTCTGTCCCAATCTGCATGTGTGTATCGCATGTGCATGCTAGCGTGGATGTTAACCATATTAGAGTTTAAGTTTGAATAAAATTTCATCTTTCTTCTTTAAACCTCAGAAAACCTGTGTGAATTGGTTTCTTTGCCTTATAATTGGAAAGCGGTGAACAAGGATTCACAAAGGGGGGAGCTCAAAACACAGTGTGTTTAAAATTAAACCGTTACAATAAGACCAGGTGAAGATAGTAACAGACCCCTAGACACCTTTCGCACCTGGTCATAACAGAAATTTGGGTGCTAGCTTTTGGAATTTTACCCACAAACGAGTGAAATTGGAAGTGGGAAGCCAAGTTGTTCCCAATCAAAAAAAATAAAAGCAAGATTTTAATACAGGTTTTCTTGTGGTTATGTGTGATTGAATACTAACATGTCTGCAACTGAAGTGAGTAGCTCTCCAAGCCAGGGTGAAGTAACTTGGGATAAGTTCAAAGCACTGTGTATGGAGGAGTTGAGAAAAATGGCTGAGCAGTGTGGGATCACTGTCTGTGACAAGGCTAGGAAGTTTGAACTCCTAAGACGAGTGGCCGACCATTTTTCCATTGAATCTGAAGAAGCAGAAGCAGTGTTAGAAACAGACCCAGTCAGGGTACTGCTAGCAAAGATACAATTGGAACAAAAGAAACTTGAACTAGAAGACAGAGAGAGGCAGGAGAGGGAAAAAAAGAGAGCCTTCCAAAAGGAACGTGAAGAAACCGAAAGACAGGAGAAAGAAAGACAGAAAGAGAAAGAATATTCCAGAAAGAATCCGAAGAGAGAGAGCTGAAGCGGCTTGAGTTAACTAGGGGTGACAGAGCAACCCGAGTGAAAGCCTGGTCAATATGGAAGAGCACAATTCAGGGCTGGGTACGCGATTGCTAAAACTCGCTCAATTAATTCCAAAATTCAATGAGGAAGATGTGGAAGCGTTTTTCATGTCTTTTGAGAAACTGGCAAGGCAGCTAAAATGGCCATCTGAGACCTGGCCTCTCTTATTACAAAGCAAACTAACTGGAAAAACCCATGTGGTTTCTTCCTTGTTGCTAGATGAGAGTTCATCAAGTTATGAACTGACCAAAAATGCTATCCTCGGGGCATACGAATTAGTACCCGAAGCTTATCGCCAAAAGTTTAGAACCCTCAAAAAGCAAACTTAGCTGGAGTTTGAAAGAAGTAAGTAGCTAGCTTTTGACCAGTGGCTGAGGGCTTTAAAAATACAGCTCAGCTCTGAATCTCTCAGAGAAGTAATCCTGTTAGAGGAATTTAAAAACTCTTTCCCATTCTCAGTAAAGACCCATGTCGAGGAGCTGCAGGTTCAGGGAGCCCGGTAAGCGGCAGTTCTGGCTGATGAGTTTGCTTTAATTT
Organism: Heterodontus francisci; assembly: GCF_036365525.1. Classification (NCBI taxonomy): domain Eukaryota; kingdom Metazoa; phylum Chordata; class Chondrichthyes; order Heterodontiformes; family Heterodontidae; genus Heterodontus; species Heterodontus francisci. The sequence continues at coordinate 52,498,446 of NC_090377.1, forward strand.
ATAAGACAGTTTCCTAGGGGAGAGCCTTTCCTGATCACTCCCACAAATTCGAAAAGGACAAAGGGTGGGAAGGTGATATCCGCCTAGGCAGTCCTGGAAAAGAAAGGAAAGCAGGAGACACAGGGGGCCCTCCTCCAGCCAAAAAGGAAGGTGCTGTGAGCAAGAGAGACCCAGAAATCTGTGTGCTTCCATTATAATAAGGCAGGGCATTTAAAAGCTGACTGCTGGAAACTAAAGGGGAAACCGGTAGGGTTAATCAGGGCACACCCGCTCAGTGACAACAGGGACCTGATGCAAAACACAGAACAAGCTGTGGCTTTAACTGCAGTAAGAGTGCAATCCAGGAAGCTTACTATGGCCAGTGCAGGAAAAGTTAATAGGATTCCTGAAGGTTATCAGGGTTTTGTATTTGAAGGGAAAGTAACCCCATAACCCTCGAGTGGGGCAAGCAAGCCCATAGTGATTCTCAGGGACACAGGGGCCACCTGATCCCTTTTACTGGGGAAAGGCCTGACTTTTCCGCCTGAGAGTGCAGTGAACACCAAAATGGCGGTGCACCTGGAGTGTGATCTAGTTTCGGGACCGGTGACTGTAGGGATTGTTCCTAGTTTGTCTGTGGATGGGGTTGACCTGCTCCTAGGTAATGATCTGGCAGGAGTGAAGGTGGCAACACCCCCCCACCCCCAGTAGCAAAAGAAAGACTACAGGAGGTCAGAGAGACAGGGCCGTGACAGGAGACGGTCTCCTGCAGTTTCCCAATATGTAGTGGATCAGGCCACAAACAAGCTTCCCAGAGCAGACTGCATTGGCACTGCAGGCAAATGACCATGAGGTCTGCCTGTCCGAGATTTTTTTTGGAAAGTTAGGAGACCCAAGGAATGAATTAAATGGGTTTTCCCTAGGTGAGGCTCAGTGATCCGACCCAGTATTGCTAGAGTTAGCACAGGCTGCTCAGTCGGAAAGTGAAGCAGAGGGAGTCCCTGACTGCTACTATTTAAAGAATGAGGTACTGATGAGGAAATCGATTCCTCCTCACAGACTTGAGGGCAAGGAGTGAACAGTAGTTCACCAGTTAGTGGTACCACAGAGGTACCAGGGACAAATATTAAAAAGGGCCTACGAGACCACAGTAGCTGCACATGCCAGTATACGAAAGACCAAAGCCCGCATAAGACAGCAGTTTTACTGGCCAAAACTCCACAAAGATATGGTGGAGTACTGCAGAAGTTGCCACATGTGCCAGGTTGAGGGAAAACTCCAACCTACAGTGAAACCTGCACCCCTACGTTCTGTACCGGTGTTAGGAGGACCCTCCAGCAGAGAGCTGGTGAATTGTAAGGGACCCCCGCTGAGAACAAAAGGGTACAGGCAGGCACACAGCTGGCAAAAGTTTAGAAAAAGGGGAAAAAGTGACCAAGGGCAGGATAAAGGAAGTCCGGGAAGAATCCTGGATGTAAACCCCTACTGTCTGGTCAACCAACCCTGAAAAATGTGAAAAGTTAGACCCCACAATCTCCTATGTAAATGCAGACTCTAGAAGTACCCCACCAGAGTTGCTGACAGCATTTACAGGAACCTGCAGAGACAAAGAGAGACCTCTGGGGGGAACAGAAACTGTGAGGGTGATGCCGCACCTAGCTGAAGTGCCACAGGAGATTGCAGCCAAATCTGCACAAATACCTACAGGTAGGAGTGTCCGAGAGAACAAAGGGGAGAATAACAAAGACTCTTCCCCCACAGTCAGAGGAAAAGGGAACCACCCATCCCCTGAAGTCAAAGGAAAAGGGAACCACCCATCTCCTGAAGTCAAAAGTCTTTGTGAAGCAGCTCTGGCAGAACAGACCATTTACGATCAGCTTTAAGATTGGTGTGAGTGGAAATGAATGAGAGAAATGTATGGTTTTTCTTTCTGTATCCTGTATTTCTCTCAAACTCTGAAATGAAATGCACCGTTTTTCTTCAAATCGCATATCATTCTGCTGGGTGTGGAGGTGTCAGGCGAACCCCCCCCCCCCCCCCCCCCCCGACTGGACATTTGCATAGTAACCGACAGTGTTGGAACAACGGGGATCCATCCGTTGCTTCCTTAATACACAGAAGAAGTGGTCAGACCAGTTTTAGCCAAATGACTAACAGGTTGTTGCAGAGGTTGGAATTGGGAGAGTTTTAAATTGGAGAAAAGAGTGTTTGAAACGAGAAAGCCGTGTGCTCCCGATTGGAACAGAACCTCCTCTCCAGTCCTGCCTGCCTCCATCTCGAATCTTGTGAAAACACGTGAACCTCAAAGAAAGAAAAGTCTTCTGCATGAACTAGGTTTAAGAAGAACACTGGGCTCTGATGAACAGCAAGACTACCTACAATCAAGTGAGATCGAAGCACAGTAAACAAGAAACTCTTCTGATATTGCCTCAAACTCCTCTCTACTATATTTTCCTCTCCTCTCTTCTGTCCTTATTTGTAGAACATAGAACAGTACAGCACAGTACAGGCCCTTCGGCCCACGATGTTGTGCCGAACCTTTAGCCTACTCTAAGATCAAACTAACTACCTACCCTTCATTCTACTATCATCCATGTACCTATCCAAGAGTCGCTTAAATGTCCCTAATGTATCTGCTTCTACTACCACCGCTGGCAGCGCATTCCACGCACCCACCACTCTCTGTGTAAAGAACCTACCTCTGACATCTCCCCGAAACCTTCCTCCGATCACCTTAAAATTATGCCCCCTGGTGATAGCATTTGCATGAGTATATCGCGTGTGTATGCTAGCGCAGTGTTTATCCGTAGGCATTAACCGTATTAGAGTTTAAGTTTTAATAAAATTTCATCATCTTTAAACCTCAGAAAACCTGTGTGAATTGGTTTCTTTGCTTTATATTTGGAAAGCGGTGAACAAGGGTTCACAAAGGGGGAGCTCAAAACAGTGTGTTTAAAATTAAACCCTGTTACAATAAGACCAGGTGAAGATAGTAACCGACCCCTAGTCACCTTTCACACCTAGTCGTAACAATAGGTTATAAAGTAAACTCGTTTTGAATTGCGTTAGGAATCCAGTATTCGTCCTAAATGTAAATCAAATGAAACCTGTGATTTTGCAGATCTGCAAAATTTTCCCACCATGTCAATTTAAAATAAAACATTTGGTCTCTGGATATATATCTATTGCCCAACCCGAATTGCCTTAAGGACATAGTGTGGACTGCAGCCATGTGTTGGCCACACTGGATAGGGGTTGCTACTTTGATTCTCTAAAGAACATTATGAACCAGTTGGGTTTTTACAACAATCCACTACTTCATGGTCATTTGTTTTTTATGGTGCTAGTCCACAGGTTTCTTGAACTAACTTTCACATCTTGCTATGATGGTATTTTGAACTCATGCCCTTTTGGCTCTGGTTCAATGATCCATAGAGAAAAGAGCTCCTACAAGGTTGTTTGTACAACAATATTATGGACTACATGTTATTTGTTGCAAATGTTTCAATTTCCATTAGCTAATATTCTGCTATTTTCCTTTGCCCTTTCAGTCACATCATGTGAACCACCACTGGAATGTATGCCGTTGTTACAGGAAAAACTCAAAGAAACCAACAATTTCTCTGCATTTCTTGCAAATGTCAGGAAAGCTTTTACAGCATTAGTATAACTCCAGGTTGCATTCCTAGCTTTTATATTTAGTTTAGAAAGTGTATTTTTCCTTGCTGTTTAATTTTTTTTTTATCTCTATGAACCCTATCTTGCTGTCTGATGGGTAATATAGTATTTTTCTAATTGTAGCCTTGTTTAAAAGAAAAAACAATCTCCCTTGTTTATATGTGTATCTCTTAGACTGTTGGCTGTATTATGTTGCTTGATAAATTAACGGACACAAGATGCCATCTGTCATAAGTTTACTGTCGTTATGATTAATAAACATTTTCATCAAACCTTTTATGTACAAAGTGTTTAATTTTTTGTTGTTGAAATAAACAGTTGTCATTAGAATATCAGTAAAATAATGGTAGCAATAGTCAGCCCCATGGCGTCATGCTTCACTAATTTTTGAGCTACTGCTTAGCATCCATTTATAGGATGGCCTTTGTGGAGCAGATTAGGATATTTCATTACATTAATGGTGCCACACAAATGCAAGTTGTTGAGTGTGTTGTGGATTGTGGTGTTGCATAAAGTTGCTTCCGAGTAAACAGTATTAATGGAGTAAATGTAACTCTTATTTTGTGTTGGAATTTGGATAAAATAACTGTCAAGAATAAATTGGCATCTTAACAGCTTTGCATGTGTTCAGAAAGATAAAAGAAAAGATGTGCTTTGGATATAAATCACTGCCAGTTAAAAGATTTCTACTAATCCTGCTGCTCTGTATTTAGAGTGTTCATGAATTCAGAGCAGGCATATGTAAGTAATGGGCCAGTATTTACAGTAAAAACAGGCTAACGTTGCTAACTGTTATTCACGTGCAATTCGGACAGCAACTTCAGGCGAGCACAGATGCACAGTTAAACCAGAAAATCTGGAAGCTGCTGTCCAAGATCCACTGCTCCCCAGCTGCTCAAAACAACACCTCGCTGTCTGACTCCCCATTCAAGTGTATTGAACAGTGTGACATTCCTGTACTTCCACCGTAAATACAAACTAAACTTGCCTCAGAAAGTTGGAGCATGTCTGTTTCAGTCTAAGTATCCTTTTTAATAGCATGGTACGTCTTAATTAGTGACAAACTACCTCCGACATTGAAAATAATTTTTTACAGTTGTGGCATCTAATTACTTAAGAATTTAATTGATTTTTGTTTTACTTTTTCTTTGTCTTTCTTTCAATTCAATCTTTTTTCCCTCTCTTTGCTTTCAGTACTTGATTTAACACTGAATTCACTATTCTAACTTACAGTTCCTGGTCCAGACTGCAGACCTCAATTCTTCAATCTGATTAAGATGACATAGTTGCCCTGTTTACACAGGTCCCAGATGTCCTGTAGAGGGTGCCGTTTCCCTCTTCTAGTTACAATAATTTGGAGTGCAAAGAAGTTATAGAAATTAAGTAGGCAAAGCCATTCACTGTCTACAGTAAATTCTGGCCCATTGATGTGTTTGCTTTTAGTACACATGCATAAATTGTCAGCACATTCATAAGATGAAAAGGTCTTTGTCCAAAATGTGAATCAATGTTTTGATTTTGAAACTTGGTGCAAATTCACATTACTGTATTGAAATATTACAATTCTTCAATGTCTAATCAGCATTTTGCCACACCACTTTGTCCTCTTCCAAAAATCAGTGACACTAAGGGTTTGTACTAGTTCATGCTTCTGTTGATCTTCTTCTCACTTGCGGTAATTCCTCTATGTAGGTAGCTGGGAAAATGCCCTTCTTTCCTCGCAAGCTGCCAAACCACCATCCAGTCACATCCTTCTTGTGAATAATAAGTATGTCACCTACAGAGGAAAAAGAAACAAAGTCAGAACTTGTATCTAAGAGTATAGTATTCTCTGGTTATTGATTATTCAGGTAGTAGTTGCTGCTGTCCAGTGCTCTTGCTTCCATTATTGCATCAAGTGTGATTGTTACGACCAGGTGAGAAAAGTGTCTAAGGGTCCCTCTCAGCCTTCACCTGGTCTTACTGTAACAGGGTTTAATTTTAAACAGTGTTTTTAGCTCCCCCTTGGTGATTCCGTGTTCACCGTTTTCCAATTAAAAAGCAAAGAGACTAGCACAAACAGGTTTTCTTAGGTTTAAAGAAGAAATATTGAAACTTATTAAACTTAAACTCTAATTCAGTCGATGCCTACGGATACATGATGCCCACGCTAGCATGCATATGCGATACACACATGCAAAAAGAGACAGAAAAGAGCAGAAGAAATAAAGTGGAAAAGTTTGAGGCAATATCTGAAGAGTTTTGTTACGGGTCTTCGAGTTCACTGTAGAGTCTTTGATTGTAGGTAAATCTTGCTTTTTGTTGGGGCCCAGTATTCTTCTTAAACCTTGTTCTCTGTAGGAAACTTTTGTTTCTTGGGATTCATGTGTTTTCAGTGGACTCAGAAGCTTGTGAGAAAGAGATGGGAGCAGGCAGACAGGAGAGGCTGTGACAAGCCAGCAAGGAGAGATATTCTCAGTCCAGGAGCTTTCTGCCCCAACTGTTTGTACAAATCCAAAAATTCAAGTTGCCCAGCAGGTCAGTCATGTGACTGGTTTGACCATGTTCATTTGTGTATTCGGCCATCTTAGCAGTCAACCTGGAATGTGAGCTCTCCCACCTTCAACGTCAGGTGATCAAAAGTCCATTGTGGGTTGAGTGTGTCAGGGAATGGCTGCTTTGTCCTTCCAAATACTGTCTGTTAATATGCAAATGTCTTTTCCAGCCACGGCTGATCTGTTTAACAAGTCCTTTCCTCACTCCAGTAACAGTTTAAAATCCATGTTCATGACAAAATTAATGTGCCTCATTCTTGGCAGGTGGGGGCTTCGCATGACAGTGATCAACTAACTCTGGAAATGCTGGGATCTTTCTCAATGCTACTATGGGTGGTACTTAACTATTGGAGGCTTCAAGAAATAATCATCTTGCTTAGAGATCCATAGATATTACAAAAACCTGTGAATCCCAGCCATATACCAGTGATGAGAGTCCTTACCTTGCTGCATGTTAAGTTCATCATCTCTGGCAGCCTGATAATCATAAAGAGCTTTACATGTTCCAATCTCTTGAATAGGATCGGTTACTGCAGAATGAAAAAAATATCTTCAATGTTTTTTGAAATACATTTATATGGCATACTGAATAAATATTTCTTTGGTCTACAAAACTACTTGTTTAAATGTTGTCATGTCTTGACCAGGTATCACACAATCAGTGGAAATTTTTGCGATCAAAAAGGTCTCAAATTTAGCATGGGGCTTATGAGAAAATCACAGGTAGTGCACCTGTGATTTTCTGTTAAGTTGTCTCTTTTCAAGGCCCTTTTGATGGTGTTGAGTCTCAGAAAATTCCACCCAGGATGAATCTTTGGGGGTGAAATTGGTCTTTATGAGCACTTTTGTGCTGCTGACAGTGAATTGGCAGCCTGTTTTCAATGGCACTCTAATTTCTTTTTCATTGACTGCAAATTTGCCATAAGTACATTTCATGCGACTGGTGAAGACCAGTTTCACCCCCTTCACCTCTACAAATGAGGCTGATGATAAACAGGAAAACAGCACACATCAGGGCTGTGATGATATCTTAAACTGCAAGCTACTTTGGAACATATTTCTGAGTGTGTGATTCTGCTGATTGTTGCTTTCCTTTTCTTTTACCCTGACAATGGAGTTACGGTAGGCAGGATCCTTTGACTGGACATGTGAATTGAAAAGCTGTGAAATTTACATTTATTTTACTGACCTATACAGAGGAATATCACAGTTACCACATCTAATGAATATGTTCATAAATGAGATGTTGAGGTAAGTGATGAAATTATAAATTACCTCCGGTTACTCTATACATGGAAACATTTTATTTATAACTCACTACCCGTTAACTTATTTCACTACAGCTGATAAAATTTTCTTAATGATGTCATAACATTTTCTTTTATAAGTAAGTTTAACTATTTTCAATCTGCTTCCAAATGTATTGAAATTGCTTTATAAAAATGCAGTACTCTTAGAACATGAGTAGATTTCTATCTGAACTCCAGTTTCCCCACACTTATCACCATATACCTTGATTCCCTTAGTATCTAAAGATCTATTGATCTCTGTTTTGAGTATGCTTAATGACTGAGCATCTATTGCTTTCTGAGGTAGAGCATTCCAAAGATTTATAACCTTTTGAGTGAGGAAATTTCTCCTCATCCTAGTCCTAAATTCTCCAGAGGAAACATCCTGTAGAATAAAACAATGTACAAAGGATTGACATATGGGAATTTGTGACTTCTTTCTTAAGTTCTCACCCATGAGTAGACCATATACCCCACTGGTCCTATTGTGTCTCCTCTATTTAATTACAATCTCAAGTGAGATGCTGTGCCTTCACTAGATGTCCTCTTTTAGGTCAATAAATAGGCTACCTTCAAAAATAATCTTCCTGTCCTGTTCTTTTGAATAAAGGGAAATGTTTTAGAAATTCTTTTGAGTTATCATGCTGTCGCATTGTTGATTTTGCACAGATTTAAGGTGATTGGTAGAAGGATTAGAGGGGACATGAGGAAAAACTTTTTCACCCAGAGAGTGGTGGGTGTCTGGAATTCACTGCCAGGAACAGTGGTGGAGGCAGAAGCCCTCAATTCTTTTAAAAGGTACCTGGGCATGCACCTGAAGTGTTGTAACCTGCAAGGCTATGGACGAGGTGCTGGAAGGTGGGATTAGATTGGGTGGCTAGTTTGTTCAGCCGGCATGGACACAATGGGCTGCCATAATTTTTCTATGGTTTCAAACACAAGGTATATTTGAACAACCATAAGCATATAGTAAAAGCTTCAGAAAGACATGAAAATACAAAACCAATGCCCTGTAACAAAAGCAAAAAAGGACTGTTGAGAACCAAAATTAATTTTAATAGATTTAATCTGCTTAAATTGTATTTCTCCCTGCTTCAGAATTTACTTCTTGTCCAAGGTTTCAGCAACAATCACTTTTCGGATAAAATCCATCGTAAACGTCTCAGAATCTAAATTATGTTGTTCACCTAAATTCCCATAGCCAGCTGAGCTTGCGTCTGCCTCTGATCGCTCCACTCTCACATCTGAATGATTTGAATTAGTTGTATGATTACTGTATATGGGTTCAGGTATCTGCTGGGGGCTGTTTCCATGGTGATCTCTTCTGCTATCTGTAGACACAGAGTTTGTCGAGCTTCTGTGTTGGTGCACATTTTTCATTTTCACAGGGCGTGATACCTGCACCAAACTGTGATGATGTTCCTGTCAAATTGAAAGTTAATTATATATGATTTAAAGTTATTCAAAATCAACTGAGTAGCTTTGTGTGTGAAATGTCACATGCTGTCAGTTATTACACAGTCAAATACTCTTTAGTGGGATTGCTTGTGGATAAAAGCCACCATTCCCTCAAATGCTTTGATTTGATAAAGAAATTATGATGCTTAAAGTTCCCTACTCAAAAGGTACTGTTTTATACTGCAAAGGTGGTCCCCATGACTGGTGTCTGAGCCAGAAGGAATCTTTGCAACTTCAGCAGATCTTGGACATCATTGTCAGGTAACTATAACTTCATGAAAGTAACTGTCTCCCCAGAAATGTAACAACGTTGTGTTGATAAGATTCTGACGTGTCCGTTACCATCCCATCTCTGCAGAAAGTTTTTAAATTATTCTGTTTCTCTTCATTAATAAGTTGCTATAAGCCCTTTTCTGTGATGCTTCAATATCTTTGTTGTATCACATTGAACAGCAATAAAAACATAAGAAATAGGAGCAGGAGTGGACCATATGACTCTTCGAACCTGCTCCACCATTCAGAATAATCGTGGCTGATCTTGGGCTTCAACTCTACTTTCCCACCTGCTCCCCATATCTGTTGATCCTCAGAGACCAAAAATCTACCTATCCCAGCCTTAAATATATTTAACGATGCTGCATCCACTACCCTCTGGGGTAGAGAATTCCAAAGATTCACAACCCTTTGTAGTAATTTCTCCTTATTTCAGTCCTAAAAGATAGTCCCCTTATCCTGAGACTGCTCCGTGTTTTAGATTCTCCAGCCAGCGGACACAACCTCTCAGTGTCTACCCTGTCAAGCCCCTTCAGAATCTTCTAAGTTTCAATGAGATCATCTCTCATTCTTCTAAACACCAGAGAATATAGACCCAATTTAGTCAGCCTCTCAACATGGGGCAACCCTGTCATTCCAGGGACCATCTAATGCATTTTCGCCGTACTGCCTCCAATGCAAATATATCCTTCCTTAAAAATTGAGACCAAAACTGCAACACAGTATTCCAGGTGTGATCTCACCAAAGCCCTGTATAATTCTAGCAAGACTTCTTCATTCTTGTACTCCAATCCCCTTGCAATAAAGGCCAATATGCCATTTGCCTTCCTAATTGCTTGCTGTACCTAAGTGCCAATTTTGTGTTCCTTCTACAAACACAAGTCTCTCTGAACATCAACATTTACAAGTTTCGCAGCTTTTAAAAAATATTCTGCTCTCCTTATGACCAAAGTGAATAACCTCACATTTCCCCACATCTGCCACCTTGTTGCCCACTCACTTAACCTGTCTATATCTCTTTGCAGCCTCTCTGTGTCCTCCTCACAGCTTGCATTGCACCTAGTTTAGATACATTACTCTCTCTCTTCATCTAAGACATTTATATAGATTGTAATTAGCTGAGGCCCCAGTACTGATCCTTGCTGCAATCCGCTATTTACAGCCTGCCAACTTGAAAATGCCCTATTTATACCTACTTTTTGCTTCTTGACGGTTAACCAATCCTCTGTCCATGCCAATATATTATCCCCAACTCCATGAGCCCTTATTTTGCCTATTAACCTTTTGTGTGGCACCTTATCAAATGCCTTTTAGAAATCCAGGTATACTGCATCTACAGGTTCCTTTATCTGCCCTACTAGCTGCATTCTCAAAAAACTCCAATAAATTTGTCAAACATATTTTCCTGTCGTAAAACCATGTTGACTTCGCCTGATCTATGATTTTCTAAGTGCATTGTTAAAACTTCTGTCACACGTACCAGAAGTGCGACGACGAAAAATTATGGACAAAAACTGAAGAGTTATGAAAAATGACTTTGTCTTTTAATAAATTGACCTTTCTTTTAAAAAGTAAACAATGTGCTCCAGAATGGCTGCTGAAGGAAAAGGACTTGGCCTTTGTATATTCAAACTGTCTGACAGGGACAAAAGACTTGCTGAGTGCTGCTCGAATGCGCAGAGTGTGAATAAGGGAGTTTGGCAAGTGAAGGCGTTTTAAGAGTTAATCTCTCTAGTCTAGTTTTTGTTTAAATTTAGCAATTAACTAAAATTACTGTTTAAGTTAGGAGGCAAGTTAAGTTTCTTACAGTTTTAAACAGGGATATACTTCAATAGAGTGGCGGCGGGAAGGAGAGTGGGACGAGTGAGCAGTGTAAAACAGTGGCAGTGGGAAGCGGAGAGAGAGAGAGCGCGAGCGAGACCAGCGAGCAGTGTAAAAGAGCTAGCTAGTCTAGGCCACCAGAGCGTTCTGAGGAGGAAAAAAAAAATCGAAGTGTGACGTCACAGTAGAACAGGTAGTTAATTGGTTGGTGAGTTTATTGTTTATCTTTCAAAGCTCAGGTAATTTTAATAATAAGGTTTTATTTACTAATACTAGTAAAGCATAACAGATTGGCTCTGGTGAATATTTCATATTAATTAATTAAATAAATAGTTACTTGAAATACAATCAGGATGGCAAGGCAGGTTGAGTTGCAGCTGCAGTATGTGGGAGCTGGTGGATGTCAGTGTGATCTAGAGCAAACATGTCTGCAGTAAGCATCTGCAGCTCGAAAAGCTTCAGCTCTGAGCCAGTGAGCTCGAGGCTGGGCTACAGACACTGCGATGCATCAGGGAGGGGGAAACATATTGTTCCAGGAGGTAGCCACACCCCAAAGGATAGGGTCTTCTGATTTGTTCAGTGGTCAGGGACAGGAGGATGTGACGGCAAGTAAAGGGGATTGAGAAGGCAGAAGTGGAGCAGGCTCAGCCCTTGCAGTTGTCCAACAGGTTTGAGGTTCTTTCAGCTTGTATGGATGGGAGCGAGGGCTGCAGGGTGGATGAGCAAACTGAACGTGGTAAAAGAAATCATTCAAGCAGAGGGAGTAAATAGGAATGTAGTGGTAGTAGGGGACAGTATAGTTAGGGGGATAGACACTGTTCCCTGCAGCTAAGAGCGAGAGCCAGAAGGCTGTGATATCTGCCCATGCCAAGGTTGGGGACTTCTGCTCTTGGCTGGACAGGAACTTGGAGTGGGAGGATCTAGTTGTGGTCCATGTGGGTACCAATGACATAGATAGGGCTAGGAAAGAGGTTCTGCATAGGGAGTATGAGGAGCTAGGGGCTAAATTAAAAAGCAAAACCTCTAAGGTAATAATCTCCAGGTGTTTACCTGACCCACGAGCAAACTGGCGTTGGGTAAGTGAGATTACGCAGTTAAACATGTGGTTCAAAGATTGGTATGGGAAAAATGGGTTTCGATTCATGGGGCATTGGCACCAGTACTGGGAAAATGGGGACTGTACTGTTGGGACAGTCCACACATGAACAGTCTGGGAGCAATGTTCTGGTGAGTCGTATAACTCTGGCAGTAGAGAGGGCTTTAAACCAAATAGTTGGGGCGAGGGATCAAGTGAGGGAAGATTTGATAATTTAAGGAGAGAGGCAAAGGCAAGAGAGCAAGATAGCAATAAGGATAATGATAATCAGGGTGTGACAGGAAAGGAAACAGAGCATTAAACAAGAAATTATTGGAGCTTGGAACAAAGGCAATGTAATAATTGTAGGGGATTTAATCTTCATATGAACTGGGACAATGAAATTGGTAGGAGTGGTCTAAAAGATGAGTTCGTAGAATGTTTTCGGGACAGTTACTTGGAGCAATACATTGTGGAGCCAACTAGGGATAAAGTTATCTTATATCTAGAATTGTGTATTGAAGCAGGGTTAATAAGTAATGTCATAGTAAAAGATCCACTGGGAAATCGTGATCATACCACCATTGAATTCCATGTTAAGTTTGAAAGTGACATGCTCCAATCACAAACAAGAATCTTAAACTTAAATAAAGCCAATTATGTAGGCATGAGGGGAGAACTGGCTAAGGTAAATTGGGTAAATAGACTAAAAGGAATGATGGTAAATGAACAGTGGGAAACCTGTAAAGAAACAATTCAAAATATTCAACAAAAATACATTCCTTTGAAAAACAAAAACTCAGCCAGATAGACCCATCCCTGGCTCACTCAGGAAGTTAAGGATAGTACTAGACTAAAAGAAAAGGCTTACAATGTTGCAAGAATAGCAAGTCTGAGGATTGGAAGTGTTTTAGAAACCAGCAAAGGGCCACCAAACAATTGATTAAAAAATGAATAAACAGAATGAGAGTAAACTAGCCAGTAACATAAAAACAGACTGTAAGAGCTTTTATAGGTATATCAAAAGGAAGAGTAACTAAAGTAAACGTTGGTCCCTTGGAAATTATCATGGGGAATGAGGAAATGGCAGAGGCATTGAACAAATATTTTGTGTCTGTCCTCACGGTAGAAGACATAAGTTCCATACTCGAAATAGACAGTAACCTAGGGGCTAAAAAGAGTGAGGAAATTAAGGAAATTCATATCAGCAGATAAAAAGTATTGGAGAAACTTAAGGGACTAAAATCTGACAAATCTCCAGGACCTAATGGCCTACATCCTAGGGTTCTAAAAGAGATAGCTGTAGACCTAGTGGATGCACTAGTTATGATTTTCCAAAATTCCTTAGGATTCATGAACAGTCCCATTAGATTGGACATTGGCAAATGTTACCCCGCTTTTCAAGAAAGGAGGGAGAGAGAAAACACAGAACTACAGACCAGTTAGTCTAACATCAGTTGTTGGAAAATGCTGGAATATACTATGAAGGAAGTCTTAACGATGCATTTAGAAAAGTACAGTATGATTAGAACAAGTCAATATAGTTTTACTAAAGGGAAATCCTATTTGACAAATTTATTAGAATGTTTTGAGGATGTAACTAGTAGGGTAGATAAAAGGGGAACCAGTAGATGTGGTATAGCTGGATTTCCAAAAGGTATTTGATAGGGTGCCACACAAAAGGTTAATTGGCAAGATAAGGGCTCATGGAGTTGGGGTAATATATTAGCATGGATAGATGATTGGTTAACAGACAGGAATCAATGGGTGGCATAAACAGGGCATTTTCAATTTGGCAGGCAGTAAATAGTGGTCTGCCACAAGGATCAGTGCTGGGGCCTCAGCTATTTACTATCTATATTTATGACTTAGATGAAGAGACAGAGAGTAATGTTTCTAAGTTTGCTGATGATACAAATGTAGGTGAAAAGATAAGCTGTGGGGAGGACAGAGAGGGACTGCAAAGAAATATAGACAGGTTAATGTTTTTTTATTCATTCATTCATTGGATGTGGACATCACTGGCTAGGCCTGCATTTATTGCCCATCTTTAATTGTCCTCGAGAAGGTGGTGGTGAGCTACCTTCTTGAACTGCTACAGTCCATGTGGGGTAGGTACACCAACAGTGCTGTTAGGAAGGGAGTTCCAGGATTTTGACCCAATGACAGTGAAGGAACAGCGATATAGTTGCAAGTCAGGATGATGGGTGGCTTGGAGGAGAACCTGCAGGTGGTGGTGTTCCCATGCATCTGCTGCCCTTGTCCTTCTAGGTGGTAGAGGTCGCAGGTTTGGAAGGTGCGATCGAAAGAGCCTCGGTGTGTTGCTGCAGTGCATCTTGTAGATGGTATACACTGCCACTGCAGGACAGTGGTGGAAGGAGTGAATACTGAAGGTGGTAGATGGACTCCTGTGTCCTGGATGGTGTCAAGCTTCTTGAGTGTTGTTGGTGCTGTACCCATCCAGGCAAGTGGAGAGTATTCCATCACACTCCTGACTTGTGCCTTGTAGATGGTGGACAGGTTTTGGGGAGACAGGAGATGAGTTAGTTGCCACAGAATTCCCAGCCTCTGACCTGCTCTTGTAGCCACAGCATTGATGTGGCTGGTCCATTTCAGTTTCTGGTCAATGGTGACCCCCAGGATGTTGATAGTGGGGGATTCAGCGATGGTAGTGCCATTGAATGTCAAGGGGAGATGGTTAAATTCTCTCTTTTTTCAGATGGTCATTGCCTGGCACTTCTGTGGAGCGAATGTTACTTGCCACTTATCAGCCCAAGCCTGGATGTTGTCCAGATCTGGCTGCATATGGACATGGGCAACAAGATGGCAAATGGAGTACAATGTAGGGAAGTGTGAAGTTATACATTTAAAGCAGAATATTTTTTTTTTTAAAAGGTGTGCAACTTGTATGTGTCGATGTTCAAAGAGACTTGGGTGTGCTTGTTCGAGGAACACAAAGTTAACATGAAGGTACAACAGCAATTAGGAAGGCAAATGGCATGTTGGCCTTTATTGCAAGTATTGCAGTACAGCTACAAGGAAGTATTGCTATAATTGTACAGGATTTTGGTGAGACCACAGCTGGAATGCTGTGTGAAGTTTTGTTCTCCACATTTAAGAAAGGATATACTTGCATTGGAGGCAGTGCAGCAAAGGTTCACTAGATTAGTCCCTAGGATGAGGGGGTTGTCCTATGATGAGAGACTAAGTAAATTGGGTCTATATTCTCTGGAGTTTAGAAGAATGAGAGGTGGGCTGGAATTTTTCCCTTGGCGGATGGGAGCCGTCCACGGACTGAAAAGTTGGTGACAAACCCGCCTCCACCTGGCCTGGAGCTCCGGACCGCATTTTGCGGTTCTCAGGCCTTTAATTGGTCTGAGGCGGGACTTCCACCTCATTGAGGCAGGAAGTTCTGCCTAATGGAGCTGCCGACCAATCAGAAGGCCGGCAGCTCTCTGTCCCAGCAGTGCCACTGAGAGCGGTCACTGTAGGGGACTGCAACCCAGCTGAAGATGGAAGGTGGCAGGGAGCCTGGAGAACAGGTATGTTTTTGGGGCCTTGCCGGGGGCAATCCGTCAGGTCTCGGTGAGGTAAGGTTGGTCGATTGGGGGGAGGGGGTTGCGTGTTGAGCGTTGGGGTTTCGGGGGTAGCTCTCCGGGCACAGGGTGCCTGATCAGGAGTGCCCCCTTCCAGGCCATGAGAAAGCCGCCTAGTTTTGTCAGGTGGCTTTTCTCGGGCCTGGGATGCCTGCCAGCCAATGGTAAAATCCCTGTGGCAGCAGGTGGAGGCCCTTAAGTGGCCGTTAACTGGCCATTTTAGAGCCTTGATTGGCCTGGGGCGGGCAAGCCGTTTTTCGCCGATCATTTAGGACTGAGATGAGGAGAAATCTTTGGAATTTTCTAGCCCAGAGGGTTGTAGATACTCCATCGTTGAATACATTTTAGACTGCGATAGACAGATTTTTGGTCTCTCAGGGAATCATGGGGTATGGCGAGCAGGTGGGAAAATGCAGTTGAATCCTAAGATCAGCCATGATCATTTTGAATGGCGGAGCAGGCTTGATGGGCCATATAGTCTACTCCTGCTCCTATTTCTTATGGTCTTGAAAATCTTCAAAGCTAAGAGGTGTCAATTGCAACCATCCTATACCCATTCTAAAATATACCACAGTTGAATGGGTTCTTCAGAAACAAAGAAGGTGTGAAGTGGAAACATCATAACTGGATTATTCTCATTCTGAACCCATCAAGAGACCCTTTCAAATTGAATGGGTTCTTCTGAAACAAAGATGATGTGAAGTAGCCACATCCTTGGCCATTGTGCGATCACCATGGAGGAGGAGACCAAAGCATCTGATACCAGGAGGCGAGATGTAATACACCTTTACCTTAAAAGGGAGCCTAGAGAGAGAGAGAGAGACCCAGAAACCAGCATCCAAGAGCTTGTTTTCCAACAAACCAGAAGGGACATGCCCTGCTGTAGAATTCTACACCTACATTTTATGCAGCAGTGAATTTGAAGTGATCTACTGTCTCCAACTGCACTTTCAATCGAAAGAGAAATCTACAAACACCTCAGGCCTGCAACCAACAAGAACTTGACTTTCAAGAGAATTCAACAGGCTTACCATGATTCCCCCCACCCCCCCCCCCCCACCCCACCCCACCCCAATTATAACCACTTACCCCTTTTATTTCCTCTCTATCTCTCTTTTCCTCTGTGTGTGCACGAATGCGTGAGTGGATGAGGATGCAACAATTTCGAGTTAAGGCGTATTGATCAACAAACAATTGATTTTCTGTTTTAAACCTACAAGAAAACCTGTCGCTGTCTATTTGACAAATAAAACACCAAGGGTTTAAACCGTAATAACAAAACATAGTTGCCGCAGGCAGGTGTGAGTTGAATAGTGGTAACTACTCAAATCTCACTATGTGGCCGTAACACTTCCTTAATAATAGATTCCAGCACTTTCCTGACGACTGACATCAGCTTACTGGCCTGTAGTTCCCTGTTTTCTTTCTCCTTCCTTTCTTAAACAGTGGTGTTATATTTGTTAACCTCAAGTCTGTTGGGACTGTTTCACAATCCAGGCAATTTTGGAAAATCATAGCCAGCACATCCACTATTTCTGCAGCTATCTCTTTCAGAACCCTAGGACGTAGGCCATCAGGTCCTGGAGATTTGTTGGATTTTAGTCCTTTAATTTTCTCCAATACTTTTTTTTGCTGATATTCCTAGTCAGAGGCTAGGAATTCTGCAGTGAGTAACTCACCTCCTGACTCCCCAAAGTGTGTCCACCATCTACAAGGCACAAGTCAGAAGCATGATGGAATACTCTCCACTTGCCTGGATGGGTGTAGCTCCAACAACACTCAAGAATCTGGATACCATCCAAGACAAAGCAGCCCGCTTGATTGTCACCCCATTCACAACATTCACTCCCTCCACCACCGATGCACAGTGGCAGCAATGTGTACCATATACAAGATGCACTGCAGCAATGCACCAAGTCTCCTTAGACAGCACCTTCCAAATCTGTGACCTCTACCACCCAGAAGGACAAGAGCAGCAGATGCATGGGACCACCACCACCTGCAAGTTCTCCTCCAAGCCACACACCATCCTGACTTGGAACTATATCGCCATTCCTTCACTGTTGCTGGGTCAAAATCCTGCAACTCCCTTCCTAACAGCAGTGTGGGTTTACCTACCCCACATGGACTGCAGCGGTTCAAGAAGGCAGCTCACCACCACCTTCTTGAGGGCAATTAGGGATGGGCAAATAATGCTGGCCTAGCCAGTGACTCCCACATTCCAAGAATGAACAATAAACAAAAACATTAATTATCTCACTCTCTGAAGCCCCTAGGTTCCCTCTATTTATGATATGCAATTTTTGACTTCTATTGTGAAGACAGACACAAAATATTTGTTCAATGTCCTCATTCCCCATAATAATTTCTCCTGTCTCTGCTTCTAAGGGACCAACGTTTACTTTGGCTACTCTTTCTTTTTATGTACCTGTAAAAGCTCTTACGATCTGTTTTAATATTCCTAGCTAGTTCGCTCTCGTATTCCATTTTCTTCCCTTTTTTATCAACTTTTTGGTGGCCCTTTGCTGGTTTCTAAAACGTTCCCAATCCTCAGACTTGCTACTATTCTTTGCAACATTATAACCCTCTTCTTTTAATTTAATACTATCCTTAACTTCCAGAGTAAGCCACAGATGGATCTTTCTTGCTCAGTTTTTTTTTTAATGAAATATATTTTTGTTAGCAGTTGGCAGGAAAAAAGACAGAAGCTCAAGGGGAGAGCCAACTGCGAAACAGCCCTGACAACCAATTTTATCTGCAGCAGCTGTGGAAGAGTCTGTCACTCTAGTATTGGCCTTTATAACCACTCCAGGCGCTGCTCCACAAACCACTGACCACCTGCAGGCGCTTACCCATTGTCTCCCGAGACAAGGAGGCCAAAGAAGAAGAAGGTATTTTTGTTGAACATTTTGAATAGTTTCTTTAAATGTTTCCTGATGTTTATTTACTGCCATATCTTTTAGTCTACTTACCCTTCTTGTTTGTGATTGGAGTATAATTGCTTTCAAACTAAACATGGCATTCAATTGTATTATGATCACTATTTCCCAGTGGATCTTTACTATGAGATTACCAACTAACCCTGCCTCAGTACACAATACTAGCTTTATCCCTAGTTGGTTCCACAGTGCATTGCTCAAGGAAACGGTCATGAAAACACTCCACAAATTCATTTTCTAGACCACCCTTGCCAATATGATTGGTCCGGTCTATATGAAGATTAAAGTCACCCACAATTATTACATTGCCTTTGTTACAAGCTCCAATAATTTCTTGCTTAATGCCCTGTCCAACAGTATATCTACTGTTAGGATGCCTTTAAACTACTCCCACCAGCACTTTGACTTTTGCTATTCCTAATCTTCACCCTTACTGATTCTACTTAATGGTCTTCTGAGCCAAGATCCTTTCTCACTCATGCCCTTCTGTCATCCTTAAGTATCAGGGCTCCCCTTCTGCTTTGCCATTTGGTCTGTCTTTTCAAAATATTGTGTACCTTGGAATATTTATTTTCCAACCTTGATCACCATGTAACCATGTCTCTGTAATGGTGATTAGATCTAAACCATTTATTTCTAATTGTGCCACTAGTTCATCGAACTTATTGCAGATGCTTCTTGCATTAAGATGAAGAACCTTTAATTTCATTTTTTTAAACTGCTATTGCCTGCATAGACCTTACTTGTTAATGCACAATTACTGTTAAACTCTGCCACTTCCTGTCTCACTCTGCTTGTCTTTACCTATATCACTAGCCTGTTCTATTGCCTCGACTTTTCTCTTTGGAGTTCTAAATCTCCTTTCACGTGATCCCTCCCCCCACCTTTTAAGTTTAAAGCCTTATCCACACCCTGGTTATACGATTTGCCAGGACACTGGTCCCAGCCCAGTTTAAGTGGAGCCCATCCCAACGGAACATCTCTTTCCTGCATACTGGTGCCACTGCCCCAAGAATCAAAACCCCTCCTTCCCTCACCACTCTTTGAGCCATGCGCTGAATTCTTTAATCTGCTTGACCTTATACCAATTCGCGAGTGGCTCAGTTAACAATTCAGAGATGATTACCTTTGATCTACTGCATTTTAATTTGGACCTTAACTCCTCAAACACTCTCAGTAGACCATCATTCCCAGTTCTCCCTATGTCTCTGGTTCCTACGTAGACCACGACAACTGGATCCTCCCCACTCCCACTTCAAGTTCATCTCCAGCCTCGAGGAGATGTCCTTGGCGCTAGCACCAGACGGGCAACGCAACCTTCGGAACTCCCTGTTATGGCTAAAGAGAACAGTATCTATCCACCTGACTGCACTGTCCCCTATCACTACCAGATTCCTTTGCGCTCCCCCCACTTGAATGGCATCCTGCACCACGGTGCCATGGTCAGTTTGCTCATCCACCCTACAGTCTTCTCATCTGTATAGATAGCAATTACCTCATATCTGTTGGTCAAAGTCAAGGACGGAGGCTCCTCCATCATTACATGCTGGATCCCCATACCTGTCTGACTCGCAGTCACATCCTCCTGTCCCTGACCACTGACCAACTCTAAAGTTCTACTTAACCTAATGGTTGTGACTGCCTCCTGGAACAAAGTGTCCAGGTAACTCTCCGCCTCCCTGATACTCTGCAATGTATGCAACTCAGACTCCAGCTCAGCAATAAACTCCCACATGTTGCAGTCACAGCCCATCACCATCCCTGCCATGTCTGTCTAAACTTATTTATTTAATTAGTCAATTTATTTTGCTATTACTTTAGCTGAGTAAATTCAAGTTAGAGTCCCTAGCATATATTAGCATATACCCTAACACTCACCAGCTACTGGAGGTTGAACAAAAAGGTATAAAAAGTGGCACATCCTTCCCTCTCTGCACTGAATTCCCACCTGCACAAAATACCCAATGTAGCACTCAGTCCTCGAAGCACTCCAGGCATGGCCCTATCAGTGTCTCTCAGATATTCATTATCGCCCTCTTGGATTTATACTGTATCCCTCTAACTATACACCCCAAGATCCAGTTAGCTTTCCTTACCACTGCTGCATACTGCTTTTGACCTGAGTGAGCTTCCACCAGTATTCCCAGATTCCTCTCCTGTGTTGTGCCCTATGGCCTAGAGCCATGAGTTTATATTTTCAGTGTTTTCTAGTCTCATTAAATGGCACATCACATTCACTGACCCACTTATCTAGATGTTACAAACATACCAGCCCCAACAACCCCACTGCCTTGTGGGCGTCTCGGGAGAGACCAAGGCTAAGGGAGTAAACCCTAACAGAAAATCCGGAGCGGAACCCCGTAGGCGGTCATGTGTCACCTTTGGCATGTTTCCGGCAGTTCCTGCAGCCATACTGGTGCCAAACGTCGTGTCCTGCACTCCTTTGGACCCCACCAGAAAGGCCGAGAGGGGGGTTTTGACGACTGGGCAACTCTCAACCTCCATAAATTTGCCCAGGCATGCGCCATGGAGAGGTCACTCCATAGTTGCCTCACAGCGACTAAAACAACACGGAAGGCAGCAGTTACGGGTTATAAGTCCAGATAAATTGGCATAGAAACTGGGCGCCACGGGTTGCCTTTGTCGGTGGGAGAGGTCATTGCACCTCACAGGCTCTGCAGCACCTGTGGAAGAGCCTGTCACTCCAGAATTGGCCTTTATAGCCACTCCAGGCGCTGCTTCACAAACCACTGACCACCTCCAGGCGCGTATCCATTGTCTCTCGAGATAAGGAGGCCCAAAAGAAAAAGAAAAGAACAAACATACAAAATTGACAGGCAGGAAAAGACCAGTTGGTCCATCAAGCCTGCGCCAGACCATGATGGCTGCACCATTATGGATAAAATGTCTTCCCACTGCATCCCCTGCCCTCCTTGTTCAATCCCTAAAGCCATATAATCTTCTGGGAGAGAAGAATAAAACAAAAAATACTTTTGTATCTGGTTTGCTGCTTCCCTATTGTTTGAAATCCCCATTCCCAATTTGATGGCATTTTCAAATCTCTCATCCATTTATATATGCTGTAAATAGCACAGGTCCCAGCACTATTTCATTATACAGTTAGTGTTTTTTTAGACTATTCCTGATAATTCATTTTTTGTGCTTAAAATGTAAGTAACAGCAAAATGGAAATTTAATGCCACAAGAAAATTCAGATCAAATAATTTGATTTAATTTGAATTGAGGAGTGAACTGTATTTGACCAGACCTTCAAAGAAAAGTGTTTGTAGGTTAGTCAATCGTACTGAATAACTAATTATTTTACAAAGTTAAATAAAGCCAAAATTCATCATTTTCAATCTATTTATCCAAAGAACCAAGACCAAGATATAATGTGACATTATAGGCTTGATAAGTCGAGAAATTAAGAGACAAGTACTCTGAATTTCCAAGTACAGTGCAGTAAGCTTAAACTTTGGATGTACCTTATCTTTCCATTTAGTGATGCTGTCACTCAGTGGATGGGAAGGTTTGGGATTTCCTTCTAGTTCTGCCATAGTTGATGAAAGTTTGTAGAAATTTACTTCCAGGAGAATTAGTTTCAGTGTTGCCTGGGAGTAAAAGTTAGATTATTACATTTCTTGAAATGGAACAACCATATACAACAATTATAGCATTTACATGATCTCATTTTCTGATCTCTAACTGATTTCTGATATTCATTTTAATTTAATTACATTCTTATGGAAAAAATGCTACATTCTAAATTCAGCATGCATTCCCATCGTAACTATTGTCAGTATAAACTGGTTTCTCTTCATATCAACCATGCAGTTAGAGTGTAGGTTATACGTTTTTTGGACTGAATGGTGGTATACAGTGCTGATCCCTGATGTTCAGTACTCAGACCACTTCTGTTTTTTATGTACATTAATGACGTGGACTTGGGGCTACAGGGCACAATTTTGAAATTTGCAGATGACACAAAACTTGTAAGTATAGTAAATAGTAAGGAATATAGTATTAGATTTCAAGAGGACATAAAGAAACTAGTGGAATGGGCAGACACATGGCAGGTGAAAGTCAGTGCAGAGAAGTATGAGGTGATACAATTCAGTATGAAGAATGAGGACTGACAATACAAGCTAAATGGTACAATTTTGAAAAGGGTGCAAGAACCTGGGGACGTTTGTGCACAAATCTTTGAAGGTGACAGGGCAGGTTATCAAAGCAGTTAATAAAGCATATGGGATCCTGGGCTTTATAAATAGAGGCATGGCGTACAAAAGTCAAGAAGTTATGCTAAACCTGTATAAAACACTAATTCGGCTTCAGCTGGAGTCTTGTACTTTAGAAAAGGAGGTGAAGGTTTTGGAGATAATCCAGAAAAGATTGACTAGAATGGTTCTAGGTATGAAAAATTACAGTTACATGGATAGATTGGAGAAGCTGGACTTGTTCTCCTTAGAGCAGAGAAGGCTAAGAGGAGATTTGATAGATATGTTCAAAATCCTGAAAGGTTTAGATAGAGTAAATAAAGAGAAAATGTTTAAAATATTTCCAATGGCACAGATTTAAGGTGACTGGCAAAAGAAGCAGAGATATGAGGAAAACGTTTTGCATGGTTAGGATTTGAAATGCAATGTCTGATAGGGATTCAGTAATAGCTTTCAAAAGAAAATTGTATAAATGCTTGAAGGAGAAAAAAGTGCAGTGATATGGGAAAAGAGTCAGGAAGTAGGACTAACTGGATTGCTCTTTGAAAGAGCCAGTGCAGACTCAATGGGCTGAATGACCTCCTTCTGTCCTGAATTATTTTGTGATGCTAAGAAAAGGGCTCAAAGTGACAGTGGAATGAAGCAGACCAAGCGTTCCTGGAGGAGGTTGTCTCACTCTGCTTGCCTTTGGAGTCAGTTTCGGCTTTGACATCTGATCAACACTCTGAATTTAGTGATTTGGGCTTCACATCAACATTAAGGTGTGGAGTGTGAATGGACTGTCAATTTCACAATTCTTAGGGAAATGTAATGTCACATTAGAAATGAGTAAACAGAATCCAAATTGGGGCATTTTGGACTTCTTTGCTAAAAACAGAATTTTCCCTGTATTTACTAGAAGGCCTATATTTGGTTCCTTTACATGTGAGTATCTTTTATCCATTAATTGCATGGTGTTATTCATTCTGTTAAGTCTTACAGTTCCTTAGACTATCATGTCTAAACACCAAAATGATAGTGAGATATATACCTCATCTCGCATTGATACAGTTTTTTCTTCAGTCTGTTGATCTGAAAATGATGGTCTTTTGAAACTTGTTCTAATCATCTTCTCTAACCCTGAAAAAGCATCCAGAATATTTATTCTTACTATAGTTTTAGAGCTAACATATTCATATTAAATCAAGTTCTGTCTTTTTAGAGAAAAGTTAAGGTACAACCCAACCTTCTTTGTCCTTCTTTACTTTGGTTATATCATCTTGAAGTCTTTGTAGTTTCATTGTCAGTGCAGTCTTCCTTCTTTCCCTATCCATTTCATTCTTACTATCTTCTTCCTGTTACAAGAGGAAAGATGTTACATTTATATCTCACCTTTCACCAACTCAGAACATCCCAAAGCAGCTTCCAGTCAATGATGTATAGTCACAATTGTAAGGTAAGAAACACAAAAGCGCTGCACTTAAATTTTGTATTTTCTGATCAAATATTCCTCCAGATTTCTGACAGAATCAGAGAATCGGATTTATTTTCTGATTGTAGATCATTCCTAAATCAAGAGTACAATATGAAAGTGGACACAGGCCCCCAATTAAATTATTAACTTTTCTTTCTGCTGTTAACTAACTTAGTGCATATTTCCAGCACTCTATAACATTCTAACTCCTGTCAACATCATTTTGACTCTTTGTTCACATGAAACTATGGGACAACTTGCAATCTTTTGATATTTTACTTTTGGTACTTTATTAAAATATACAAATGAAGAGTAAAGTATTTGGTAACTTTGACACAGTATTTAAATATCTACTTACATAATAATCTGTGAGCAGAAATTCTATTTTGTTTTCATCTGGTAAAATGGATGTGTTGTCCAGCAATGTCTGGATATCTTTCTCAATGTCAACACTTTGAACAGCTTCGTGAATTTGTCTTTGACGCTAAAGTCAACATAAAATGTAGTTCATTCCATCGCATAAATACAAGATTTTAAAATACTTATGCATTAGCGCTGCTTAACAACAGTCCTTCCTATAATTATAGCAAAGAAGTGTTGTACTGATTGTACCATTCTTACTTCTATGAGTGTGCTTCCAAAACAAGTGATGTGGTGGCTGTATTTATTTAAGATATCACATAGCAGCTTTATTTTCTCTTTTTCCAAATCACATATTACCTGTTAGAAAGCAAAAAATAACCATGAATAATCAATAATCTGGGACACTTTAAATGTAAATCCATCAGATATAGTCATAGAGTCTGAGGGCTTTTCCATACTATCCATCTGATGCAACAACTGAAGCAAATGCATGTTTAAATTGTGGAGCAAAGAAACAGTAACATAACAATTAGCTATACTAGAAGTTTCTAGTTATATATTGCCCGCTATGGTGAGGTTTAATCACAGCTAAGTATACCTTTTGGAGTTATTCATCCCCTTGATCTTAAATAAAAGAAAGCCTCCACTTTAACAAGGCATTTTTAAAAATGTCCTTGCACATTTAAGTCATCCAAACACCACTGTCTGACTTAGAAGACCTGGATATCTGACTTACATATTGATATTTGATTGTTTTTTTTTGCTGCGATCATATGGAAGAATATTTAGAACATACGCAGGTGACATGTTTACAGCCCTCTACTAAAGCCTCTCTATATCTGCTACAAGGAGATGTACAAGAGCATCACATGTTAACAGACATAAATAGGAAGATTTCACCCTCTAACTAGCTGCATCTATTTTCCAAATTCAATTTGCTGAAAAATAAAGAAACTCGCCTGCTTGTGATTAACACTATTATGTTTGTTGTTTCACTTCATTGTCACTGGGTCAAAATCCTGGAGCTCCCTACCTGACAGCATTGCAAGAATGTTTTCACCATAGAGCTGCAGTGGTTCATTAAGAAGGCTTACCACTACCTTCTCAAGGGCAACCAAGGATGGGCAATAAATGTTGGCATTGCCAGTGATGTCTATCTCCCGAGAATGAATTAAAAAAAAAAACTTCCAATTGCTCTATTTTATTTGTGCTGTGTCTGATACTTCTTACTCCACCTAAGCTGTATGTTACTCCTTTTTAGGATTATTTGGCTTTTCAATTAGCATTTTTAGAAGGTAGAAAAATAATTAATGCAAGTCAATAATAAGTCATAATTAGGAAATATTTTGCTAGTGAGTAGATATGCTTCTTGCTAAATTTAAGAGTGAAACTCCACTGAACAAAACAATGGTAAAATGACAGCAAAATACTGCGGATGCTGGAAATCTGAAACAAAAACAAGAAATGCTGGATTCACTCAGCAGGTCTGGCAGCATCTGTGGAAAGAGAAGCAGAGTTAACGTTTCGGGTCAGTGACCCTTCTTCGGAACTGACAAATATTAGAAAAGTCACAGATTATAAACAAGTGAGGTGGGGATTGGGCAAGAGATAACAAAGGAGAAGGTGCAGATTGGACCAGGCCACATAGGTGACCAAAAGGTCACGGAGCAAAGGCAAACAATATGTTAATGGTGTGTTGAAAGACAAAGCATTAGTACAGATTAGGTGTGAATATACTGAATATTGAACATCAGCAAGTGCAAACCTGAAGAAAAACAACCTGAAAAAAACAGTGGGTAAGCAAACTGAATAAACTAAGATGAAATGAAATAAATGCAAAAAAAGATTGTAAAAAATGGTAAAATGACATTTTTCTGTAATTAACTACCTGTTAGCAAAATTAGTTTCTCAAAAATTGTACACCTTAAAGTTAATCCAAAATTGCATTTTTGATAGCAGATTATTAATTAAGAAGAAAAAGTTTGTTAGAGGGAATTTTTGACCCATAATTGTGTAGAACTTTGCATCAGAAAGTTAGCAACATTGGTGCTGGATCAGAAAGAAATGAGCTTCCAATTAAAATTATAAGGAAATGAACAACTGAGCCATAATATTGTTTTTTTAAATTAACCCAAACAAGCTTCTTTTGGTTTCCAAAAATACTATGTATAAATCATGCAACCGTTTAAAATAGTTTCCTACAAACACCTGTTACTTGCCTGATAAGACTGCTCAAACACGGACTCCCACTTCAGTCGGATGTCCTCACCAGCCCTATTTAGTTCATAGTACTGTTGATCAGTTTTTGTCAGCATCTCTGTTGACTTTTTCAGTTTATTCAGCAACTACAGGATCAAACCATCAACGACAAACATTTGATAAAAACATAGCACAATGTATAAAAAAAAACTTCACAATAGTAATTCACATTAAAGCATATATTTGTATAAAGTCCGTAACATTGGGTGAGTGATTACAATACAAAGATAAAATAAATCAGGGTTCTGATGAAAGGTCACAGACCTGAAACACTGGGCAGAAGTTTACTGGGGGCGTTCAGGACAGCTCCCTGGCACACTCCTGCCACCCAGGAAGTTTCCCAGCGGCCGGGTGAGGTGGATCAGCTGCCCACTACAAAGAGGCAGGTAACTGATCTGCATATGTAAAGACCATTTTAAGGGCCATCTTACGCGACTACTGGCATTTTGCTGACGCTGGGGCTGCTCCCCGTCTTTTGGGAGGTTGCCAGCTTCATGGAGGCGGTCTCCCTGTGGCACCCTGTCTGAGCCTGAGACTCCAGGGCCCAAAGAGGGGGCTGTGGGCAGTGAAAGCTGCCACAGTGGCCCCATTGGGCCATCTGGAGGGGTTTCCCCTGCATCCTACGGAGCCTACTGCCCTCAGCCCCATGAACGTTGACTTTTAAAATCTGTCCGGTATTGCCCCCGCAGTCTCCTGTCTATCTCAGCAGCGCCCACCTGTCCTGATGGTAATGCTGAGGCCTCAGAGATGCCGACCCTTTGATTGGGCCAGCAGCATCAGGAGCCCGCTCACTGTCCTTAATTGGACAGCAAGCCTGGAGACGGCCAATTAGGAGGCCGCCTCTGGTAAAACTGCTGAGCCAGTCCCGCTGACGGCAAGTGTGGGCAGGGGACACCCCCCCCCACCCCCGGCCCCCTCCACCTCCATTTGGTCCCGAGGCGGGGTCCCGAAGCCCCTGGTAAAATCAAGCCCATTAACTTTATTTCTCTCTCCACAGATGCTGCCAGATCTGCTGAGTATTTCCAGTATTTTCTGCTTTTATAGCAGATTGCCAGCATCTGCAATATTTTGCTTTTGGATAAATTAAATACCTGCCTATAGGCTTAAAGGATTCAGCACTACAGAGCTGATTCCCTACAGTCAGTTCCTGATCTTAGCTTGTTGATCAGAATTAAAAGTGAGAAAAGTTGAGCTGCTTCTCCTGAAGGAAATTTTGGAAGGACAATTAGAGTAACCCACACCATTCTCATGGGACTGGTGGTAGAGAATTATTAGAAATTCATATACAAATGCTTAAAGCACTCATACTATATTCTTGCATGCACTACTTTTATGCATGCATTAAACTTTTAAAATAACTGGGTTAACACCTGCATAAAACTAGCACACACAAGTTCGCCAGTTGGAGTTTGTACTCTGTAAACTGTCACTGTCACAGGCCTGCGTGCAGGTTGGCTGCTTGCTGTCATATGGAAGGTGGAGATCTAACAGAAAAAAATGTAACAAATAGGGGAAGACAACAAGCAAAAAAAAATAAGTTGTGTCCTAATCTCTTCAACCCTAGCTTTATGAAACAATACAACTGAAAGAAGGGTAATGAAGTCCTGACTAACACTAAAGAATTTTAGGGAAATATGTAGATGTCAAGCTCAGTTTAGTATTAGGGATAGGAATAGGATAAGAATCAGCAATTTTAAAATAAAACAAAAATGAATGAACAGATTATGGTTCCTTTCAGTTATCAATATTATAAGCAGGATGTCTTTCACAAATTCTGCTCTCTATTGTGTGTCTTATTAAGAAAACAATGGGCTGACTTTTACCAGCCCCTCGACGCCATGGGTTGCGGCGCAGGGGCCGGTAAAATGCTGCGGAGTGAGGCCCATCTCGACCTGCGACGTTGAGAAGGGCGCGCCGCATATTACCGGCAGCAGGGGGACCTCAGTGCGGCCCCCCGCCGCCTGGCAGCGGGCCCTTCATCTCCATATGCAGATTGCCACTAAATAGATTCAGAATAACTTACCTGTCATCCCACACCAATTTTACGGCCTCCGTTCGGCCTTCTCGCGTCTTCAGAATTCCGCACGGAGTTCTGAGACGAGAACCTGGTGGGGTGAGAGGAGTAATAACAATTTCAGGGCGGGAGGAGTGGAAGAGTGGGGAAAACAAATTTAATTGGTTGTGCGAATGGTGGGAAAGGGTTAGAGGCCAAATATTAGAAGGTTGCGGGGGAAAGTTCGGGTATTTGAGAAATCAATTGATGATCATTTTAATGACCAGTGGGGGGGTTGGGGAAGGGCCTCCATTACCTACTTTCATTTGAGAAAGATCAATTATGTTTTGCCTTTAAACATTAAAATGAATTGTGAGGGCTTAAAGCCCTTTAAAAATGGCACGGGCATCTGCACGGTGGCACCGGATACTGTTGCTGGGGTCACAGAGGCCGCCCTTACACGTCATTGGGGGCCCCACTCCGCCCCCACTTTTTAAATGAGCCTCCGTGCGAAATATCATGGGTGCTCCTCGGCAGCCACTGAATGCAGGCACCCCGTCAAGTTCAAAGAGCGCCACCACGGAGCGGGCGCTTGTATAAAATTCAGCTTAATAATTCTGCACTAAAACTTTTTACTGAAATTACACTTGATGTTGTACCAATTATTCCAGAGCTAACATTTTGGAGAAAAACAGCCGTAAAAAGATGGTGAAAATTTCTAGACTCACATACTGTTTTTTGATTGGTGCTATTGTTAACAATAGATCACTGAGAATCTGATCTTGCTGGTTGATATTCCTCGTCTTAACTCGACAAGTTTAGTATATATATATCAATATTCCATTGGATGTACTATTAATACAAAGGAGGATTCAACTGAAAAATAAGTATTTCTGATAAAGAGTACGTTACATGTTTGTGTTCATAAATTGTTTAAGTATTATCATATTATCACAGTCTTATACCATGAGTAAGTGAGGGAGGGTGTTATATAAGTATTGTTTACTTGTTTAATCTCATGGGAATTTTAGGGACTATAGATGAAGTGGTGGATGATGTGACAAGACTACAAAGTCAGTCACCATCAACTGGAGTTGGAAAGTTATGAAGGAAAGTAAGACAGTATGGTTACCACCACCCTGCAAAAGAGCTTCATGGAAGAAAGACTGAAAATAGGAGGACAGACCCATCATAAATATAAGATGAAAGAACCTAAGAGAGTGACTATATGAGAGACTGCCTGTGGTGGCTGTGACCTGCAACAATATAAATCAGCGCCTGTGAAATCTGGACTAGCTTCAATAGCCATGGGTATAGCTTGGGGATTTTTCACATTTCCCAGGAGATTACATGGCTCTGGATGGGTAGGAAGTGTTTGTATTGTGATCCACTAGGGATCACAACTATATGGGGCAGGCTAGATGGACCAATGGAACTTTGCCCATCTGTTACTTCCATAGTTTTGTTAATTCCTGTACGTGACTCTGCAGTAAACTTTATTTTTTGTAGTAGCTCTGATGGATATTAAAGGTACCTTGAGTCCATTTTATTACACTTTAATGGTCTTACAAAATTTGACTGCATTACTCATGAATTATCTGGTCCACTCCATTTGTTGAATTCAACAGGACCCTGCCTTTAATGTGACACAAACCGCTATGGTCAATTTAGTAATGAGTAACCAAACTACTGAATAGAAATCAGCACATAGATAAGTAACATAAGGTCTTTAATGGCAGGATTGAGAAAATATACCTGCTTAATGATAATGGGTCTAACATATCATTGACCTATGACCAAATAACAAATTTAAGCAAATAGTTTCAATAAAATATTTCAATTTCGGTGCAGCTCACTTAAGATCATGCTACTGCTAAAGTTAGCTATTTCAAATATTCCAGTCTGAACAACCTTTCTTTTCTCTTTTTCAGATACTATTTGTTTGTTGTTATCCACAAAATGAAAGATTGCTTCATGGTCCTTGGTCGATCCCAGCAATTTTTTTTTACTCTGTAACCAAAAGTATTTCAACAAATTATAATTTGAATTAGAAAGTGTTAAATAGGCAAGTTTTTCCAATGTGATAACATTTGATGAGACAAGAAAACCACAGGAAAATACTTATATTTTCAATGCTTTTGAACCCAAAATCCAGCTAGATAAGAAATACAATTTGTATCTAAAACTATATTACTGATTTGTAAGCAAGCAACTTCAGTAGAATTATTTTTGCACTTTTACAAAATATCCTAAAAAGAGTAAAATTATTTTCAAGTATTGTGCTTTAACATAAACAGTATAGAGTACAATACTAAAAAAGCTAAATTCTACCTTAATTTGTTGACTCCAGTTCTCTACAACACGCTTTGATGACTTTTCAACTGCATTATCCATCTGATGAAGAAATGTAAGATTGGGCAGGAAAGGAAAGATTAATGTAAAAGGATCAACAGAAACAGATTATCTAAAATAAAGAAAAATGTTGCTGTTTTATAGAATGCACAATACATACTGACTTTCTCCTTTTAGTATGCTCATTAAGCATCCGACGGATTGGTTTAATGGCTTCTTGCTGAATGGCACTGGCTAATTTCCTGTTTTAAATAACAAAATGTTTACATTTGTCAGATACAATAATTATTACAACTAAATTTCCCTGAACATTTGAAAAATGTATCAATGCTACAAGATTGGTTTTACTGGATATCAATAAAAAATAGAAAAAAGTGACAAGTTACATTAATAGACTGTTCAAATAAAAAAACAACAGGATCAAAGGATGAAGACAGGATGAGAAGGGAAAGTTTACCTTGGTTACAATCATATAAGATGTCATTTGTGACTTTGATATGTGGCAGATGGAATTTGATATAGAGAAATGTAAAGTGATGCATTTTGGCAAAAGGGATATTGTGCGCAATATATAGAATGCTTTGCAAGAGGTAGACACTGAGCAGAAAGTAGAGGAATTTGTAGGAAACTAAAGGATGACAAAGAGAGGCAGAGGTTTTCAGGATGTTTTGAAGGCAGGAGAGAACACGCCCGAGTGCTTTCAAGAGATTTCTATAGGTGTAGGTAGGAGCAAAGGGATTTAAGTGTCCATTGCACAAATTATTAAAAGCTAGTGTACAAGCACAAAAAATAATCAAAAAAGTTAATTATATGTTTGCTTTTATCTCAAGGGAGTTGAAATACAACAGTGAGGAAGTGAATGTTGGTCAGATCGCACCTGAAATGCTGCATTGAGTTCTGGGCATCCAATCTCAGGAAGGGGGAACAGGGCAGATTCACCAGAGTAATACTGTAGCAGAAAATTAGGCCAGAATTTTGCCAAATCAGAGGTTATCCTGCTACTGGGATGAAAGCAGGTGGACAGATGGTGGGACCCTGGGTGAGCGATTACCAGCAGCGGCCAATTAAGAGGCCGCCGTCAGGTGCACCGTCCAATTGAGGATGGCAGCCTGCCTCTCTGAGCAGCTGGCCCAATCAGAGGGCCAACAGCTCAGCAGCGCCACTGATAGAGGCGACAGTTGCTGAGGCTGCAGGAAGAGAAGGGCACCTCCATATTGAGGTGCCCTTGAAGGCCAGACGAGTTTTAAAAATTTATTCTGCCAAGCAGGCAGGCTCCAGAAATTGGAGGAATGAACCCTCCAGCGGTGGCATCAGAGCCACGGTGGCGGTCATTGTCACCAGGGGGGTCCCTCTGTGGGCCATGGAGCAACCATAAAAGAAGGCCCCCCCTCCCCACCCCGCAACCCAGGAATCCCCTGGGAGGCCACCACAGTTTACCTGGCAGTCTCCCACATAGCGGGGGCCCGCCCAATGGCGATAAATGCTGGCAGGGGCAGGAAGTGGCCGTTAATTGGCCAATTCTTTTTATCCATTCTTGGGATGTGAGCAACACTGGCAAAGCCAGCACTTATTGCCCATCCCCAATTACCCTGGAACAGGTGGTGGTGAGTCACTTACATCCGAGTGGCTTGCTAGGCCATTTCAGAGGGCAGTTAAGAGTCAACCACACTGGTGTAGGTCTGATTAACAAGTAGGCCAGCCTGTCTCCAGAGGGCTGGTAAAACCTAGCCCTTGGTTTGTAGTCCTTGGAGCTCAGAAGGGTTGTCAAATGGAGGTGTTTAAAACAATAAAAAGATTCAATAGGATAAATACGGAGAAACAATTTCCTCTGTTGGATGAATCTAGAACAAGGGGAAACAATTTGAAAATTGAAGCCAGGCCAGTTAGGAGTGAAATCAAGAAGGAATTCTTACACAAAGCAAAGTGAAAATCTGAACTCTCTTCTCCAAAAGGCCGTGAATGCTGGATTGATTGGAATTTTCAAGACTGGGATTGATAAATATTTGTTAGGTAAAGCTATCAAGGATACGGAGCAAAGGTGGGTGAATAGAGCTGAGGTACAGATCAGCCTTTTTAAAAAAATTCTTTCATGGGATGTGAGTGTCACT
Source organism: Heterodontus francisci (assembly GCF_036365525.1). Taxonomy (NCBI): domain Eukaryota; kingdom Metazoa; phylum Chordata; class Chondrichthyes; order Heterodontiformes; family Heterodontidae; genus Heterodontus; species Heterodontus francisci. The sequence goes on from NC_090377.1 coordinate 52,531,833, forward strand.
GGCAAGCATTTATTGCCGATCCCTAACTGCCCTTGACAATTGAATGGCTTGCTAGGCCATTTCAGAGGGCAGTTAAGAGTCAGCCACGCTGCTGTGGGTCTGGAGTCAATGTAGGCCAGACCAGGTAAGGACAACAGATTTCCTTCCCTAAAAGGACATTAGTGAAACAGATTTTTTTTTTTTACAGCAATCAATGATAGTTTCATGGCACTATTACTGAGACTAGCTTTACATTCCAGATTTTAAAAAAAATTAATTGAACTTATTAATTAATGGAATTTAAGTTTTACCAGCTGCCAGGGTGGGATTTGAACCCATGTCCTCAGGGCATTGGCCTGGGGCCTCTGGATTACTAGTTTAGTGACAGTTACCACGACACCACATTGCCTCACCATATAACAGATTAGCAGAATAGGCTCAAGGGGATGAATGGCCTACTCCTGTTTCTATCATAGCTGCAATCAACCTCTGATAGTGGTGTTGTGGAGAAAATAACTTGTCTCAAGTCCATGGGATTAAAGTAAATAAAGTCTTATTCAAACACCAGTGTAAGGGAGAAGTGTCTGGTGAAACAACCAGAGGCTTCTCAATAAAACAGAGTCTGCAGTACAAATTTATAGAATACTATAACCATTATTCATTTGTCCACACTATCCCCCGCCGACACATTCCAAAGCTACCACTTGATCAATAAACTGAAGTGTATTGTCCCACTAACCATCCCCCCTTTTGTCTCCTCCCCATTCTTGAGGCTTGGTGTTTCAGTCTATAATATCCTGTGCCCCCTGCAATCATAGTCAAGGACACCATGTTTACACAGATGTAAAGCTATTAGACTTCTGAGTTAAAATAAAAACAAGAAATGCTGGAACCACTCAGCAGGTCTGGCAGCATCTGTGAAAAGAGAAGCAGAGTTAACGTTTCGGGTCAGTGACCCTTCTTCAGAACTGACAAATATTAGAAAAGTCACAGGTTATAAGCAAGTGAGGTGGGGGTGGGGCAAGAGATAACAAAGGAGGTGTAGATTGGACCAGGCCACATAGCTGACCAAAAGGTCATGAAGCAAAGGCAAACAATATGTTAATGGTGTGTTGAAAGACAAAGCATTAGTACAGAAAAGGTGTTAACGGACTGAATATTGAACAGCAGCAAGTGCAAATATGAAAAAAAAGCAGTGGGTAAGCAAACTGAACAAACTAAGATGAAATGAAATAATTGCAAAAAAAGGTTGTAAAAAATGTAAAAAAGAAAAAACAACTAAAAATGAAAGTAAAATGGGGGGGGGGCGGTCATGCTCTGAAATTATTGAACTCAATGTTCAGTCCGGCAGGCTGTAGTGTGCCTAATCGGTAGATGAGATGCTGTTCCTTGAGCTTGCGTTGATGTTCACTGGAACACTGCAGCGATCCCAGGACAGAGATGTGAGAATGAGAGCAGGGGGGAGTGTTGAAATGGCAAGCAACCGGAAGCTCAGGGTCCTGCTTGCGGACTGAGCGGAGATGTTCCGCAAAGCGGTCACCCAGTCTGCGCTTGGTCTCCCCAATGTAGAGGAGACCACACTGTGAGCAGCGAATACAGTTTACTACATTGAAAGAAGTACAAGTAAATCGCTGCTTCACCTGAAAGGAGTGTTTGGGGCCTGGGATAGTGAGGAGAGAGGAGGTAAATGGGCAGGTATTACACCTCCTGCGATTGCAGGGGAAGGTGCCATGGGACGGGGACGAGGTGGTGGGGGTAATAGAGGAGTGGACCAGGGTGTCGCGGAGGGAACGATCCCTTCAGAATGCTGACAGGGGAAGGGAGGGGAAGATGCGACTGGTAGTGGCATCACGCTGGAGGTGGCGGAAATGGCGGAGGATGATCCTTTGGAATGTAATCATTGCCATGCATCCCATCATGCCCTGGTTTTCCGCAACTACAGTGCTTCCATCTTCCTTCTAAGACTTTTAACGTATCCTAATGCTAATTAATATATTAATATTGTCCTGCTGGTCCCACTTCAGTGGAATAGGAGTGATATAGCATACAGTAATCTGGAGTTGGAGGAAAGGAGTACACTGCTAGTATGACTGAAGAAAATTTCCCCGGTAGGGTGGGGTTAGGCCATGGAGTCATACTATAGAGTTAGTGGTGTTGGCAGAGAGGTAGAGTAGGGTGGCATACATGTAGAAGCTGACTTCATGGTTGTCAATATTGTCATTAAGGGCTAGGTGATAAGAGGGGACCACCTTTGGAACCTTGGGCACATCACGAGTGAACATAAAGGACACGGGAAGAGAAGATATTTGAGGAGACAAAGTGGCTACATTGGAACCAGAATAGGAATGCCAATGCGGAGTGATACCATATAGCTGCATCACAGAAAAGACGCAGCAGAATGAAATGAAATGATTATCAGTTTCCACGGCAGCAAAGAGATTCAGTGTGAGGAATGGGGACATGAAACTGCAGTCTTAATCTCACAGAATATCATCAGTATCTTTGGTCAAACTGGTTGTACAGGTTAAACTGCAATCCCTTTTATAATGAAAACATGTTAGCTACAAAAGGTATCTTAGTACAGCAGGAGCGAGCTGATTCAGCATTACTCTGTAAAAGCTTGATAAAACAGTAAATATATTGCACAACTTGGCATCTCCACATTCTTAGCATTCATTTAAGCATTCTCAAATCCCCCAAAAAATCTCCATTCCCATGTTTCATGCTGTTGGCTTGAACCTGATTCTGTGTTGTTTACTTTGCTGAAGAGGACTGTGAGCCTGGTTTTGTTTTTAGTAAGGTAACTGCAATGAACATGTATAAAACGCAACGAAGAGACTGCAGGCAGTACAAAGACAGAGATCAATCACAGGATCATCCAGGCAGCAGTAAAGTGATGTGGATAGATTTATCAGTTTTGAGAAAAAGAATCCACTGGGCAAATCTATATTGTAACAAACAGCACAATAAGACAAAATGCTGTGGAGGGAAGATAAAGTATCCAATCAGATCTAACTGGAAATCAGTTGCTGAAAATGAGCCATTTCAACTGCACAGGGGAAAAAAAAAAAGAGTTGACAATGGCAGCCACACGATACTAATCTAAGCTCTCAATTGTTGTGCTCAAAATCGTCATCAGAGATTATGACATTAAAAAAAATTTCTAGACACAAAAAGCCACCCACCTACAACTGGTAATTGTCAAAGGGGTAGATGTTATAGCTAACAAGATTGCTAAATTTAGAAAAAATATCCAAAAACTGCAGGAATTATATCAATGATTCATGACAAATGACCAGTCAAAAAGTAGTTTACATAAAAGGATTTTTTAGGCAGATCAGAGGGAGCAGAAAATGGCATAGACCCTGATTTTAGCCCAGATCTGGCACCTTGTGGATCAAGGACTGTCTCATCACTCAAGTCTTCTGATTCTGGGAAGGTTTTCAGTAGTTTTTGAATTTTCTTCTATTACTCTCCAGTAAATGGAAACTAGAATTATGATCTCTAAATACTGGGTTGATATCCAGCAGGGTACTTATATCCAGATACAGTAGTACTCCCATCTGAGTCAAAAGGAATCAACTCCTAACAGCCCTGGAGCCCTGGCTCTGAATGTTGGATTGAAGTCTTCCGAGGATACATGTATCTGATCGGTTTGTGTGTCCCACCCCATCATAAAGCACAGTTGGGGCTCTTTAATCTTGGTTGTATAGCCCACTTAGGAGAAAATAACAACCATGAGGAAGGCAACAGGAAAGCTGTTCCTCTCTAGTAAGAGGCTCAAGAATCTTATGTTGAGTAATGACCTGCCCCAGTGCAGAATATAAAAAATGGACAGATCTCTAATACTTCGACTATTACAGTCTCAGCTATTAATATTATATAATACACAGTGGAATTAAATACAATAAAAATCCTTTGATGCTCAAGGTCAAATAATAGTGAAGTAGACTTGGTTCCAAACTTTTGCTGTGACATACTGGCTCTGATTCATCCCAGCCCATTCAAGGTCACCTTTATACCCACCCGTGCAAATCCGCTGTAAACGTCATTTCTTGAGAGACACAGTTCCACCCATCAAAAATGGAGCTGCAAAGACAAAAGTTTGTTGAATGATTAATAACATGAAGTCATCAATAATTATGTTGAGAATAAACTTTTTTTTTGAAAAAAAACCAAAAAATTTTGAATTGTCCAAAATACTCTGATAAAATATAGTTGAGGGATGAAAATAATTTTTAAAATATCACTTCACTGAGGTGCTGGAAAAGTATAGTTACTACAGACATTCCAATAATTGAAAATTGCAAGAATATGTGGAAGCAAAGATATAGGTTTCCAGGGAAACTGTAACACAATCAGTTCTTTATTTTTGTTGCCAATTTTCTCCCTTCACTGTCTCTTATAATGTCATTGACTCCCAGCTGAGATACAATTCCTTGAATGTCAGTTACCATCTGGCCATTATTCATGTTTGAACCCTGATAGTGAGTGCTAACAGGCGATTCAACCACACAACCACTGTCACTAGGCGATGGGACCTGACTTTGAATATGTAAATTAAGAAACTGATAACATTTAAATAAAATTGCCAGCGATCGATCCTGCTGCCCGGGATCTTCCAAACAGCAGCGGCCAGCAGTCACGCACCTTCACTTTCCCATCCGGGAAAAGTTGGCTCCACCGAGGTGGAGAAGGGGGAGTGTAGTACTTAGGTTTTTTCAGTGTAGTGGGTGGAGTAGGAGGTCAAATGTGCATTAATAGTGTAGGGGAGGGGGCGAAGGGGTGACCTCCGCCCTTTGAACAGTTTGGGGGAGGGGTTGGGGGGGGGGGTGGGGAGAAGGTCAAGTCTTGCATGTAAGTCTTTTGGTGAGGTGTGGGAGGGCGAGGACAACTATTATCTGTAAGTGTTATGGGGGAGGGGCGATTTTTTTATTACAGAGCTGGGGGTGGGGTACGGTTTTAAATATTAAAATTTAGCGACAGGTCTGGCTGTCTTTTAAAAGTGGCGCCTGCGCACAAACAGCTGATGCTGTTGCAGCGTCGTAGAGCCCGCCCCCACCATGTGATGGGGGGGGGGGCACAGTCTGACTGGTGTATTATCTGGCGTGCCATGCAGTAGATTGCGGCGGCATGGCGGCGCGCCGCCCGTACCTTTTCGCCCACCGCCAAGGATAAAGTTCAGCCCCATATGTTCAGCAAAGGCTTCTACATAGGTGATCAATAATAAACCTGGTTCTTTTCCTCTTCCTACTAAGAGGTGCTGTATGATTCAGCAACTGTAGATAACCTCAGACTTGTTTCTTGTAGAAATCTATTTAGAAATTTTTTATTCTTCATGTGTTGTGGAGGGCCACTGGCAAGACCAGTTTTTGTCATCCATTCCTAATAGCCCTCGAGAAGGTGGTGGTGAGCTGCCTTCTTAAGCCGCTACAATCTGATTAGTGTAGATACTCCCACATTGCTGTTAGGGAACAATTTCCAGGATTTTGGCCCAGTGATGATGAAGGAATGGTGATATAGTTCTGAGTCAGGATGGTGTGTGACTTGGAGGGGAACTTGCAGATGGCAGTGTTTCCATATGTCTCCTGCCCTTGTCCTTCTAGGTGGTAGAGCTCACGGGTTTGGAAGGTGCTGTTGAAGGAGCATTGGCAAGTTGCTGCAGTCCATCCTTGTATATGGCACACTCAGGGAGTGAATGTTTAAGGTGGTTAATGGGGTAGCAGTCCAACAGGCTGCTTTGTCCTGGATGATGTTGAGCGTCGTGAGTGTTATTTAAGCAGCACCCATCCAGGCAAGTGGCAATTATTCCATCATGCTCCAGACTTGTGCCTTATAAATGGTGGAAAGGCTTTGGGGAGTCAGGAGGTGAGTTACTTGATGCAGAATTCCCAGCCTCTGACCTTCTCTTGTAGCCACAGTATTTATGTGGCTGGGCCAGTTAAGTTTCTGGTAAATGCTGACCTCCAGGATGTTGATGGTGGGGCATTGAGTGATGGTAATGCTGTTGAATGTCAAGGGGTAGTGATTAGACTCTCTCTTGTTAGAGATGGTCATTGCCTGGCATTTGTGCGGCACAAATGTTACTTGCCACTTGACAACTCAAGCCTAAATGTTGTCCAGATCTTTTAGAATGCTTCATTATTTGCTGAGAAAATAATGGTACGTGAATGATGAATACAATTATTAAAGTGCAAATTGGCCAGTAACCTGTGACAAGGAAGAGATACCTTGTCCCAGATGCTTGTTGCCCTCACTGCCTTCTTATCAGCTTGCACTTCGAACAAAACATGTAGGTTTGAACAAGTCTAACTAATAACGATAAAAGAATGCTGCAGATGCAGTGGATATAGATTTTTAGAAGGCATTCATAAAAAGGTCAATTAGAAAAGGAAAATAGACATTTGTTATGAGGAAATGTAGACAGAAAGTTGGCTGATGGTTGGGAAACTTGCTTGAATTTTTTGAGAAGGTAACAAGGGGGTCAATGAAGGTAATGCATTTGATACCGTCTACATGGATCTTAGCAAGGCTTTAGACAAGGTTCCACAAGGCAGATTAGTTATAAAATATTACAAAGTGATTGCTGACAACGCTGCGGCCCGCTGATGTCACCAGAGTGTACCAAGCTGCGGATATGCGCAGTTACATCTTGCCAGGACTACATGGCGCATGTGCGGGATTACATCATTGCATATCCACACCTGGTCCATCTTCGCACATGCACGATAAAGCGTCATCGGGTATCCAGCTCCCCACTCGGCTGGAAGAAGCGGCTGAATGGAAGACTTTGAGGCTGGAGCTCAATCCCCATCACTCACTCCCGCCCCAATGGCCGCGCTCCCCCCTTGGCAACTCACTCCAGGCCTGGACACTTCCTCCTTTCAGCTGCTTGCTCCAGACCTCACTGCACCCTCCCATTCCCCTGGCCAATTTTCCTTGCTTTGCGCCACCCCGCTCTCCGACCGCTCGCTCCCTGCAGCCCCACCCACTAGCACTAGGCCACGCTGCTTTCCTCCTCTCGGCCACTCGCTCAAATGTCACCCTTTGCAGACCGCCTTGCTTCTTCGGGCGGCGCGTGGAGACTGATCATACAAGGGAGCGAGTGGCAGAGAGGAGGGAAGCGGCGCAGCCTATAACTCGTGGCTTGGGAGGCAGGGTACGGGGAGCGAGTGGCCGGAGAGTGGGGTGGTGCAAAGCGAGGAACAATCAGCCAGGGAAGTGGGAGGGAGCAGCAAGCAGCTGTGGGGGGGGCGGGGTGGAAGCGGACAGTAGGGAGGAGGGGGAGAAAGCGAGTTGCCGGGTGAGAGGGGGGGGGGGGGGGGTGGAGAGCAGCCAGTGGGGCAGGAGCTAGTAGCTGCATTCAGTTAAATGAGTCCGGATCAGTCATATAAATGATTCACAGTAACGAATTGGCAGCACATTTTATACTGTGCCCAATTTTCCTTTCCATCTATCAGGGTGCCAATTCATGATCTTCCAATGGAAACTCAATTAGAAAATTCATTTTGTATTGAACAGGATTACTGGAATATTAAATGGATCTGAGGATTACAGTTAGTATCCTGTAACCCCATAGTAGCATATTACTGGGCTTCCATCCAAATTAATGTAAGGTTAGTTTGTTAGAACGATCTAGCCATAAGCATTTCCTGCGATTAATTGCCATCTTTAATCCTGGCAGCTGCCTTGAAGTCGCAGACACTGATGTTCCAGTTGAAGAGCCTGCATTTGCGCATGTGTAAGTACTGCGCCACCTAGTGGTTGCATTGTCAGCAAACACAGCCAAAATATTAAGGGCACTGGGATCCAAAGGAAAATTACATGTGGAATCCAAAATTGGCTCAGTACCAGAAAGCAAAGGGTTGACAGTGTTTTTGTGACCAGAAGGCTGTTTCCACTGGGGTTCTGCAGGGCTCAGTATTGGGTTATTTGCTTTTCTTAGTATATCAATGATTTATATCTAAATGTAAGGGCATGCTTAAGAAGTTTGCAAATGATACAAATATTGGCCCCGTCATTGATAGTGAGGAAGAAAGCTGTAGGCAGCAGGAAGATATCAGTAGACTGGTCAGTTGGGCAGAAAAGTAGCAAATGGAATTCAGTCTGGAGAAGTGTGAGGTAATGCATTTGGGGAGAGCAAACATGTCAAGGGAATACACAATATTGGCAGAATAATGAGAAATGTACAAGCACAAACGGACCTTGGAGTACATGTCCACAGTAGTGGGCAGGTAGATAAGGTGTTTAAGGTGGTGTACGGGATACTTTCCTTTATTAGTCTACGCGTGAAATATAAAAACAGGGAGGTTATGCTAGAACTGTGTAAAACACTAGTTAGACCATAGTAGAGTACTACATACAATTCTGGTCACTGCATTACAGAAGAATGTGATCGCACTAGAGAGGATACAGAGGAGTAGAATGAGGATATTGCCAGGAATGGTGAATTTTCGCTATGAGGAATGATTAGATAGGTTGGGGCTATTTACTTTGGAAAAGAGGAGGCTGACAGGAGATCTAATTTAAAATTTTAAAATTATGAGGGGCCTAGTTGGAATGCATAGGAAGGACCTATATCCCTTAGCAAAGAGGTTAATAATCAGAGGGCATAGATTTTAAATTATTTGGCAGAAGGATTAGAAGGCAGTTCAGAAGAAAGTTCTTCACCTAGTGGGTCTTGGGGGTCTAGAATTCACTGCCTTAAAGGGTGGTAGAGGCAGAAATCCTTGTCGCACTTAACTAATACCCAGGTATTCACTTGTAGTGCCATAACCTACTGGAAAACAGACAAAGGGTTGACAGGTGGGATTACACTTGATGACGCTTTTTGGCCAGCACAGACATGATGGGCCAAATGGCCTCCTTCTGTACAGTAAGACTTCTATTTTTCTATGTTAATGGAAAAAGTTATGAACAAGATCTTCGGGCTTTGTACCAGCAACTCTTAAAAAAACACTATATTAATCAGATGAGTACCCTAGACACATCAATAATCACTACATTCAAATCAGCTGTTGCTTTTTATCCTTGTTATTTAAATACAGAAACTTGTATTTTGGATATGTTGCTTACTTTTTTATTATGTTGGTGGATGCTTTGGTAATTTTACTTGCCAGTCTGAGGAGTCCTTTGGCGTACCTCTTTTCTAGGTCAGATCTTAAAACAAACACAATAAACTGTCATGTGACTTACAGTAGATTAATGCAATTGTTAAAACTGCAGTGCCACACAATTACCATTTTTTTAAGAACAGTGCCTGCTTTTTGATGCACACTGTTTAAAACTGCAATACCACACAATTAATTTTTTTTTTGATACAGCAGCCTATACAATGAAAAGTTTTATACCTGTAGTGAACTGTTCAGTCTATCATAACTGTTCTGTCTGACAGGCACACCCATTAAAATTAAAATTTTCTCCCTAATTACATTACAGTAAAATAAAATCTTCCCAAGAAATATGCTCCACCACAAGAATCCAGAATTGTCATCAGTTATTGCATCCTGTATAATTGTATACTGGAGAGAATCCAGCTACAGGAAGTGGAGGAAGTATCTTGGGAAAGGGAGGAGCATCTGAATGGAGATAATGATCAGCAAAAGAATGAGGTTGGCTTAGAAGGTTATCCTGTTGCTGGTCCAAGAAATGCCAGACATGCTGTGATATGAGAAAAACAAATGAAGTCTCAGCAAATTCATAGAGACACCCAACTCCCCATATTTATCATCTTCACCATCTCTTTCGTCATTTCCACTAATACCTGTTCCAATCCCTAGTATCCCTATTAACGAGGAAGGAGCAAAAGCTGAAAATGCGATTTATTACTACATATTATACATATGTTACACATGATTGTGTAGCATATAATATTAACAACAAACTCTTGTACCTCTACATACTCAACCACTAATCTTGAAGCAAAATGTCTAGGTACCACCTGAACCTCCAAAAGCATGGCTTCGCCAGCTGCTGACTGTCATATTAGGCCACGTAGGACTGAGATGATTGTTATATCCAGCAGCCACTGCCCTGAGAAAGATCAATGCAAGGTTGCATCTTCAAATCAGATGCCAGAGCAATCTAGTCCTGTTGCTAAAAAACCTGCATGTTCAAACATCTGGGGGACCCAACACTGGACCTGCAGTTCTGCAAAAATGCTAGATTCTAACAGGCCAATAATGCCCAGTACATTTTCCAAGAGGCAACAGATCAGCTGGAAAAATCAAATGGTCTCAATCGAGGCAGAGAATCCTTTGTGGTTGCTCCTCATCAGCTGGGTGGGACTGCACTCGCCTAGTTCCATTCTTATCTATCTAATGGTAGACAGAGAATCTCTTCCCACTCCTGCACAATTACCTCTGGTGACTTCCCCAAGGATCTATCCTTGGCCCCCCTCCTATTTCTCATCTACTTGTTGCCCCTCAGTGACATCATCCAAAAACACAATGTCAGGTTCCACATGAGAACTGACGACACTCAGCTCTACCTCACCATCACCTCTCCTGAGCCCTCCACTGTCTCTAAATTACCAGACAGCTTGTCCAGCATTCAGTACTGGAGCAGCAGAAATTGCCTCCAATTATATATTGGGAAGACTGAAGCAATTGTCTTCGGTCCCGACAACAAACTCCGCTCCCTAACCAATGAGCCCATGCCTCTTCCTGGCAACTGTCTCAGGCTGAATAGGACTGTTCGCAACCTTGGTGTTAGGGTTTGACCCTGAGATGAGCTTCCAAACACATATCCGCACCATCACTAAGACTGCCTATTCCCACCTCCGCAACGTTGCCCAACTCTACCCCTGCCTCAGCTCATCTGCTTCTGAAACACTCCTCCGTGCCTTTCTTACTTCTGAATTGACTATTCTAACGCAGTCCTGGCCGACCACTCATGTTCTACCCTCCGTAAACTTGAGGCCATTCAAAACTCTGCTGCCCATGTCCCAACTTGCACCAAGTTCCATTCACCCATCACTCCTGCGCTCAATGACCTACACTGGGGACCAGTTAAGCAACGCCTCGATTTGAAATCTCTCATCCTTGTTTTCAAATCCCTCCATGGCCTTGCCTCTCCCTATCTCTATAATCTCCTCAAGCCTCACAGACCTCTAAGATACCTGCGCTTCTCTAATTCTGGCCTCTTGAACATTCCCAATTTTAATCGCTCCACCATTGATGGCCGTGCCTTCAGCTGCCTGGGCCCTAATCTCTGGAAATCCCTCCCTAAACCTCTCCGCCTCTCTATCTCTCTTTCTTATTTTAAGACACTCCTTAATACCTTGTTATTTGACCAAGCTTTTGGTCATCTGCCCTAACTCTCTTTATGTGGCTCAGTGTCATATCTTGTTTTACAATGTCCCTTGTGACATTTTATAACGTTAAAGAGGCTATATAAATACAAGTTGTTGTTTTAGTTCCATTGAAACTGGAACGGACATTACTCCCAAGGACTTGTTTACGGGGATGCCAATCTCTCCATGGACCTCTGAAGAGATAGAAACCCTCTCTGATGGTGGACTCCAGACTAGCCAGACAGCTGCAGCATATTCTGGGAGGCAGTCCCTTACGTCGTGATGAAACATAGGTATAATAGGCTTAATTAGGTAAAATTTAGATATAGTTAAGATATTATATCTTTTAGAATTAAAGATTGAATAAATGGTCAGTTTTCAAGACTCACTGAAATTCCCCTTCAAGAAGGTAGAGTTAGAAATTTCAAGATCTTTCAAGGTCCCTGTTACAATAGAATGTGAAACAAAAACAACTTTTAAGTTGGAAAATCCATTTCAGCGTTTCTGTTGCCAGGGAGTTGGAGGATAAACACACATTGAAACATCCTGTGTGACGTCAGTAAGAGGTAGCAATAAAATTAATTGATAATGTTGATAAAATGTAGACAGATCGACTCAAAAGGTTGTTTCAAGGTACCATAATAAAATAATGAAATGGAATAGTACTCACAGGAACAAGATGTCAAGTAAACACAATTATAAACATTTTGACCTGATAAATGCTCACAACTTCAAGAGCAGGGGAATTCCAGCAAAACATTAAGTGGAGATGTTAGTTAAAGATACTACCAAATATGGATCTCAAAAGCAGGAAAAACACAGAGAAAGGTAACACCTATATGCTAAAAGGTCAGATGATACCGTAGAAACAGCATAAACATGAAGGGTTTCTGAAGCAAAAATTAGAAGTGTTGAATTCCTCATCAATACTTCTCACCCTATGGCTTACTCAGGGAATTTAAGGTAAAAGTTTACTTTAACTTTTGATGGATATTCTAAGATATTTGCTGTAACATTAGCAGGGTTAAACTTTTGGATTCTATTTTAGAAATAAGATTATGTATTACATCTCTTAGTAATATTTGATATTGTGATATACTTATCCACTTAAAAGTGTATTGCATGTGGAATTCTTTAATACATATATAAAAGTTAATAAATTGTCTCATGTAGTATTCTGTATACAACTATAAGAACCCCCTCTCTGTGTCTCTAAGTGGACAGATACATATTGAAGAGAGTTTCTCAGACCCTTATAATATCTGGGATATTTATGACTTAGCCATAATTATTAAAAAATAGGCTATCCAATAGATGGTAATATTCTCTGTTAGTTTTCCTTCTTTGAGGGAAGACTAGTTCAATTCTTTGGACCCAAATAAGTGTCTATAAGAATTTGTCTGGTTTGAACTTAATTACTCATAGGGGATGTATGCCTGATTTGGTTTAATCCCTATCAGGGGTTAAAGTCATAAATCACTTCAACGTGCTTGTACAGGAGTGCGATCCTCTGTTTGCATCCTTTGTTTAAAAGCAAAGCCGATGTGATTTATGTTTATGTTCCAAAGCTCCCCAGGCAAGGCTGAACATATCTGGATCCTCAGATCAGAGATAACACTGTCCTCTTCATCCATCCTCCCTTCTCCTGGCCAATTGTGCATCACCCATTCTGATGTCTGTGAGTGCCTATTTCTGGACTGATGCTTGGGACCGATGGAATGAATGACTGATGGCGTGACAGCTAGAGCAAAATGATTCCTCTTCTTCCACCTTTTGCTACAACATGAATGCAGATGACTAAGTCTAACTTGTTTCGACCATGTGGGAATTGGCAGGGGACTGAGTAACTGCATGAATACTGCATGACTGTAGATGACTCATGACAGGAATAGGATTGATATTTAAAGTTTCAGTAATGAGCATGGGAATAAGGAGGAGTTAGTGATTATGCAATCACTTGCAGAGTGTTGATAGACAGACAATTGTGCATGTGAGAACAAGTGCTTTGCAACGCCCTTTACATGCAAATAGAAGACACATTGGACTAGCAGAACAACATACAAGGTTCAGTAAGGTAAGCATTTTATTTTGCCCATTCTGATCAAGTTATTAAATTTTATCCTGTATTGAATTGTTGATCAGGGGGTTGTGGAAGCAGCATTTATTACTTCATCCTCCCCCCTATACTGCACTCTCACTGTTGCATAAGATGGTCTCCTCCCCTGGGTGCCAAATAATTCTGCCAACCTTTCCTTCATCTGTTCCAATAGTACCTGCATTGCCATGTCTGAGAAGTTGGAAGCCCTGCTTCCTGCAGATCTTCAGGCAACCATGACTTTCAGCTCTGCTCGAATTGCTGACATTTTCCCTTGAAGCAGTTTTAAAACCAATAGGACCATGTTGGCATCCACCCTAATGGGCGAATAAAGTCGCTTACTGACTGGTCTCCAACAGGAGTCTGCTGACAATTAAGCAAATATTACGATCCTGGTAAATTTGTTAATGTTAGCAAAGTGGCGCAGGGATGGGTGGACATGCTACACTTCTGCCAGTGCAACAGAACAGAAGGAACTCTAAGCCTGGATTATCTTACTAGATAGAAAAGTCATTCCCAATCAATCCTGTAAGTTCCTTTCATTATTTTAAACACCTCAATCATCCCTTAACCTTCTCTTTTCCAGTCTTCATCCCTAGCACCTGTAACTGAACCAAATGAGGTCTGATTAGTGCTCTGCATAAATAGTGGAAGTAGTTTCTTGCTTAAATATTTGAAACCTTTTGTGATGATTCCAGAACCCCATTAGCCTGCTTGATTGCATTTTGCACTTCTGACTGAGCTAATTTATGTATCTCATTCTTCAAATCCCTATATTCATTTATTCAGCTAGTGTTTCCCCATTTATCCCTAGAACCATAGAATTGTTACAGGACAGAAAGAAGTCATTCAGCCCATTGTGGCTGTACCAGCTCTCTGGAAGAATAACTCAGCTAGTTCCTCTCCCCCGTCTTTTCCCCGTAGCCCTGAAAAGTTTTTCTCTTCAGGTAATTATCCAAATCCCTTTCGAAAGCCACAATTGTATCTGCCACCACCACACTCTCTGGCAATGCATTCCAGATCCTAACCACTCCTATCTGCTATTCTTACATTCAAAATGTACTACTTCACATTTCATTTTTTAAAATGCATCTGCCCATTATTTTGCCCAATTACTTAATCTGTTTTAGGTCCTAAGTTTTCTGCTCTCCCATTTACTATTCACTATACCATTCTAGCTTAGTGGATATACTCTCCTTTATTCATAAATCAGGTCACATGCTCCCCTGTGCAAAGGGGCTCATAGCAAAATTTTTTTAAAAATCCATCTCTCAGGCTGCTTCCCTGGCCGAAACAACCAGTGGGGCACCATTCTCAAAGCTGGTATGGCTCATTTTCAGCCATCATGCCAGTCTTAAGTGTTAGACTGCATCCCTTATGCAGCTGAGAATGGTATCTCTGCCTGCAGTCCCACCCGTTTGACATGCTTGACCAGCAAAGATCAGGACCCAGCTTGTCTGGCCTTTGTTTGAGCTGTCCCATCAGATTCCATAAGAAATTTGGCCCCCAGTTTCCTATCCATGCCACTACTCTACATGCTTCAATTTTAGTTAACAATGTTATGTACAGTCCCTTTTCAAATATCTTCTGAAAATTCACAGATGCAACATTCATCGATCCTCTTCTATTTCCACCTCAGTGATTCTGTCAGAGTTCTATTGGGTTAATTAAGCATGACCTAGCTTTCATAGTACAATAATAACACTCATTAATGAGCTGCGAAAAATAGCCAGATAAGTCTCATTTCAAGTCTTCTTGTTGCTAAGGCTCAGTCTCCCAAGCTGCTGCTAGCCTTCACATCCTAAGTTCACTACTGTAGATCCAAAGTGGTATGAAATAAAACTCTTGCAAGGGCCCAATTTCAACTCATTCAAAAGCCATTCACTTATACAGAGTTAAAATTGGGCCTTTGGTTTGCAGTGTGTAAATTTATTCCACAACCCCCAGCTCTGGAACATTATAATTTTGTCATTCCCCAGGGTGGAAATCAACAGGTTTTAAAGTCTGGTAGTAAGTTAAAGGGACAGTGTTAAGGTGTCTGGAACTTCAGAGTTGGGCTGTGTGTTCTAATACATGTCAACAGCATCATGGAAAATCTGCTACTGGCATTAAATAATCATATGCTAGCTTTTGTTCTTCGTAGTGTTACAACCAGGTGAGAAAGGTGTCTAGGGGTCCCTCTCAGCCGTCACCTGGTCTTACTGTAACATGGTTTTATTTTTAAACACTGTATTTTTAGCTCCCCCTTGGTGAATCCTTGTTCACCGCTTTTCAATGATAAGGCAAAGAAACCAGCACAAACAGGTTTTCTTAGGTTTAAAGAAGAAAATTTACTAAACTTGAACTTAAACTCTAATTTGGTAAACGCCTATGGATACACGACGCGCCCATGCTAGCATGCATATGCGATACACACATGCAAATAGAGACAGAAAAGAGAAGAAAAATAAAGTGGAAAAGTTTAAGGCAATATCTGAAACGTTTTTGTTACTGTTCTTCAAGCTCACTGTACAGTCCTTGATTGTAGGTAGATCTTGCTTTTCGTTGGGGCCCAGTATTCTTCTTAAACCTTGTTCGCTGTAGGAGACTTTTCCTCCTTGGGCTTCATGTGTCTTCAGTGGATTTAGAGGAATGTGAGAAAAAGATGGGAGCAGACAGGAGAGATCTTCTCAGTCCAGTCTTTCTGAGATCAAACTCCCTGTAGCTAGTTCAAAAAACCCTGGAACAACCAATTAGTCATGTGACTAGCTGGTCTGACCAGTCCTGGCCTCTGTGGATTGCATCACCCCAGCAGGCCCTGGAATGCGCTTCCCCACACCCTCACTGTCCAGTGATCAACATACATTGTGGGTTGAATGTATCAGGGAATGGTCCTTTGCCTACACAAGCACCATCTGTTCGTATGCAAATGTTTTTTCCAGCCACGGCTGATCTGTTCAACAAGTCATTACCTCACTCCAGCAACAGTTCAAAATCGATGTTCCTATGACAAAACCAATGTGCCTCATTCTTTGCAGGTGGGGACCTGCATGACAGTAGATTATCTGTTACGAAGGTGTTCAAGTTATTACATTGGCATCAATTTCAGGATTGTTCTTGACCTCTAAATGTTGTTTCTTGGTTTATGCAGATCACCAACCACTACCTCAGGGATGGAAAATGGAGGTCAGTGGTCTGGCAATTTGTGTGTTCCTGAAATTCACCTCTGATGAGAAAACCATTAAATAACTTGATAATAGATTATGCCTCGTAGAATGTTTTGCTGACAGGAAAAATATTTCAGCAATACAAAGAACAATATAAGGCAAGAACATTTTAGCAATAGACAAGCCTCTCATCAACAGAAAGAATGCTTCAGCAAAGAGGAACATTTCTCCTGATAGAAATATTTCAGTGATTGAAAGAACATGACAATGATAGGAAAATTGTTTCCTTGCAAAGAAAGCAAACAAAACCATTTCTGTGATAGAGAAACATTTCAGGGAAAGAACATTCTTGTCAGAGAAGTGTGTTTCATTGATACAGGAACTTTCTGACAATGGGCAAGTGTTTCAGCCACAGGAGAACATACAAATGACAGGAAGTGCAGCTCACTAACAGAAAGGTACTTCAGTGATAGGAAGAAATTAAGCACATTTTAATAATTTTTGTCTAGCCTTTAACCCTAATTTATAAAAAATCTAGGTGTAAAATCTGGTTCTGAAACAATTTTCCAACTTTATTTACATTAACTTCCTAGCTTTGACATTATGGTTTGAATTTGTTTGGTGTAAACACACCTATAAAATAATTCATTTGAATCAATGTTCAATTTAATAATGCTGTGAGACAGAACAAATGCTATTTCTAGTTAAATATATATTACATCACACTATATGTTTAAACAACATACTGCGAATATGCTATCATGCATTGAACAATATCATTAGAATGAACCAATATTAATGATGTAGCTACTGCTTAAAATTAATCAAGTTAATACTGGTAATTCTTTTATTATGCAATTATTACATTTTTTTTTCTCATCCACCTGAATATCTAAGTAATCCAGGTGGTGCTTCATTTTAATGTTTATTATTTATCCCATTGAAGAATAATAGGATTCACATACACAAGATCATATTTTACACAGCAGTAACATGGATCAGCATTGCCAGACATAAAACTCCCTTTTAATGTTCAGATATATGGCTAATCATTTGTGATTTCTGTACGGATAATCAAGTTAATGTTGTATTCATTGTACCTCTGCTGAAGGACAGCTATGAGTTCTTTGCAGTAATTGTCACCATTTTTGCCAAATTTCTTGATATGTTGATACATTCTATCATACTGAAAATAACCAGATGCCAGTTAATATTCACAGATATTCATTTTTTTAAACTAAAAATTGGAAAAGTATCATTTTATAAGTCAGGTCTAAGATTGTCAGAAAAGAAGAAAGGAAGCATATTAAACCAATTTACATCATTTATTTTTCACATTGAATTTACGGAGTACCTTCTTACTGTATTGTAATTTGGAATATAGGATTAGGAGTAGACCATTCAGTCCCTTGAGCCTGTTCCACCATTCAATTAGATTATAGCTGATCTGTATCTCAACTCTTTACCTGCTTTTGATCCATATTCCTTGATAACTTTACCTAATAAAAAATCAGTTGCTATCAGCCTTGAAGTTTTCAACTGACCCAGCATTCACAATCTCTTTGGGAACAGAATTCCACATTTCTACTGCCCTTTGTGTGAAAAGGTGCATCCTAATATCATTCCTGAATGGCCTAGCTCTAACTTTAAAATTGCGTCCCCTTGTTCTGAATGCCCCCCAGTTATTTATTTATTTTTTATTTAGAGATAATAGCTTCTTTGTATCTACTGCATCAAATCCTTTCATTTAAAGCACTTCAGTTAGATAAACTTTCAACTCTCTAAATTCGAAGGAGTACAAACCAATTTTACACAATCTATCTTCATAATTTAATCCTTCAAGTCTGGCATCATTGACATGAATCTGAGCTGAACCCTCTCCCAGGTCAATATATGCTTCTCATACCGAATGTAATATTGCACATGGGGAATGATCCAGACTCTTTACAACTGAAGCATCACTTCCTCCCCTTTATATTCCAATCCTCGAGATAAAAGTAAACATTCCAATTTGCCTTCTTGATTATTTTGCATACCTGTACACTAGCTTTTTATGATTTGTGTACCTACCCACTCAAATCCCTTTGCTCCTCCACAGTTTCTAGTCCTCTGCCATTAAAATATTTTTCCAATTTGTCTTTCTTGGATCCAAAATGGATTAACTCACACTTCCCCACTTTGAACTTCAGCTATCATAGTTAGCCTACTTAACTCCAGACCCACAGCAATGTGGTTGACTCTTACAAGGCCCTCTGAAATGGCCTAGCAAGCCACTCAGTTGTATCTAACTGCTACAAAGTCAATAAAAAAGGAATGAAACTGGACAGACCACCTGGCATCGACCTAGGCACCGGAAACGACAACGGCAAACCCAGCCCTGTCGACCCTGCAAAGTCCTCCTTACTAACATCTGGGGGCTTGTGCCAAAGTTGGGAGAGCTGTCCCACAGACTAGTCAAGCAACAGCCTGACATAGTCATACTCACGGAATCATACCTGACAGACAATGTCCCAGACACTGCCATCACCATCCCCGGGTATGTCCTGTCCCACCGGCAGGACAGACCCAGCAGAAGTGGCGGCACAGTGGTATACAGTAGGGAGGGAGTTGCTCTGGGAATCCTTAACATCGACTCTGGACCCCATGAAGTCTCATGGCATCAGGTCAAACATGGACAAGGAAACCTCCTGCTGATTACCACCTACCGCCCTCCCTCAGCTGATGAGTCAGTACTCCTCCATGTTGAACAGCACCTGGAGGAAGCACTGAGGGTGGCAAGGGCACAGAGTGTACTCTGGGTGGAGACTTCAATGTCCATCACCAAGAGCGGCTTGGTAGCACCAGTACTGACCGAGCTGGCCGAGTCCTAAAGGACATAGACTGGGTATGCGGAAGGTGGTGAGGGAACCAACAAGAGGGGAAAACATACTTGACCTCATCCTCACCAATCTGGCTGCCGCCGATGCACGAGTCCATGACAGTATTGGTAGGAGTGACCACTGCACAGTCCTTGTGGAGACAAAGTCCCGCCTTCACATTGAGGATACGCTCCTTTGTGTTGTGTGGCACTACCATTATGCGAAATGGAATAGATTTCGAACGGATCTAGCAATGCAAAACTGGGCATCCATGAGGCACTGTGGGCCATCAGCAGCAGATTTGTACTCAACCACAATCTGTAACCTCATGGCCGAGCATATCCCCCACTCTACCATTAACATCAAGCCAGGAGACCAACCCTGGTTCAATGAAGAGTGCAGGAGGGCATGCCAGGAGCAGCACCAGGCATACCTTAAAATGAGGTGTCAACCTGGTGAAGCTACAGCCCAGGACTACCTGCGTGCCAAACTGCATAAGCAGCATGCGATAGACAGAGCTAAGCGATCCCATAACCAACAGATCAGATCAAAGCTCTGCAGTCCTGCCACATCCAACCGTGAATGGAGGTGGACAATTAAACAACTAACTGGAGGAGGTGGCTCCACAAATAGCCCCATCCTCAATGATGGGGGAGCCCAGCAAATCAGTGCAAAAGATAAGGCTGAAGCATTTGCAACAATCTTCAGCCAGAAGTACCAAGTTGATGACCCATCTCGACCTCCTCCTGAAGTCCCCAGCATCACAGATGCCAGACTTCAGCCAATTCGATTCACTCTGTGTGATATCAAGAAACGTCTGAAGGCACTGGATACTGCAAAGGCTATGGGCCCTGACAATATTCCGGCAATAGTACAGAAGACCTGTGCTCCAGAACTTTCCGCGCCCCTAGCTGTTCCAGTACAGCTAAAACACTGGCATCTACTCTGCAATGTGGAAAATTGCCCAGGTATGTCCTGTACACAAAAAGCAGGACAAGTCCAACCCGGCAAATTACCGCCCCATCAGCCTACTCTCAATCATCTGTAAAGTGATGGAAGGTGTCATCAACAGTGCCATCAAGTGGCACTTGCCTCGCAATAACCTGCTCAGTGACGCTCAGTTTGTGTTCTGCCAGGGCCACTCAGCTCCTGAGTTCATTACAGCCTTGGTTCAAACATGGACAAAAGAGCTGAACTCAAGAGGTGAGGTGAGAGTGACTGCCTGAAACATCAAGGCAGCATTTGACTGAGCATGACATCAAGGAGCCCAAGCACAACTGAGGTCAATGGGAATCAGGGGGAAAAACACTCCGCTGGTTGGAGTCATACCTCGTGCAAAGGAAGATAATTGTGGTTGTTGGAGGTCAATTATCTGAGCTCCAGGACATTACAAGGAGTTCCTCAGGGTAGTGTCCTCGGTCCAACCATCTTCAGCTGCTTCATCAATGACCTTCCTTCAATCATAAGGTCAGAAGTGGGGATGTTCACTGATAATTGCACAATGTTCAGCACCATTTGTGACTCCTCAGATACTGAAGCAGTCCGTGTAGAATTGCAGCAAGACTTGGACAATATCCAGGCTTGGGCTGACAAGTGGCAAGTAACATTCGCGCCACACAAGTGCCAGGCAATGACCATCTCCAACAAGAGAGAATCTAACCATCTCCCCTTGACATTCAATGGCATTACCATCGCTGAATCCCCCACAATCAACATCCCAGGGGCTACCATTAACCAGAAGCTGAACTGGAGTAGCCATATAAATACTGTGGCTACAACAGCAGGTCAGAGGCTAGGAATCCTGAGGCGAGTAACTCACCTCCTGACTCCCCAAAGCCTGTCCACCATCTACAAGGCACAAGTCAGAAGTGTGATGGAATACTCTCCACTTGCCTGGATGGGTGCAGCTCCAACAACACTCAAGAAGCTCGACACCATCCAGGACAAAGCAGCGCGCTTGATTGGCACCCCATCTACAAACATTCACTCCCTCCACCACCGACACACAGTGGCAGCAGTGTGTACCATCTACAAGATGCACTGCAGCAATGCACCAAGGCTCCTTAGACAGCACCTTCCAACGACCTCTACCAACTAGAAGGACAAGGGCAGCAAATGCATGGGACTACCACCACCTGCAAGTTCCCCTCCAAGTCACACACCAGCCTGACTTGGAACTATATCGACATTCCTTCACTGTTGCTGGGTCAAAATCCTGGAACTCCCTTCCTAACAGCACTGTGGGTATACCTACCCCACATGGACTGCAGCAGTTCAAGAAGGCAGCGCACCACCACCTTCTCAAGGGCAATTAGGGATGGGCAATAAATGCTGGCCTGGCCAGTGATGCGCACATCCCATGAATGAATTTAAAAAACGAATCTGTCTATGCCCCTTTGTAACCTCCTGCTCCCATCTACACAACTTACAGCTCCTCTTAACTGTCATCTGCAAACCTGGATATACAATTCTCTATTCCTTTATACAAATCATTGATGTATATAATGAAATGCTGATGCCCTAGTACAGATCCCTGGGGAACAACAATAGAGGAATTTTAATTCCCCAAAAAAGCAATGGATTTGGGAAGGCTACCATGTTGAAAATCTGAATCCTGACCCCAATCCTCCTCCAACCCGCTCAATTCTGTTTTTTACGGAGGTGGGATGGGGGCAGACAACCAACTCTCTCCCAGGAGGCAGCTTGGCAACTTAAATATTATAATAAGGCTGGCAGCCTCATCTTGGTCCACATTTTCAAACTTAACTCTGGCCATTCGGATTTCCTGTGCCTTGGAAAACCTGACAGCTAAAGAAAGATGGGACTACTAGATGCAGGTACCAATGCCTTTTTACTTACTTGCTGGGTCAGGCATACCTGCCTGGCCAACCACCCACCCACTTACAACCCTTCTGATCGCTCCCTGGCTTCCCCTCCAAGGCTTTCGACTTTTCTCCAAGGCCTCCAATCTCCCCACCACCCCCTACCCCCAGCCTCCGATCCTTCCCTCCATCCCTTCTCTTCTCTCCCAGCTGCAGCCTGGTGCCAAAGGCCTCTTAATCTGGCTGGCTGAGGCTGGGAAAAGTTCATTCGGTCCTGCTATTCTTCCAAGTTTCCTGACCTCATTCCAGCTCCCCTGCTCCCCCCTTGCCTCTGAGCAAAATCCAGCCCTTCAATTGTCACATTCTGTCAAGATGAATGCATTCTCTTTTATCCCTACTCTCTTTTACCCCTCAACCAAATGTCATCTCGTGCCAAATTTACCTCCAATGCCATGCACTCTCATTTTAGCTAATATTCTCTTGTACTGAACCTTAACAAAATGCCTTCTGGAATTCCAGAGACAACACTCTTGACGCTCCCTTGTCCATCATGTTAGTCATTTCCTCAAAAAAAAAATAACCTCGATTAGACAGACATGCCCTCCTCTTCATAAATCAGCACTGACTCTCTCTTATCAACTTATACTTGCTCAAATGCGCAGTCACTCTGTCTCTGATAGATCCCAGTAACCTCCCCGCAATCGAGGTTGAACTGACAGGTCTGTAGTTGTTGGGTTTCTCCCCCGCTCCTAAGTAATGGGTTCGCTGAATAAATTTTCCAATTTAGCATCAGTTGGCTCTCAAGTTCATTTCATACAGGATCCTTATAGCTAATAGTGAATTCAAAGGATTGTACTAACTCACTTAATCTATTAATGTTTACATTAGACACGAAAGTTCGCATATTGTTTACCCAATTTTATTCTGAATGCAGGTAAAACTTACACAAAGAATCTCACACTAGCAATCGTACTGATATACCATTTGAACAAAAAAATCGTAAATATCAAAATTTTAAAGAAACAATGCGAAAGTAGAGTTACACAAAAATAAAGCTGTTGCCCTGATAAACTCTTTAACCATTTTCCTTCCCAAACTAAGTAAAAGTGTTTTTAACTTTCTATCTTCAAAAAGCTTGAACAAGGAGTAGTGAAAAGAAAGTTTTCTTACTGTGCACCCGCTCACTGGATCTCTCATGTTGCCTTTTTTCTGAGTTCACTCGTACCAGGAAAATGAGCTGCTGTCGAGTTTGCACTTGCACTTTGAGCAGTCATCTGACAATGAAGTTGCAGGCAAACACGTGCCCCTTGGGTCCTAATGCCCATGGGTCTACATTGGAAAGCGCTGCTGAAAATAAATGAACAGAATCTCTTTTGGTCTTCATTCACAGGAGTTGTGCAAAAAGTGGTTTAAAGCCGGGGGCTTATCTGAAGATGCCACAGTAAAAAGTAACTCTCTCATTGTTCCAACTGTTACTTTCATTTCTTTGACTGAAAGGAAAGAGAGGCGGATCAGCAACTTTTCCATTTTATATGATGTAATAGTGGCTGATTTTTGTAACTAATCCAGTCATCAGACAAGTTACTACAAATGATAACACAATCATTCATTGCTTTTTATATATTGAGGATAAGTTACGTTTAAAAAAATCCCAAAACAATGTGTGAAGATCTGGACCCAAGCCAGCCATTTGAAATGTTAATGAGGGAGTGACCTTGGACGATTAAAATGTAAAATAAGTGAAAGGTAAGTTTCACATGGCATTGTATCCCCCTCTGGTTTAAATTACTCATTGGAATGCAATAGTTTGTAAATGGGTGTAGTCCTCTGTTAAATGAAATACAAGAGCAACATTGAATATGAATGCAAATATGTGCTGTACTGAAATGCTGAAGGTTATTGTCATGCCTTTTTTCAGCAAGATATGGGTCAGGCCAAGTATGTAATCATGATTGCTAAATAAAGTAGCACAGTGCTAGTCCAGTAATCTAACTCGGGGTGGCAACTTTAAAAAAAAAAATTTAATATTGGTAATTGCCAAAAGGAATGGCAGTGTGTAAGCCCTCCCATCTCATTTTCCATTTATGCTGCAAGTTATCTTTCCAAATGTAAAAATCATGCTGAAAAAGGTCTGATGGAAGTTGGAATCAAAAGGGAGTGTTGTCATTTGAATCGACAGCGCTGTGGGAGCAGAGCACATTTGAATAAACTGTTGCTGGCAGTTATCATACTATCTTTAAATGGGAATTTTTCCTTATGCTTAAAACGCTATTCCTCTATTAAATTTAAATAGTTGTTCGTCGAACTCATCCATATTCTTTAGCACCTTTAATGTCCCCAAAAGCAATTCTGAGCAACTAATTCTTAGCTTGAACAAATTGCTAGTGTGGACTACCTTCAATTCCAACCTGTTTCAGATCAACAGTGTTCTACTGTCAGCTGAAAATAACCGTTTTGTACAGTGACATGAAACGTTGGATTTGACTGGCAGATTGCATATTTTTTTAGGAATACAGTGAAGAGTATAGAGAAGAGCAACAAGACATCCCAGTAGTTATGGGCTAATAGAAGAGAAATAGAAAAGCGGGAGTGTGAAACTAAATATCTTATCTAAATGAAATAAATTGAAGCAATACCACATGGCAATTACCAGGGTTGTGGAAGGACAGATTAATGTTGCATAATGCAGTCTTGTAGCAGAAGAATAAATGAAGAACTACATCACACAGCTGTAGTAGAATTCATCTACTGTACTCGGCATGCAATATCTATTAATAAGTTGAAGAAGAAATTTTGCACAATATCTGTACACTGTAATTGAGTAGTAAATAATGTTTTCACACTTTTCTAAGTTGTGTGATATATAAAGTTGTATGTTGTATGTTCCTCCTGCAGAATGTGGGAGGTAGGGGTCGCCAAGAGTGTCCCTGCTGACTGCATCTGCGGGAAGTGCACCCAACTCCAGCTCCTCGCAGACCGCGTTAGGGAACTGGAGCTGGAGCTGGATGAACTTCGGATCATTCGGGAGGCGGAGGGGATTATTGACAGGAGTTATAGGGAGGCAGTCACACCTCAGGTAAAAGAAGTAGGTAGATGGGTTACCGTCAGGGGAAGGAAAGGGAACCAGCAGGCAGTGCAGGGATCCCCTGTGGCCGTTTCCCTCAACAACAGGTATACCGTTTTGGATACTGTTGGGGGGGACGACTTACCAGGGGTAAGCAATGGGGTGCAGGTCTCTGGCACAGAGTCTGTCCCTGTTGCTCAGAAGGGAAAAGGGAAGAGGAGCAGAGCATTAGTCATTGGGGACTCCATAGTTAGGGGAACAGATAGGAGGTTCTGTGGGAACGAGAGAGACTCACGGTTGGTGTGTTGCCTCCCAGGTGCCAGGGTACGTGATGTCTCCGATCGTGTTTTTGGGATCCTTAAGGGGGAGGGGGAGCACCCCCAAGTCGTGGTCCACATAGGCACCAACGACATAGGTAGGAAGAGAGATGGGGATTTAAGGCAGAAATTCAGGGAGCTAGGGTGGAAGCTTAGAGCGAGAACAACCAGAGTTGTTATCTCTGGGTTGTTGCCTGTGCCACGTGCTAGCGAAGAGAGGAATAGGGAGAGAGAGGAGTTGAACACGTGGCTGCAGGGATGGTGTAGGAGGGAGGGTTTTGGTTTCCTGGATAATTGGGGCTCTTTCTGGGGTAGGTGGGACCTCTACAAACAGGATGGTCTTCACCTGAACCAGAGGGGTACCAATATCCTGGGGGGGAGATTTGTTAGTGCTCTTCGGGGGGGTTTAAACTAAATCAGCAGGGGAATGGGAACCTAAATTGCAGTGCCAGTGTACAGGCTGTTGAGAGTAGTGAGGTAGGGGATAAGGTTACAGGGACGCAAGAGGGCACTGGCAAGCAAGAACTTGGTTTAAAGTGTGTCTACTTCAACGCCAGGAGCATCCGAAATAAGGTGGGTGAGCTTGCAGCATGGGTTGGTACCTGGGATCCTGATGTTGTGGCCATTTCGGAGACATGGGTAGAGCAGGGGCAGGAATGGATGTTGCAGGTTCCGGGATTTAGATGTTTCAGAAAGAACAGAGAAGAGGGTAAAAGAGGGGGGTGTGTGGCATTGTTAATCAAGGAAAGTATTACAGCGGCAGAAAGGACGTTTGAGGACTCGTCTACTGAGGTAGTATGGGCCGAGGTTAGAAACAGGAGAGGAGAGGTCACCCTGTTGGGAGTTTTCTATAGACCTCCGAATAGTTCCAGAGATGTAGAGGAAAGGATAGCGAAGATGATTCTCGACAGGAGCGAGAGTAACAGGGTAGTGGTTATGGGGGACTTTAACTTTCCAAATATTGACTGGAAATACTATAGTTCGAGTACTTTAGATGGGTCTGTTTTTGTCCAGTGTGTGCAGGAGGGTTTTCTGACACAGTATGTGGACAGGCCAACCAGGGGCGATGCCACATTGGATTTGGTACTGGGTAATGAACCCGGCCAGGTGTTCGATTTAGATGTAGGTGAGCACTTTGGCGATAGTGATCACAATTCGGTTAGGTTTACCTTAGCGATGGGCAGGGACAGGTATATACCGCAGGGCAAGAATTATAGCTGGGGGAAAGGAAATTATGACGCGATTAGGCAAGATTTAGGATGTGTAGGATGGGGAAGGAAACTGCAGGGGATGGGCACAAACGAAATGTGGAGCTTATTCAAGGAGCAGCTAATGCGTGTCCTTGATAAGTATGTACCTGTCAGGCAGGGAGGAAGTTGTCGAGCAAGGGAGCCGTGGTTTACTCAAGAAGTTGAAGCGCTTGTCAAGAGGAAGAGGGCGGCTTATGTTAGGATGAGACGTGAAGGCTCAGTTAGGGCGCTTGAGAGTTACAAGCTAGCCAGGAAGGATCTAAAGGGAGGGCTAAGAAGAGCAAGGAGAGGACACGAGAAGTCATTGGCGGATAGGATCAAAGAAAACCCTAAGGCTTTCTATAGGTATATCAGGAATAAACGAATGATAAGAGTTAGAACAGGGCCAATCAAGGATAGTAGTGGGAAGTTGTGTGCGGAATCAGAGGAGATAGGGGAAGCGTTAAATGAATATTTTTCGTCAGTATTTACAGTAGAGAAAGAAAATGTTGCCGAGGAGATTACTGAGATACAGCCTACTAGGCTAGATGGGATTGAGATTCACAAGGAGGAGGTGTTAGCAATTTTGGAAAGAGTGAAAATAGATAAGTCCCCTGGGCCAGATGGGATTTATCCTAGGATTCTCTGGGAAGCCAGGGAGGAGATTGCAGAGCCGTTGTTGTTGATCTTCAAGTCGTCATTGTCGACAGGAGTAGTGCCGGAGGACTGGAGGATAGCAAATGTTGTCCCCTTGTTCAAGAAGGGGAGTAGAGACAGCCCTGGTAATTATAGACCTGTGAGCCTTACTTCGGTTGTGGGTAAAATGTTGGAAAAGGTTATAAGAGACAGGATTTATAATCATCTTGAAAAGAATAAGTTCATTTGCGATAGTCAGCACGGTTTTGTGAAAGGTAGGTCGTGCCTCACAAACCTTATTGAGTTTTTCGAGAAGGTGACCAAACAGGTGGATGAGGGTAAAGCCGTGGATGTGGTGTATATGGATTTCAGTAAGGCGTTTGATAAGGTTCCCCACGGTAGGCTATTGCAGAAAATACGCAAGTATGGGGTTGAAGGTGATTTAGAGCTTTGGATCAGAAATTGGCTAGCTGAAAGAAGACAGAGGGTGGTGGTTGATGGCAAATGTTCATCCTGGAGTTTAGTTACTAGTGGTGTACCGCAAGGTTCTGTTTTGGGGCCACTGCTGTTTGTCATTTTTATAAACGACCTGGATGAGGGTGTAGAAGGGTGGGTTAGTAAATTTGCGGATGACACGAAGGTCGGTGGAGTTGTGGATAGTGTCGAAGGGTGTTGTAGGGTACAGAGGGACATAGATAGGCTGCAGAGCTGGGCTGAGAGATGGCAAATGGAGTTTAATGCGGAGAAGTGTGAGGTGATTCACTTTGGAAGGAGTAACAGCAATGCAGAGTACTGGGCTAATGGGAAGATTCTTGGTAGTGTAGATGAGCAGAGAGATCTTGGTATCCAGGTACATAAATCCCTGAAAGTTGCTACCCAGGTTAATAGGGCTGTTAAGAAGGCATATGGTGTGTTAGCCTTTATTAGTAGGGGGATCGAGTTTCAGAGCCACGGGGTCATGATGCAGCTGTACAAAACTCTGGTGAGGCCGCACCTGGAGTATTGCGTGCAGTTCTGGTCACCGCATTATAGGAAGGATGTCGAAGCTTTGGAAAGGGTGCAGAGGAGATTTACTAGGATGTTGCCTGGTATGGAAGGAAGGTCTTACAAGGAAAGGCTGAGGGACTTGGGGTTGTTTTCGTTAGAGAGAAGGAGGAGGAGAGGTGACTTAATAGAGACATACAAGATAATCAGAGGGTTAGATAGGGTGGATAGTGAGAGTCTTTTTCCTCGGATGAGGATGGCAAACACGAGGGGACATAGCTTTAAGTTGAGGGGTGAAAGATATAGGACAGCTGTCAGAGGTAGTTTCTTTACGCAGAGAGTAGTAGGGGCGTGGAACGCCCTGCCTGCAACAGTAGTAGACTCGCCAACTTTAAGGGCATTTAAGTGGTCATTGGATAGACATATGGATGTAAATGGAATAGTGTAGGTCAGATGATCGGCGCAACATCGAGGGCCGAAGGGCCTGTACTGCGCTGTAATATTCTAATTCTAATTCTAATTCTAAAGTACTGGGATCTGTTAACTATACAGAAACCCATATGACTATCATCAGCCTGAATTTCAATAATTCACAACTGGCAATATTTAGTTTCTGATAGGAATGTTGAACTTGTTGAGGATATCTCATGTATAGTATGCTCTTACTCATATCTCTATGTCCACATTTGTAAAATACTTTATGTAAGTTTGAAATCTGACAATTGGCTTCTGATAAATCACTCAAAATCTTTTCTGATTTTTTTATTTGTGATTTTAATCTCAGCTGAAAATTCTGTCAAAAAGAAAAGTTTAAACAAGTCAACTTTTTTAAAGTACATATTTCAGAATCTTTCTTCTTTCTTTGGCCTCCTTATCTCAAGAGACAATGGGTAAGCGCCTGGAGGTGGTCAGTGGTGTGTGGAGCAGCGCCTGGAGTGGCTATAAAGGCCAGTTCTAGAGTGACAGGCTCTTCCACAGGTGCTGCAGAAAATTTGTTTGTCGGGGCTGTTACACAATTGGCTCTCCCTTGCGCTTCTGTCTTTTTTCCTGCCAACTGCTAAGTCTCTTCGACTCGCCACACTTTAGCCCTGCCTTTATGGCTGCCCGCCAGTTCTGGCGAACGCTGGCAACTGACTCCCACGACTTGTGATCAATGTCACAGGACTTCATGTCGCATTTGCAGACGTCTTTAAAGCGGAGACATGGACGTCCGGTGGGTCTGATACCAGTGGCGAGCTCGCTGTACAATGTGTCTTTGGGGATCCTGCCATCTTCCATGCGGCTCACATGGCCAAGCCATCTCAAGCGCCGCTGACTCAGTAGTGTGTATAAGCTGGGGATGTTGGCCGCCTCGAGGACTTCTGTGTTGGAGATACGGTCCTGCCACCTGATGCCAAGGATTCTCCGGAGGCAGCGAAGATGGAATGAATTGAGACGTCGCTCTTGGCTGACATACGTTATCCAGGCCTCGCTGCCATAGAGCAAGGTACTGAGGACACAGGCTTGATACACTCGGACCTTTGTGTTCTGTGTCAGTGCGCCATTTTCCCACACTCTCTTGGCCAGTCTGGACATAGCAGTGGAAGCCTTTCCCATGCGCTTGTTGATTTCTACATCTAGAGACAGGTTACTGGTGATGGTTGAGCCTAGGTAGGTGAACTCTTGAACCACTTCCAGAGCATGGTCGCCGATATTGATGGTTGGAGCATTTCTGACGTCCTGTCCCATGATGTTCGTTTTCTTGAGGCTGACGGTTAGGCCAAATTCGTTGCAGGCAGCCGCAAAGCTGTCGATGAGACTCTGCAGACGCTCTTCAGTGTGAGATAACATTATGACATTAATTAAGATAACATTAATAACATTATGAAATACATCAATTTATTAGTCTTTTGATGTTTACATTAATGTTTTTATTTGAGGGTGTTAGCTTCTTCCAAAAACTTAGGCTTTGATTTGACATTATTGTCCAGAGCTGTCATTCGTAAACTGAATTGGCATTATGCAATGCATCCAATTTCCCATGTTGCATTAATGCCAGTCAACTGTATTGGTGGAATGTTTTTCTTCAGTTGCTATCAATTTATGCTCAATAACTCGGCAGCCCATATTACACTGTGGCTGAGTTTCCATTTTGCACTTTCACCAGAGACCCATTTCACACTCACTCACTCAGAATGAAGACACTACTGAGATGGAGAGCATATCACTGGTGAACTAGAGTGCTGGTGAGCAGGATATAGCTAGAGCAAATGATGAACAAACACTTATCTCTCTCAGGAGGGCAGAGAAATTGTTGCTCTTAGCTGAGGAATCCAAGGATTAAGTTCTCAAAGGTCTCGTCTTTAAAAGATCCATGAAGCAGGAGCGTAGATCTGATATAGGCAATGGAAACAGTTTCATCTCTGGTGGGACAGAAAAGTTGAAGGAGTCCACAACTCATATCTATGATATAATGCAGGAATATGACATTACTGAGGAGGGCAATGGTGGCTATGGCAGTCCAGGAGATCAATGTAGGCTGGAGACACCAAGAAAAGTTTTATGCACAAAGGGTTGTTATTGTGATAAGAAGTAACCACAGTAGTGCATTCCACTGAAGGAACAAGATGGTAGTAAACATTTGGTGTGTTTGTGTTTATTTTTTAGGAAGGCTAGCACAGGCATAATGGACTTAATAGCTTCCATGTTTTAAAAATGTATTCTCAATTTCTAAAATGATATTTTAAGAAACTAGAGTTTCACAATCCAGATCACAACAAACTTTTACGTAAAGGGGAGATTTAGCTCTTGTAGAAATAAGTAAACTTCGGATAGCTTTCATAGGCATTGTGGGAAAAAGTGTTTGGCCACAAATATTATTACTTGTGCCTGACTTGTGTAGATGAGTTTAAAGAGCCGATGTGTACCCATCTGCTGTTCAGCTATATCTGGCACCCCATTTCCTTTAAAAAGTAACAAGCACTGAATATGTAAATATGAGAGATTTTCCTTAGCAGACAAGCATTATAATATTCATTTTTTCCTTATAATTGTACATTGAAAACATTTAACTCTACTGTATTTTTAATTTTGTTGCTCCATTCTTGGCAGTGTGAGTGTTATGTACTGCAAAATTATACACCATGGGCTTGCAGGAAACATCACAGTCAGGATATGTTACTGTTTATTATGTAATTGTCACATTTGGAAGACTGTGTTTTTGGATGTTCTCCAATAGAAAAAAAAGTTTTTTTTTTATAAATTTGTGGAAATCAACAATAATGTTGTTCCCTACTTGCTTTCTGTTTTCCTCTGGTCTGGGTTTTTCCACAGAATTGAATGGAAAATATGTAGTTGATAGCTAAGGACTCATTTCCTGAAATCTTCTGAGTTTAAGCCCTTTATGATTAGAACTCCAACTTGTATTTCCTGTTGACAGTTTGTATCGCATTCTCTAAAGCATTCAACAATCATTTTATTTTTATTCTGAAAATATTTTGTTTTCTTCCATTGAATTGAACTTTTGAGTCTAATCATAGTGAGCAAATTATCATCATTATATTCCTCCATCTCTCTGACTGTAATCTGCATATCTGTGCACACCCACAATATTGAAAATAAACTGTGAAGACTTCATTTTTCATACAAAACTGAATAACATCAGAATGTGCATTATTAGCAAAATGAATGCATCCAATTTCAAAGGAGATTGTGTTGAACAGAATTATGAACAACTTTCTTTGATGTTAAGTGACAAACAAAAATTCAAAAACAATGCCAGTTATTCCGGGCCTGGTATTTTAGTTTAGTTTAGAGATACAGCACTGAAACAGGCCCTTCGGCCCACCGAATCTGTGCCGACCATCAACCACCCATTTATACTAATCCTACACTAATTCTATATTCCTACCACATCCCCACCTATCCCTATATTTCCCTACCACCTCCCTATACTAGGGGCAATTTATAATATCTAATTAACCTATCAACCTGCAAGTCTTTGGCATGTGGGAGGAAACCGGAGCACCCGGAGGAAACGCACGCAGACACAGGGAGAACTTGCAAACTCCACACAGGCAGTACCCAGAATTGAACCCGAGTCGCTGGAGCTGTGAGGCTGCGGTGCTAACCACTGCGCCACTGTACCATATTAGTATAAAAAGCTATTGCGTTTGGATGAAATTGGTTTGCCTACCATTTCAATAGGGTCGTTGACTTCCTCCTTTGATTGAGGTGCCACTCCGAGGGAGAACAGACATACCCCACTGACCCTGGTCCACTCTGCTGGCCTTGAATATTAGAGGTTGGCTCCTTGATCTCTACTGGGGCATTGTGCCAAACTGGGGCACAGTTTTGCCAAGGACTTCTGCAGCTGCAAAAACAGGATTTGTTTCAGCTAGTGCAAGGCCGTGCTTTGTGAGTGCTTCTACTGCAAACAAAAAATGGGTATGAATAGAACATTGGACACCTGGCCCGAGCAGGTGTTCCTTGTGTCTACTGTCTAAAGGATGCAAATACTGGAAACTACGTTGGAGGTGTGCTCTCTGTTGCTAAATCCAGGGTCTGTTAAATGGAAGGCCAAGCAAGAGGAGGCAGTGGAATGCATAAATAAACAATATTCTGGCCCTGTCCACCCAGATGAGTTGAAACATTGTTGAAGTCATAGAGTCATTTGCAGCACAGAAGGAGACCATTCAGCCCATCAAGTCCATGCCAGCTCTCTACAGAGCTATTCAGTCAGTCCCACTTGCCCGCTTGATCCTCGTAACCCCGCAAATCTATTTCTTTCAAGCATCCATCCAATTTCCTTTTGAAGTCATTGATTGTCTCCATTTCCACCACCCCTGTGGGCAGCGCGTTCCAGGTCATTACCATCCACTGCATAAAAAGGTTCTTTCTCATATTCCCTCTAAATCAGGAAATCTTGCTTTATTAAAAAATAATGGCTTCATTAAAATTGTAGACAAAGTAATTTAATATCAACTCATTAAGGATCGGATTTTCCCAGGCAAGGAGAGGCAGGTTTGGATGCAAGCAGGGAGTTAAGCGCCCAAGAAGTGATGTCGAGTCGGGATCCCACCATCATCCTGCCCTCTTCTGGCTTTCACCCAGGCAGGGTTGAAAACACATGGGGAACTCCCTGCAGCTGTTGGGTAATTACAGTAATCATATAGCTCATTAAGCACTGTTTTAACCTTAATTCTGGGTTTAACAGACAGGACACTTGTTTCCCAACTTGTCAGCAACTCACCAAGGTCACCAAGGCGACTGCACAGAACTTCTTCAGTGAAACTGACAAGCTGTAAAGGCTTTGATCAGTGAAACTGAAGAGCTCCAGCCATGCTGTTCATAGCACTTCCTCTCAGATTGAGTGCTATCACTGCTTGACAGGTGATTGCCAACTTCTTGGAAGGCACTTCACCTGTCTAGCACTTCACTCACCTTCAGCTACACTTCCCTGCCGCCAGCGTTCAGCACGGCATGGGAGCAGCTTATGTTGCTCCACCTTGCACCCCTGCTGAGAGGCAAGTGCAGAAGCCACACCACCGCCAATAGCACCAGCAGCAGCAGGAGCAACATCAGTAGCAGCACTAGCTGCCTTCGCCTCAGATGCATGCCCCTCCACAGGACAGAGGCGTTGAACAACATGATCCTGCTACAAGGAGGCGCGACACCCAACACAGGATCAACAGGCAGAGGAATCAGCTCTTTCAGCATGTCAGAGCACCAGTGCGTTAAGAGGCTTAGGCTGTCATGGCAGGTCGCTGCTGACATCTGCAGCCTCCTGGAACGGCTGATAGTGTGTCTGTCACTGTAGGGCCACCCCCCCTCCCCCACACCACCCCCACCCCTGGGTCTCTGCCTCTTGCCAGGTAGTGTGCTCTCTTCTCCTGCAAGCAGAGAAAGCAGAGAGTTATGAGTGTTCGTAATGGCTTGTGTGGAGAGGAGAGAAGGCAATATTTATAGAGGGTGACTGTAAGCCACGGGCCTTCCCAGGTCTTCTCTCCATTCCTAGGGTTGCTGCAGTCTCAAAAGTCCACGTGCTAATGAGCCCTTCTAACCTATGCCGAGGTCCCTTTAATTAGGAATCCTTCTTTTAACAGATCCAGCGCTTCATCCTGCCCATCCTCTCTGATTGGTTGGAGAACCTGGAGGCGGGCTGCTAATGCTATGGCTCAGTGACAGAGCTTCGGCAAAGCCTACTCCAGCTGTCAACAGGTTTCCGACCCGCAAATGGTCCCACCATTCAGCCAGGATTAAGTTGGCAAAAATTCCACTCTAATTGTCTGTAAACTAATATCAAGTGCCATTCCTATGTCTAGTTATCAAGATCAGGTCATTGCCAATTGTTAATTCTGGTGAGACATACGAGTCCCACTCATTAGGGACAGGTTGGAAGGCCTGAAAGTTGATCTATTACACTATACGCTTGTGTTGCAGTTGGTCTCAATATGACTGGACATGTCCACATTGAAGAGTAACACTCCCAATTATGGATGACTACCGATTTTCTTTTTAAAAATTATTTTACCCTACATAAAGCATTATAATAATGAAGGAACTATAATGGACACAAATTAACTTATCAAACACGTGACAGATTTTCTCAGTCTAATAATGTGCTGTGCAGAAAGAATTGATGGTGCTACAAAGGCTAGTAGCCATGATAAATTAAGAATTATAAGCAAATATCTAGAGGATTTACAAAAATAGGATATTCTTTTGTAATCATCATGATATTTCACTGTCAATCACAAAAAATATTCATCATTTAAAGATTGGATCAGTGATGTTTTGTATTGGACAGGTATCATCAATCATCTTGCCAGAACAGAAAAAAAAATTGGCAACATCACCACTGCCTCTGTTAGTGGCACTATTGTGAGTTTAGTAGATTAGTCTGACCAGCTTGAATTTGAATACTTATTATTTATCTTTCCAATCTTTTTAAAATTCTTTACATTCTCCTTTACATTCTGTGCTGAGTGCCATGGGCCCTGTATGCACTTCAAGTGCATATCCAAATATTTGTTTAAATGTAATGAGGGTTTCTGCATTTACCACCCTTTCAGGCAGTGAGTTCCAGGCCCCAACCACCCTCTGGGTAAAAATATTTCTCAACTTTCCTCCAATTCTTTTACCAATTACTTTGAATCTAAGCACCCCACCCCCTCCAAGTTATTGACCTCTCTGCTAAGGGGAATAGGTCTTTCCTATTCACTCTGTGTAGGTCCCTCATAATTTTATACCTCTCAATTAAATTTCCCCTCAGCCTCCTCTGTTCCAAAGAAAACAACCCCAGCCTATCTAATTTTTCTTCATGGCTAAAATTCTTAATTCCCGGCAACAACCATGTAAATCTTCTCTTTACCCTAGAGTCATAGAGCCATAGAGTTATACAGCACAGAAACAGGCCCTTCGGCCCATCGTGTCTGTGCCGGACATCAAGCACCTATCTATTCTAATCCCATTTTCCAGCACTTGGCCCATAACCTTGTATGCTATGGCATTTCAGTGCTCATCTAAATACTTCCTAAACGTTGTGAGGGTTCCTGCCTCTACCACCCCTCTCTTCTGCAATCACATCCTTCCTGTAATGTGGTGACAAGAACTGCATGCAGTGCTCTGGCTGTGGAAAACTCATGTTTTATACAGTTCTAACATAACCTCCATAAAAGAAGTAATAGGTATACTAGAATGATTTCAAAGTTTGTAATCTCTGTTCAGAGTAAAGGCAATGGTGAAAAATCATTTAACCCCCTTTGCTTAATGATAATATCGAAACCCCTCCAAATGATTATTTTCTTTTATTTGTTCATGGGATGTGGGCATCACTGGCTAGGACAGCATTTATTGCCCATCCCTAATTGCCCTTGAGAAGGTCATGGTGAGCTGCCTTCTTGAACCACTGCAGTCCATGTGAGGTAGGTATACATACAGTGCTGTTAGGAAGGGAGTTCCAGGATTTTGACCCAGAGACATTAAGGAACAGTGATATCTTTCCAAGTCAGGATGGTGTGTGGCTTGGAGGGGAACTTGCAGGTGGTGGTGTTCCCATGCATCTGTTGCCCTTGTCCTTCTAGGTGGTAGAGGCCACGGGTTTGGAAGGTGCTGTCTAAGGAGCCTTGGTGAGTTGCTGCAGTGTATCTTGTACACACTGCTGCCACTGTGCATCGGTGGTGGTGGGAGTGAATGTTTGTGGATGGGGTGCCAATCAAGTGGCTGCTTTGTCCTGTTGAGCTTCTTGAGTGCTGTTGGAGCTGTACCCATCCAGGCAAGTGGAGAGTATTCCATCACACTCCTGACTTGTGCCTTGTAGATGGTGGACAGGCTTTGGGGAGTCAGGAGGTGAATTACTCACTGCAGGATTTCTAGCCTCTGACCTGCTCTTGTAGCCACAGTATTTATATGGCTACTCCAGTTCAGTTTCTGGTCAATGGTAACCCCCTAGGATGTTGATAGTAGGGGATTCAGTGATTGTAATGCCATTGAATGTCAAGGGGAGATGGTTAGATTCTTTCTTGTTGGAGATGGTCATTGTCTGGCACTTGTGTGGCACAAATGTTACTTGCCACATATCAGCCCAAGCCTGGATATTATCCAGGTCTTGCTGCATTTCTACATGGACTGCTTCAGAATCTGAGGAGTCACGAATGGCGCTGAACGTTGTGCAATCATCAGTGAACATCCCCACTTCTGACCTTATGATTGAAGGAAGGTCATTGATGATGCTGCTGAAGATGGTTGAGCCTAGGACCCTACCCTGAGGAGCTCCTGCAGTGATGTCCTGGAGCTGAGATGATTGACCTCCAACAACCACTACCCTCTTCCTTTATCTTACGTATGACTCCAAACAGCAGATGGTTTTCCCCCAGATTCCTATTGACTTCAGTGTTGCTAGGGCTCCTTGCTGCAACTCCAGCAGCGGCCCTCAGGTAGTTTCGGGGCAGGGGAGATGATCAGAAAGGGATGAAGCAATCAGGATGTTTGGAATGCGATTGGGAGGAGGGGAGGCAATCGGGAGAGCAGAGGAAGTGATCAGGATTTATATGGAGCCAGAAGAAGCATGTCTGGCTCCCCAGGTGTGGTTTTAAAAAAAAACTGACAATAACTCACCTCTCATTGACAGCTGTACAGCCACTGTAGAATCCTCAGCAGTGCAGACTGTAATATCCGGATTACTATACTCCTTGTACCGAATGAAGATAGTAGTCTGTGGGTTAAGGTGATTGGAGTTTATTTACAAAACATCTATCATCTATGGCTGCCACTACAATATTCCTCTCACGAGACTGTGTACAATCCATTAAATCACATCCTGTAATGATAGTGACAGTCTATTTACATATCTACCTCGCAACAACCTACATCACATTATACTACATCTGCCCCCCAAGTCTCTGACATCATTCATCAGGTTAAGTAACGCTGTGGCGTTTTCATGACTCTGCCACAATGCGTTCTCCTGTCAATTAAGATGTTTGGGTTTAGAGTCTCTTAGTTCTTCCTCTTCACTTTCTTGTATTTGAGTGGAACTATTCGATGACTCCAGTTCTCTATCTCGGTTGTTCTCTGGGTTATCTGCTGATTGTCATATCATTGGTTCATCAACTGTCTCTGATGATTAATTCTCTTTATTTCTTCTATTGGTTTCTTCTGTGGCACTGATACCAATGATCTTCTGTTTCTTCTTATCATCCCCTGGTTTGTCTGGACAATGTATTATCTTGAATATGGTGATTTCTCCATCACTTCTCCATATCTATTCTAGTCTTTAACCCAAACCGATTCTCCAGGTTGGACGTTTGACAGATTTCTGATTCTCATAATTCTCAGCTTAGATTGAATGTTCTCTACCCTCTCTCTCGCTCTCTCTCTCTTTCTCTTTTTCAAGTCTTCTGCACTAATTCGTGGCTTTAGCGTACTTGAGAGAATATGAGGTTGTGTCTTCAATCTTCTTCTCATTAATAATTCACATGGGGTTAACCCATTCTGAAGTGGGGTAGATCAATAGCTTAACAGTGCCAGTTTAAAATCTTCATTTTTCTTCAATAACACCTTCAGAGTTTGTACACCTCTCTCTGCTTCTCCATTGGTCTGAAGGTACCTCAGTGAACTGGTGACATGAACAAATTCATATGTTTCAGTAAACTCTTTGAAACTTTTGTTTGCAAATTGTGGCCCATTGTCAGATATCACAATATCTGGAATGCCGTGTGTAGCAAAAATTTCTCTTAAAGATTTGATCACAGCCTCTGAACTCTGTGTAGTAGCTTAACCTCAATCCATCTCGAGTAATAGTCGACGACAGTAAGGAACATCTTCCCTTTATGTTCAAAGAGATCCATTCCTAAATGCTCCCATGGTCTAGAGGGAAACAAAGATGACATAAGTGGCTCTCTTGTCTTTGTCTGGTAGTAGTACATGTTATGCATCTGGGTGTGGGGTGCTAACAAACCTATGGCCGCCCGCCGAGGTGCCTGATAGTCTCACAGTTTACATCCGCAGGCTGGATAAAAACCTTTGGAGAACTGGATTCTGGCCACAGGCCGTATGTTGGACAACCATGAGCTAAGCAGACAGTGGGAAGTTAGAAAATATAACCAACCTGTGGTTCAAGGGGACGGGGAGATTTCGATCTTGAGGACATTAAACTCAGTGGAGTTTGTGATAAAAAGGAACAGAATGGCATCAAAAAGCTCGAAAGGCCAGAAAGACTTCCATAGGCAGCAGCACTGAATTGTAGTAGGTGTGGCCAAGAGAGACATTGGCAATAAAATTGCCCAGCCAGGGAGGCGGAATGTTTCCTATGTAGAAGAAAGTTCACTTCCAGTCGATGTGTCAAAGCAAGAAGCAATTGCTGCAAACCAGCAAAGGGACAAATCATTTAAACAAGAAAATAAACGAAGTACAAGATGAGCAAATGATTGAAACTCCTTTCTTAGAAGAGATACGAGGAGAAAATGAAAATTGCTGGACAGAAGATATCTTGGTAGGAGAAAATACAACTAGCTTTAAGGTAGACATAGGAGCAATAGTTTCTGTTTTATTGGATAAAGGAACCATAGCTAAAGCAGGGAGATTTAGAACAACAAAGAAGAAGCTATATGGACCTGGAGACACAGAGCAGAAAGTTTTAGGAGAACTGAGAACAACTTTAAGATACAAGAATAAAGAGATTCCCGAAATGCTGTATATTATTAAGAATCAGAGTTGTTCATTACTCAGCAGGAAGGCATGTGTGAACCTACAATTGATATGTAGGATGGAAGAAATTAAGGGACAATAGAACCAACCAAGAAATTTTAGGGCTGAATTCCCAAAGCTATTAGAGGGGAAATTGAAATTGAAGACAGAATATCACATAAGTCTGAGAAAAGAGGCTGAGCATGTGTGTTTATTCACATTGAGAAAGGTCCCACACCCACTACTGGAAAGGTTAAAAAGAAATAGAAGCAATGGAGAACCAAGGAGTGATTTCAGTGAAACCTAAACCAACTAGATGGTGCTCTGGTATAGTTCTAGTAAAGAAACTGAGGCTGGAATTTTACCCTTGTTGGACAGGAGCCGTCCACCGACCGAAAAGTCGGTGATGATCCCGCCTCTGCCGGGCCTCGGGATCCAGTTCGGATTTTACGGTCCCCAGGCCTTTAATTAGTCTGAGGAGGGACTTCCACCTCATTGAAGCAGGAATTCCAATCAGCAGGCCAGCAACTCTTGGTCCCAGCAGCGCCACCAAGAGCGGTGACCACTGCTGTGACTGCAACCCAGCTTCACGAGCAAGAGTTAGGACGGCCCCGGGAAAAAGTAAGTTTTTGGGGCCTCGCTGGGGGTGATAGGTCGGGACCCAATGAGGCAAGGATGGTTGATTGTGGGGGTGGGGGGGGCGGTCTTGCCGGGCGTTGAGGGTGGTCGGGGCATTGGGGGCGGCCCTCTGTTTGGCACAGAGTGCCTGATCAGGAGGGCTGCCCCCTCCCACCCCAGGCCGTCAGAAAGCCACCTGCTTTTGTCAGGCGGCTTTTCTCAGGCCTGGGCCGCCTGACTGGCCAAGGGTAAAATCCCCGTGGTGGCGTCATCAATTGGCCATGTAAGGGCCTTGATTGGCCTGGGGCAAGCGGGCTGTTTCCCACCACCGCCGCCCCGCCTAAAATGGTGGCAGAGATGGGAGCAGGACCGGAAGGGCCAACCTGAGCCTCCCACTCCATTTTATGCCCCCCCCCCACCATCATTCCGCTCTTTTGGGGGCATTAAATTCTGGCCCAAGAAGCTTTGTAGACCTCTCTCAACTTAACAAAGTAGTCAAGAGATCCAACCTATGGCTTCAGTGGATGAAAATTTAGCAAAACTAGGAAAAAGCTCCATATTTACAAAATTAGAAGCAAACAGTGGATTCTGGCAGTTACCATTGGACGAAGAGTCTAAATTGTTGACAACATTTATGACACCATTTGGGAGATTCTGTTTCAAAGGTTACCATTTGATATAACATCGGCACTGGAGATCTTTCAGAGAACTATGTAATATCCGGGTTACTATACGTTTTGTACCAAATAAAGATAGTAGTCTGTGGGTTAAGGTAACAGGAGTTTATTTACAAAATGTCTATCATCTATGGCTACCACTACAATACTCCTCGCACGAGGCTCTGTATAATCCATGACATCGCATCCTGTAATGATACTTACAATCTATTTACATATCTACCTCGTAACAACCTACATTACATTATACTACACAGGCTTGACACATGCCCCATTTATTGCTGATGAATTTTAATAGGCCCTAATTTACATATTTCCAGGGCCTAACGCCTGTTTCAGATGTCTGCTCAGGGTGCCTTAAAAATGGGCCACACGAGTTTAACAGTGGGACCAATGCCTGAGCAGATTGGGTGCAGACAGTCTCATGACTAAATAGGTCTGCTTATCGTTCATTTTACGCTCAAAGAACAGGTGCAATACACACCAATTTCTATCCCTATAACTCCAGTGTGGTACCAAGCAGCGTATAAAGGGTGCTCAGGTGATCATTGGATTACTGTGGCAATTTTTAAACTACTTATTAAACTATTTACAACATGTAACTGCTTGCATTTTACACACTGGGAGAGAGGCACTCAGTATGTGCACAGTTTTCCATTGGGCGCAGTTTGGGCTTCACAGTATTAATGGGTACTGCCAAGCTGGAACTAATGCAGCATAAATGCATTATGATATACTTGTAAGCAATGATACCTCTAAATTTTCTTTGTTGTGCATGACCTATTTATTTCAATGCACAGTATCTATAAATATTTTGTATGGCTGCGTATGCACAGTACCTTACATGGAATAACTTGTGAGTGGCCTGCACAGTACTTTCCAGATTGTTGTGCATCTGTGTATGCATGCAGCTTAGAGGGATCATTGCTGGT
Source organism: Heterodontus francisci (assembly GCF_036365525.1). Lineage (NCBI taxonomy): Eukaryota > Metazoa > Chordata > Chondrichthyes > Heterodontiformes > Heterodontidae > Heterodontus > Heterodontus francisci. The sequence goes on from NC_090377.1 coordinate 52,573,649, forward strand.
AAGTGCCTGTTGTGTAATTGACTAAGGCACAAACATATTTGTATTGGTACCATCTCAGGACCAGTTTCATAACTTGCTGCATCTGAGTCCTGATGAAAGGTCACTGACCTGAAATGTTAACTCTGTTTCCCTCTCTGCAGCTGCTGCCAGACCTGCTGAGTATTTCCAGCAGTTCCTTTTTTTAATTTCATAACATGCTGTTTGTGTAAATGTGGTATTATTAATTACATAGACAGCTTGGAAAACTGATGTTTTCCCTTTTCCAAGAGCAGAACTAAATGGTAAAGTGTAGCATTACAACGCTAACTACTTTTTTTTCCAATTCCTAGAACATAGATTACTAGATATTTTAGTATCAGAACCCCTGAAGCTGTGTACCAAGTACAGAAAGGTTTATTTTCTGTGTTTGCATATTATTGACAATATGTCATTATTATACAGTGACGATCTGGGGCTTCTCAGTCAGCCTTTCTTAATGTACACTTTACCATAATTGTCTCAATATAATACACCCCCAAATGTAAGATGCATTCCAATTTTCATGAATGAAGAGTCAAACATGCCTGTTATGTATGCACTAACTCTAACATACGGCTGGATTTTACCAGGCCCTCGGTGTCGTGGGTCGTGGTGGGGAGGCCTGTAAAATGCATGAGGGAGTGGCCCGCCATGACCCACAACGCCGAGATGGCCCCATCGGATATTACCGGTGGCGGCGAGACCTCGGTGCAGCCCCCCCACCCCTGTCACCAAGCGGCGGGGCCTTCATTTAAATATTTAAATGAGAGCAATAAACATGCTAATTAACTTACCTGCTCCTGGCGGCCGTCCCATGCAGATTTTACAGCCGCCAGACGCAACTCGCATGCCTTTGGAACTCCGTAGGGAGTTCCAAGGCGAGACACTGGTGGGGAGGGGGAGAGGAGTCAAATTATCAGGGCGGGGTGGAGCGGGAAAAACCTTTCTCATTGGCTGTGGGGATAAAAGAACAAAGAACAAAGATAATTACAGCACAGGAACAGGCCCTTCGGCCCTCCAAGCCTGCGCCGATCCAGATCCTCTCTCTAAACATGTCGCCTATTTTCTAAGGTTCTGTATCTCTTTTCTTCCTGCCCATTCATGTATCTGTCTAGATACATCTTAAAAGACTCCATCGTGCCCGCATCTACCACCTCCGCTGGCAACGCGTTCCAGGCACCCACCACCCTCTGCGTAAAGAACTTTCCACGCATATCCCCCCTAAACTTTTCCCCTTTCACTTTGAACTCGTGTCCTCTAGTAATTGAATCCCCCACTCTGGGAAAAAGCCTCTTGCTATCCACCCTGTCTATACCTCTCATGATTTTGTACACCTCAATCAGGTCCCCCCTCAACCTCCGTCTTTCTAATGAAAATAATCCTAATCTACTCAACCTCTCTTCATAGCTAGCGCCCTCCATACCAGGATGATGGGAAAGGTTTCAGATCAAAGGGAATAAAGTTCGGGGGGCAAGGTTGCTACTGAGAACTAATTTTTTTTGGGGAGGGGTAGGCCAAAAAAGTAATTGTTTATGCATTGTGGGGGGGAGGAGTGGGGGTGGGAGAGGGGATTACAGTTGTGGACAAATCAATTGTCCTCTAAGGACTTGAAGCCCTTTAAAAATGGCACCGGCGCCTGTGCAGTGACGCCGGACACCGTTGCTGGGGACGCAGCAGCCATCCCCTCTACGTCATTGGGAGCGGCTGCTCCATCCCCTCCATTTAAATGAGTCCCTGCGTGTAATATCTAGGGGGTTCTGCGGTGGAACTTCAGTGTCAGAAGGCTGCCGAATCCTGCGGTGGCGCGCTGATAAAATTCAGCCCATAAAGTCTAACTGTAAGTAGCCATTATTGAACTTTATTTACAGCTCCCCAACAGAGAGGGCAGCAGAGAAGCAGTATACAAAATGCTCAGCCAGTTCAATACACTAGCTCAACCAGTTCAATACACTACACTACCTGCCCACTTAAAAAAAAACTTGTACATTAAATGTAAAATGGTACATGTACATAATTTCCCAGAATACAATAACAATACCTGAATTTAACAGATTGGGTTGCATGCTTGTTACTGTAATTACAACTAAAACATATATGACCAATATTTCCAAAGTAATTTACATGGAAAAAAATGGTTTTCCTTAACACCAGTATGTCTTTAACAAAAATATCATCATTTGACAAGAAGTAATGAAAAAAACAACTTATTTCTTCTTCCAGCCTACATAATTTCAATTAACCTATCTGGTTTCTTTCTCTTTCTGTCTGGGTATCTTCTTCCATTTCCATTAGCTTGATTCTGCTCTCTCAACATCTCAGACTGTGTCAACCCTGAACTTTGACTTTGACTACCAACTCCACTTTTTAAAGGTTGGGACTGTGAACTTTATTGATTAGTCTTAATCAAAGACCCTGACTCACTTTGCTCTGCCAGCGGATTCTGTGATACCGTCAAACTTTCAGTTTCTTTGTGACTTTTTCTCTGACTTTCACTTGGGACTGTTGGAATTTGGACTATAGGAGGTTTCTCCTGCTCTTCCTTTGTCAGATTTCCTCTTTCAAGCAAATGATCTATATGCCAATGACGGAGTCTCTCTCCAATCCTCACTAGATACAGCAACTCCAAATACATACTTGTCCTTATCACCTCGGTGGTTTTTTACAATGACCTTCTGACCAGCACTGAGTTTTTAATTTTCATGCCAAAGAAATCGACATGTACTTGTTCCTACAGTTTTCTTGTGTTTGACCATGGAATGAAAGGAATCTTGGTTGGATCATTTCTCATTCTGAGACACACTTCACAACTTTTCACCAACTCTTCAATCTCTCTATCTACCCTTGGATACCAAAAATAGCCTCTTGCTACTGCTTTCATACTATCCTTGTGTGTTCTTGATGACGATCGTCTAACAATCTCTCCCTAAACCTCGGCAGAATAATGACTCTTAAATCCCATAGGAGACAGCATTGATCTATACTCAGTTCATTTTTACATATGAAATACTCCTGCAATTTCTCATCATCAAGCTCTTTAGACCATAATTGAGTACTTCATTGAGAGACTTTGTTCCCTCCTATTACAACCAATGGCAAGTAATAGGATGCATCACTGTATTCCACCCTAACACTAACTTCACCTAACACTGGAATACTTGCGAGTTTCTTCAGAACTTTCTCTGGCAGACAGTGGCAAGTCATTTGTATATATAAAGTAATTCACCGGTAACTCAGTGTCCAAAAATGAATCAGTCTTCACGGAAATTCTTGAAAGAACGTCCGCATTTTCACGATCTGCTGACTTATGAAGTTTAATACTGATGGGCCATCAAAATCAACACCCATCTCTGAAACCAAGCTGCTGATAGAGATGGTACTCCCTTCCTTGAACCAAACACGATTGTAAGGGATAATAAAAATATAAAGTATTGGAAATACTCATCAGGTCTGGCAGCATCTGTGGAGAGAGACGCAGAGTTAATGTTGCAGGCCTGTGACCTTTGGGGTTTCAGGTCACAAACCTGAAACGTTAACTCTGCTTCTCTCTCCACAGATGCTGCCAGACCTGATGAGTATTTCCAGCACTTTTTGTTTTTATTTCAGATTTAAAGCATCTGCAATATTTTGCTTTTATTATATGATTGTAAGGGCTTGGTGGTCAGTTAACAAAGTGAACTTTCTACTGTACAGGTATTTATAGAACTTTGTAACACCATACATGATTTCCAATGCCTCTTTCTCAACTTGTGAGCAATTTTACTCTGACTTCATTAAAGTACGTGAAGCTTATGCTACAGGCTTCTCCACACTATTTTCCATTATGTGAGATAACATCTCACCTAACCCTGTGGTGAGGCATTGCACACAAAAAACAATTGTTTCTTGGGTCATAGTGGGTCAAAACAGCATCACTAGTCAATACTTTCTTCACTTCTTCAAATGCTTTCTGACACTCCACAGACTACATCCAATCTATTCCATCTTTGAGCAGTTGATACAATGGAGCGAATGTATTCGCTAAGTTGGGGATGAAATTAGAATAATACACAACAATTCCTATGAATGTTCTAAATTCTTCTTTGTTCTCTGCTCTCTCTGCTTTCAAAGTCCCCTCAACCTTCTCTCATGTTGGGTGGATACCTTCACCATCTATTTGGTGACTCAGGTATGTTACACTCAACACCATGAATCAATACTTGTGGTTTTTAGCTTTGATGCCATACTCTTGCTATCAATATAGGATTTCATTCAATCTTACAATGTGCTCTTTCTCTGTCTTATTGCTAAGTAAAATGTCATCCAAGATGCAACAGACTAATTTCATCCCACTTAGTACCTGATCCATGATGCTCTGGAACACTGCAGGAGCAGTAGACGCCCTAAATGGTAACCTTTTGTTCTGGTACAGCCCTTTGTGTGTATGAATGATAAGCAATTCTATGTTCTTGTCAGTTAATTCTAATTGAAAATATGCATTTGACAGATCTATCTTACTGAACACCTTCCCATTTGCTAAATTAGAAAACAAATTATCACTAGTAGGCAGTGGGTAAGTATCATTTTCAAGCACCTTATTTACCGTTTGCTTATAATCTCCACAAATCTAAATGGACCCGTCTGCTGTTTGAACTACCACAATGGGTGTAGGCCATTCCTTGCTCTTCACCTTTTTAATTGCCCCTGTTCATTCTAATCTATCCAGCTCTTTACATACTGCTTCTAACTGTGCATAAGGTACTGGCCTAGCTTTGCAAAATGTCAGCTGTATATTGTGCTTTATCTTGACTTCGGCCTTGTGTTGCCTAATTTTATCATTTGGTCCTCCTTGCTCAAAGACCACTTTGTGCACTCTTAGCACTTCCACCATGTCAGATGGATTCTTACTGATCCCTACTGTAAAAAACTCAGCCCAGTTTAACAGTACTTTCTTAAGTCAATTTCTTTTCTTCAGAGAGACTTTGTTCCCTCCTACTACTACCAATGGCAAATAATAGGATGCATCACCGTATTCCTCCCTAACACTAACTTCACCTAACACTGGAATACTGTTATTGGACTAACTAGTCTGTTTTGCACCAGTTTTTCATAAAGGATGAAACTTAGGGACTTCCTATACTTTCCTTCCAAGATAATAGACACTTCTGCAGCTGTATAAATGATGAAAGTAAGTTGTGAATCCCTGACTTTCATTATTACTGTGGGCGCCGGAATTATACCTTCAACTCGTTTTTTCTCATCTTCCATGTGCTGTTTTTCTTGCTGTCTGACTGAGTATAACGCTCGATCTTCCTGCTTGATATCATCAACATATATTTCCATATCTATCATGTGTACATTCATGGACTTCCAGGCTCCTGAACTAGCTTTAGATCTACCATGACCTCGACCTGGTGCATTGCTGCAACCTGGAGCTTTACCGTGACCTGGAGTATTACAGTTTCCTCTACTCTTGCATGCCTTCAGGAAATGACTGACTTTTCCACAGGCATTGCACTTTGATTGAAAATGACAGTTGATGGTTGGTGGCTACCATGGCAATGGTAGCATCTAAATTTCTGATTCCGAGTCTGTGAACTTGGCTGCTGTGGCCTGGTTCCCATTGACATCTGGTGGATCTTTCCTGCCGGCTCAGGAAAAGAACTTCCTTGCAATGTGCAACAATCTCTTCCTGCCATTTCCATGGCTGTAGCATCATCGCAGGCCTCCTTCCACATCTTATTGCCTTTACTCTAAAGCTTGGCCTGGATTTTATTGTTCTTTAGACCTCCGTGTCTCTAAGGTTGACTTCTACATTTGCAACATACCCATAGTGACGAGAGAGTTTCTTTAATTCAAGAATATAATCTACAATAGACTCACTTGGCAACTATTTCTTTTCATGGAATGCAACTCACAGTACAATTTCATTCATGAGTCCAGAATGTCATTAATTTCAGAATAGTCCAAAGTACTTGTGTCTCACGGGCAACATTGATTAAACACAAGCTCAAAAGCATTTGAAATAAAAGCAAAATACTGCAGATGCTGGAAATATGAAATAAAAACAGAAAGTGCTAGAAGTAAAAAGCAGGTCTGGCAGCATCTGTGGAGAGAAAAACAGAGTTAATATTCCAGGTCTGTGACCTTTCATCAGAACACATCTAACCTGAAATGTTAACTCTGTTTCTCTCTCCATAGATGCTGCCAGACCTGATCAGTATTTCCAGCATTTACTGTTTTTATCTCAAAAGCACCTGGACCCCTCATGGTGAGGAAAACATTCACTTTATCCTCAACCCCTATTTTATTAGCTTGCAGCCAAACGTGTAACCTTCGTTCATAATTACACCAGTCATCTTTGTTAGGTTTGAATTCACCCATTGTCCCAAAATATGTCGTAAGTGTCACATTTTTCAATAATTGACCGTTCTGACTCCACAGAGTTGTACTTGAACATGTGCTGACACATGAAGCAATCTTTCAAATCGCCTAAACTTCCTCAAAATCGACTTTGGAGGTTCCAAAAACAGTGTCACAATGATATTAAGACCATAATGTCTTGAATTAAATGTAAAACAAAATTCAATTCCATTTCGTCATCTTTCTGTTGTGTATTCATTGAGTAAATCTGACATGAGGTCTTAGTGTAAGCAGCCATTATTGAACTTAATTTACACCTCCCCAACAGAGGGCAGCAGAGAAGCAGTATACAAAACACTCTACGAGTTCAATATACTAGCTCAAACCAGTTCAATATACTACAATGCCTTATCGCCTTGTATAATACACACCTAGAATTTTGCAATACTGCAGTCAGAGACACCCTATATTGACAAAGGTAGTGGGCGGCACAGTGGTGCAGTGGTTAGTACCGCAGCCTCACAGCTCCAGGGACCCGGGTTCGATTCTGGGTACTGCCTGTGCGGAGTTTGCAAGTTTTCCCTGTGTCTGCGTAGGTTTTCGCCGGGTGTTCCAGTTTCCTCCCACATCCAAAAGACTTGCAGGTTGATAGGTAAATTGGCCGTTGTAAATTGCCCCTAGTGTAGGGAGGTGATAGGGAATATGGGATTACTGTAGGGTTAGTATAAATGGGTGGTTGTTGGTCGGCACAGACTCGGTGGGCCGAAGGGCCTGTTTCAGTGCTGTATCTCTAAATAAAAATAAAATAAAAATAAATAAAATAAAATAAAAACCCGATTAAGCTAAAGGGTCCATTACCACTCTAGTTTGCACTCTAGTTTGCTGAGCAGCCACCTCCCAATGTGCGATACTAAAAGTAGCCTGAATGAGCCAACAGCGTTTATTGATCAATTGAACGTAGCATGTGACACGCCTCTCGTCCAAGTATGCTTGGAATTGAAACCGATCAGTTTCTTTGCAGGAGCAGAGATCTTGTCATTATTCCTAGGAACATGACAGGTCAGTTGCCGCTGACTCCATCACTTGCATTTAAACAGCAGATGCGTCAAAAGTGGAACTAGTGGCTGCACTCTGGAGCACATGCGTTTACATGTCGAGCAAACAGAAGAAACTGGAAGAATTTAAAAGAAATACCATTGAAATACAACAATTCTAGTGAGTAGGCATTATCATTCACAATGCATCCATAAAAAATGTATTTGACCGGCTACAAAAAAAAATTGATTTGTTACCATGCATAGTACGCACCCTAACTTCTAGATTAATTTTTTGGGAAAAAATGCATATTATATTTGTAAAATTATGGCATTTAGTTTATTATTGCTAATAAATGTAACCTGCAGTAAGTTTGCTTTTGTAATAAGGTGATGGATAGTTTTATATTAACAAAATTGATATACATCTGGCACTTTGTGATATGCTCTGTACAAATCCCATTTATTCTATACTACTTCCTTTTGTTGCTGTTATTGGAAATTGTATTACATTCTGTAGTCTTAGGGGTGATTTTTGACCTCTCCTTCAGGTGCTAAAGCGCCTCCAAGATGGGGTATTGAGCTGAAACTCCAGTTTAGCCCGCGTTTAGTGGAAAGTAAAAGGAATTGAAGCTTTCACTGGAAACTGTGGCCCAAAGGCTCAGTAAGGGGCTGATTGCCGTTTGCCTCATTAGCGTTCATTAACGAGGCAGCATGATATTTTGGCGCATAGCGCTTGACCTAATGTGCCCTCCTAACAAAAACCAGCTGAATGGGAGAAAATGAGTCACTGCTAAAGATTTTGAATGCTACTTAAGGTATAGCACATTTTACTGTTCACTTGCTGTTGGAGGTTTGAAGAGATCAGTTGAAACACATTGGGAGACTTTCTGAGATACTTTCTCAAGATTTCACTAACAGTCTATCAACATTTAATCCAGAATGCTCTGAGGACTTCACATAGAAAGAATGAGTGCTGTGCTACTCTACCTTATCGGACACCTTACAGGAGTCACCAGGAGAAAAGCAGCTCTTGGTCATTGGTATCTTGCTGGAGTGCCCCCCTTGGCCTGCAGGAGAAATGGGAGGAGGACATGAGGCCAAGCTGAGCGCCACCAGCTTTTGCAGGACAGCTGGGCAGGTGGGCTTCTTCCTCTCTGTGAGTACAGGCCATCCCTTCTCTCTGGATCTCCTCCACCAGGACCTTCAGGGGCGCTTCCAAGAACCGATGCGTCCTTTCACTCAATCCCTGAACCATCCTGCTATGTGCTGCCACGTACCAGCCAGATCACTTCACACCTGTAGTGAAAGTAGGTGCATGGAATGAGCCCACATATGCTTCTTTATGAAAATTGCGTCGAATCACAGCTTGAGTGCTAAACTTGCTTGTGTCTGGTTTTAGCATCTGCAGATGCATTTGAATTTTGGCAATCAGCAATTAAGTTCAAAATTGCATGCTAAAACCAGACTTTCAAATCGGCATGTTTTATTAGCACAGCACCCATTCAGTGCCAGTGTTCATCTTTTCACCAAAACAGCCCCATTAATATGTCCTGGTAGTACAGAAATTGTTTTACTTGTTCCTCAGCGTCTATTGTACTCCATATGTTCGAGGAATCTCTTTTGGAACCACGTGTTCTGAATTTCCTAAAACCTATTCTTTATTTTCCGTTGAGTTTGTGAATGATGATTCAAAACAATAAAATGTAAGGCCAGTGCGCAAAAGGATAGATGCTGGCACTTAATATACATGAGCCAAGCAGCTTATTGATTTACAAAGGAAGTTTACTAGTAACCTTGTTTTTTTAATTCCCTCCAGGGAATTCCCTATTGGAAGCCAGTTAAGAGGTCAGGAAGGACAAGGTGCAGGGTGAGCGGAGATTGGTACAGGACAGAAGATTGTTATGCGTGCTTCCATTTTTTTGTTAATTTTTTTGAGTACTTGGGTTTTGAAACTGAAAAGGATTCCATGGATGCTGGATTTTGTGTTTTGGTTAAAAAGGAGGTAATTGGAAGGTCTTCAGGACTTGGTTTGAAAACAAACAATTACTGGAAGAATCAAGGAGTGCGAAAAACAAGCCCTTACTGGAAGTCACCTGCTTTCAGATAATTACCCAGGGGCTTTTTGACTTGGGGAAAGATGTTTACAAAGAAGAGACAGGTCAAGATTTATAGGGGTCAGGAGGCTTGACTCTTGTGACATTGTTTTTGGTTTCGCTTTGGGCAGTGCATTGGGGTGTGGACAGTGTTAAAAAGGCAGTTGGAGAAAACTTGCCAAGGGAAGAAAGCCCGACTTAGCTTGTTCCATCTCTTCAAAAAAGCCTGACAACTTTTGAATCTATTTAAGAAGCCCTGAGAAGCAAGTGTAAGAAACTGCCTGAAACCCCTGTTGCTGCATTTTTCCTGGAAAGCCTGCCCAAACTGATCTTCAACATCACTTGAAAAAGACTGTTATAGGAAGATCCCAGTGAAAGCTGTCCATGTGTATTTGGACACCAAACCAAAACAAAGGACATTTGACATCTTTCCATATCTTTTCTTTTTTCTTCAAGAATTAGCAAGTATTTGGCCAAAGTATTTTTTTTTGCTTTGTAATAGAGTTCAAAAGAGAAAATCTCTTTATTTTTTCGGTTAGCCGGTGTATGTGTATGCGCGCGTGTGTGTGAGAGGCTAAGGTAAAAGGGAGTTTTCGTACTTCACTCCCTGTGTTAATGCTTTGCTTCATTACTTGTTATGTCTTGTTTTATAAGAAACTGAAAAATTTTGTTGTTTATTGAAGAAACCTGGTTGGCGTATTTTATTCTGGGATAAAAATGGAGTCTATGATTGACCATATTGGTAACTGGGAAAAAATTTAAATATATGTTGTGATCTGTGGAGAAGTGTAACTAGAAAAACAGCACATTCCTCCCACCTTGGTCGTAACATATAATTGGGGGCATACGAACATACGCACATACGAATTAGGAGCAGGAGTAGGCCACTCGGCCCCGCGAGCCTGCTTCGCCATTCAGTAAGTTCATGGCTGAACTGATTACTCCACATTTCCACCTACCTCCTGTAACCTTTCACCCCTTGCTTATCAGAAATCTATCTACCTCTGTCTTAAAAATATTCAAAGACTCTGCTTCCACTGCCTTTTGAGGAAGAGAATTCCAAAGACTCATGACCCTTTCAGAGAAAATATTTCTCCTCATCTCTGTCTTAAATGGGTGACCCCTATTTTTAAACAGTGACCCCTAGTTCGAGATTCTCCTACAAGGGGAAACATCCTTTCCACATCCACCCTGTCAAGACCCCTCAGGTTCTTATATGTTTCAATCAAGTCACCTCTTACTCTTCTAAATTCCAGCGGATACAAGCCTAGCCTGTCCAATCTTTCCGCATAGGACAGCCCGTCCATTCCAGATATTAGTTTAGTAGACCTTCTTTGTACTGCCTCCAACGCATTTACATCCTTCCTTAAATAAGGAAACCTGTACTGTACACAGTACTCCAGATGTGGTCTCACCAATGCCCTGTATAGCTGAAGCATAACCTCCCTACCTCTGTATTCAACTCCCCTCACGATAAACGATAACATTCGATTAGCTTTCCTAATTACATGCTGAACCTGCATACTAATCTTTTGCGATTCATGCACTAAGACACCCAGATCCCTCTGCATCTCAGAGCTCCGCATTCTCTCACCATTTAGATAATATGCTTCTTTTTTATTCTTTCTGCCAAAGTGGACAATTTCACACTTTCCCACATTATACTCCATTTGCCACGTCTTTGCCCATTCACTTAACCTATCTATATCCCTTTGTAGCCTCCTTGTGTCCTCTTCACAACTTACTTTCTAACCTATCTTGGTGTCATCAGCAAATTTAGCAACCAGACCTTCGGTCCCTTTATCTAAGTTATTTATATAAATTGTAAAAAGTTGAGGTCCCAGTACAGAGCCCTGTGGCACACCACTCGTTACATCTTGCCAACCAAAAAATGACCCATTTATGCCTACTCTCTGTTTCCTGTTAGCTAGCCAATCTTCCATCCATGCCACTATGTTACCCCTACACCATGAGCTTTTATTTTCTGCAATAACCTTTGATGTGGTACCTTATCAAATGCCTTCTGGAAATCTAAGTACAATACATCCACCGGTTTCCCTTTATCCACAGCACATGTAACTCCCTCAAAGAACTCCAATAAATTGGTTAAACATGATTTCCCTTTCACAAAACCATGTTGACTCTGCCTGATTACCTTGAATTTTTCTAAATACCCTGCTCTAACATCTTTAATAATAGCTTCTAACATTTTCCCTAAGACTGATGTTAAGTTAACTGGCCTGTAGTTTCCTGCTTTCTGTCTCCTTCCTTTTTTGAATAATGGAGTCACATTCACTCTTTTTCAATCTAACGGAAACTTCCCTGAATCTAGGGAATTTTGGAAAATTAAAACTAGCGCATCAACTATCTCACTAGCCACTTCTTTTAACACCCTAGGATGCAGTCCATCAGGGCCTGGGGACCTGTCAGCCCGCAGCTCCAACAATTTGTTCAGTACGACTTCACTGGTGATTGTAATTTTCTTGAGTTCCTCCATTTCTTCCATTTCCTGACTTACAGCTAATACTGGGATGTTACTTGTAACTTCAATAGTGAAGACCGATACAAAATACTTGTTCAATTCATCTGCCATCTCCTTATTATCCATTATTAATTCCCCAGACTCACTTTCTATAGGACTAACGCTCACTTTGTTAACTCTTTTTTAAATATCTATTGGAACTCTTACTATCAGTCTTTATATTTTTAGCTAGCTTTCTCTCGTACTCTAATTTTACCTTACTTATCAATCTTTTAGCCATTCTTTGCTGTTTTTTATATTCTGTCCAATCTTCTGACCTGCCTCCATCTTTGTGCAATTATATGCTGTTTCTTTGAGTTTGATAATATCTTTAACTGTTTTAATCAACCACGGATGGCGGGTCCCACCCTTGGAATTTTTCTTTCTTGTATAAATGTATCTATTCTGTATATTCTGAAATATCCCTTTAAATGACTGCCATTGCATCTCGATTGACCTATCCCTTAACCTAATTTAAACAAGAAATGCTGGAACCACTCAGCAGGTCTGGCAGCATCTGTGAAAAGAGAAGCAGAGTTAACGTTTCGGGTCAGTGACCCAGTTCCGAAGTGTTCCGAAGAAGGGCCACTGACCTGAAACGTTAACTATGCTTCTCTTTTCACAGATGCTGCCAGACCTGCTGAGTGGTTCCAGCATTTCTTGTTTTTATTTCGGATTTCCAGCATCCGCAGTATTTTGCTTTTACCTTACCCTAATTTGCCAGTTCTCTTGAGATAGCTCTGCTCTCATGCCCTCATAATTGCCCTTATTTAAGTTCAAAATACGAGTCTTAGAGTCAGTCTTCTCTCCCTCAAACTGAATGTAAAATTCAATCATATTATGATTGCTGCTACCTAGGGGCTGCTTAACTATGAGGTCATTAATTAACACAATAATAAAAGCAAAATACTGCGGATGTTGGAAATCTGAAACAAAAACAAGAAATGCTGGAATCACTCAGCAGGTCTGGCAGCATCTGTGGAAAGAGAAGCAGAGTTAACGTTTTGGGTCAGTGACACTTCTTCGGAACATTAATTAATCCTATCTCGTTGCACAATGCCAGGTTTAGTATAGCCTGCTCTGTGGTTGGCTCCAGAATGTACTGTTATAAGAAGTTATCCTAAAAACTTTCTATGTACTCCTCACCTAGGCTACCTCTGCCCATCTGATTTTTCCAATGTATATGTGGTTAAAATCCCCCATAATTATCGCTGTACCTTTCTGGCTTTGCGACATAACCCAACGCCGATGACATACAATTGTAAGTGCAATAATAATAATTGAAAAGAGGAAAAAGAAAAAAAAACAGATTGCTTGTGCAGTAGATTAAATTTTACTCTACCGTAATGTCTTTATCAGTTGCTCCGACCTTTCTGGGGAAAGCGGTTGTATCCCTCAGTGATTTGAGAAACTTAACCAAGGTTAAACTAAAGGATTTGGCAGACCAGTTGGTGTTAGAGTTAAAATCAGGAGCTGAAAAAGCAGACATAACTGAAGTAATAGCACATCATTTGAAATTGGAAGAGGAAGAAGGCAAACAAGAGGATATTGCAGCTGAATTGTCTAAAATTCAGATACAGATGAAGCAGCTTGAGCAGGAACAGAAAATGGGAAATGAAAAAGATGTTATAGCAGGGCATTTAGAAAAAATAAAGGTAATCAGGCAGAGTCAACATGGTTTTGTGAAAGGGAAATCATGTTTAACCAATTTATTGGAGTTCTTTGAGGGAGTTACATGTGCTGTGGATAAAGGGGAACCAGTGGATGTATTGTACTTAGATTTCCAGAAGGCATTTGATAAGGTGCCACATCAAAGGTTATTGCAGAAAATAAAAGCTCACGGTGTAGGGGGTAACATAGTGGCATGAATAGAAGATTGGGTAGCTAACAGGAAACAGAAAGTAGGCATAAATGGGTCATTTTTTGGTTGGCAAGATGTAACGAGTGGTGTGCCACAGGGCTCTGTACTGGGACCTCAACTTTTTACAATTTATATAAATGACTTAGATGAAGGGACCGAAGGTCTGGTTGCTAAACTTGCTGATGACACCAAGATAGGTTGGAAAGTAAGTTGTGTAGAGGACACAAGGAGGCTACAAATGGATAGTTTAAGTGAGTGGGCAAAGACGTGGCAAATGGAGTATAATGTGGGAAAGTGTGAAATTGTCCACTTTGGCAGAAAGAATAAAAAAGAAGCATATTATTTAAATGGTGAGAGACTGCAGAGCTCTGAGATGCAGAGGGATCTGGGTGTTCGAATGCATGAATCGCAAAAGGTTAGTGTGCAGGTACAGCACGTAATTATGAAAGCGAATAAAATGTTATCGTTTATCGTGAGGGGAGTTGAATACAAAGGTAGGGAGGTTATGCTTCAGCTATACAGGGCATTGGTGAGACCACATCTGGAGTACTGTGTACAGTACTGGTCTCCTTATTTAAGGAAGGATGTAAATGTGTTGGAGGCGGTACAGAGAAGATTTACTAGACTAATACCTAGAATTGATGGGCTGTCTTATGAGGAAGGATTGGACAGGCTAGGCTTGTATCGCTGGAATTTAGAAGAGTAAGTGGTTACTTGATTGAAACATATAAGATCCTGAGGGATCTTGACAGAGTGGGTGTGGAAAGGATGTTTCCCCTTGTGGGAGAATCTCGAACTAGGGGTCACTGTTTAAAAATAAAGGGTCAGCCATATAAGACAGAGATGAGGAGAAATATTTTCTCTGAAAGGGTCATGAGTCTTTGGAATTCTCTTCCTCAAAAGACAGTGGAAGCAGAGTCTTTGAATATTTTTAAGGCAGAGGTAGAGAGATTCTTGATAAGCAAGGGAATGAAAGGTTGTCGGGGGTAGGTGGAATTGTGGAATCATCAGTTCAGCCATGAACTTATTGAATGATGAAGAAAGCTTGAGGGGTTGAGTGGCCTACTCCTGCTCCTAATTTGTATGTTCGTATGTATGTTCGTAACTTAAGCTTCAACTGGAAATAGCAAAAGCAATATAATTGGAAAAACTAAGGGCATTTGAATTTAAAAAAGATGGAATTAAGACAAAGGGGTGGTCTTGACTCCAGTGAAAATTTGTTGGGGAAAGATTTGACTCCAGCCCATAACCCAGTGGAAAGCTGTTTAAATTTGTGCAAGCCCTCCCTAAGTTTGAGAAAAGCGACGTGGAGGCATTTTTCATTTAGTTTAAAAAGTTAGCCAAATAGATGAAGTGGCTGAAGAAAGCTGGACACTGCTTATACAAACCAACAACCAATGTATCAGATCTAAGCTCTGCAGTCCTGCCACATCCAGTCGTGAATGATGGTGGACAATTAAACAGCTAACAGGAGGACGTGGCTCCATAAATATCCCCATCCTCAATGATGGGTGAGCCCTGCACATCAGTGCAAAAGATAAGGCTGAAGCATTTGCAACAATCTTCAGCCAGAAGTGCCGAGTGGATGATTCATCTCGGCCTCCTCTTGAAGGACCCAGCATCACAGACACCAGTCTTCAGCCAATTCGATTCACTCCACGTGATATCAAGAAACGACTGAAGGCACTGGATACTGCAAAGGCTATGGGCCTTGACAACACTCCGGCCATAGTACTGAAGACCTGTGCTCCAGAACTTGCCGCGCCCCAAGCCAAGTTGTTCCAGTACAGCTACAACACTGGCATCTACCTGGCAATGTGAAAAATTGCCCAGGTATGTCCTGTATACAAAAAGCAGGACAAATACAACCCGGCCAATTACCACCCCATCCATCTACTCTTGATCATCAGTAAAGTGATGGAAGGTGTCATCAACAGTGCTATCAAGCGGCACTTGCTTAGCAACAACCTGCTGAATGACGCTCAGATTGGGTTCTGCCAGGGTCACTCAGCCCTTGATATCATTACAGCCTTGGTTCAAACGTGGACAAAAAAGCTGAACTCAAGTGATGAGGTGAGAGTGATTGTCCTTCACATCAAGGCAGCATTTGACCAAGTGTGGCATCAAGGAGCCCTAGCAAAACTGGAGTCAATGGGAATCAGAAAACACTCCACTGGTTGGAGTCAAACCTAGCGCAAATGGTGGTGGTTGTTGGAGGTCAATCATTTCAGCTACAGGACATCACTGCAGGAGCTCCTCAGGGTAGTGTCCTAGGCCCAACCATCTTCAGCAGTTTCATCAATGACCTTCCTTCAATCATAAGGTCAGAAATGGGGATTTTCGCTGATGATTGCACAATGTTTCGCACCATTCGCAACTCCTCAGATACTGAAGTAGTCCGTGTAGAAATGCAGCAAGACCCGGACAATATCCAGGCTTGGGCTGATAAGTGGCAAGTAACATACATGCCACACAAGTGCCAGGCAATGACCATCTCCAACAAGAGAAAATCTGACCGTCTCCCCTTGACATTCAATAGCATTACGATTGCTGAATCTCCCACTCTCAACATCCTGAGGGTTATCATTGACCAGAAACTGAACTGGAGTAGCCACATAAATACTGTTACGATCAGGTGAGAAAGGGGTCTAGGGTTCACCTGGTCTTACCATAACAGAGTTTAATTTTAAACATACTATTTTTTTTATAGCTCCCCCTTAATGAATCCTTGTTCACTAACTCCCTTATTTAAGACAAATAAACTAGCCAAACAGGTTTTCTTAGGTTTCAAGAAAAAAGGTTGAACTTTATTAAACTTAAAATCTAATTCAGTTAATGCCTACGGATACGCAACGCGTCCATGCTAGCATGCATACGCGATACACACATGCAGATAGAGACAGAAAACAGCAGAAGAAATAAAGTGGAAAGGTTTGAGGCAATATCTGAAGATGATTTTGGTTACTGTTCTTCAAACTCGCTGTAAAGTCCTTGATTGTAGATAGGTCTTGCTTTTCATCGGGGCCCAGTATTCTTCTTAAATCTTGTTCTATGTAGGAGACTTTTCTCTCTTTAAGTTCATGTGTCCTCAGTGGGTCCAGAGGCTTGTGAGAAAGAGATGGCAGCAGACAGGAGAGTTCTTCTCACTCCAGGAGCAAACAGTCTTTCTTTTTTTCCAGTTCAAACTCTTTGTATAATTCAGAAAATACCCAGGTTGTCAAACAGGTTAGTCATGTGACGAGCTGGTCTGACCACATCTGTTTGTGGATTCTCTTGTCTAGGTTGACCCTGGAATGTCTCTTTTTACACACAATACCTGGTGCTCAAAGTCCATTGTGGGTTAAATTGGAGCAGGGACTAGCCCGTTTGTCCGTCCAAGCACTATCTATTCGTATGCAAAATTGTTTTTCCAGCCAAGTGTCTGGTGATTTTTTTAACAAGTCCTTTCTTCACTCCAGTAACAGTTAAAATCCATGTTCATATGACAAAATTAATATGCCTCATTCTTGGCATGTGGGGGCCTGCATGACACTGCCACACCCAGCAAAATGAAATACGATTTGAGAAAAGTGCATTTCATAATAAATTGTCAAAAGAGAAAATATAAGATACAGGAAAAAGCATGTGTGTCTCTCTCTCTCAGTCATTCACATTCATTTATAAATCCTAAGACTTATTACAGACTGTCTTTTCTTGGTAGCAGTGTTGCTTTAAACTGCCCTTTTTTGGTACCTCAACAAACATGTGGTTCTTTGGGGAGGTTTTCCTTCAGTTTGCCCATTTCCATGACTGCCTAGGGTCTTTATTCCTGTTGAGGCGGGGGTGTGGGGGGTGGGGTGCAGGGGGAGTTAGGTTTATTTAGCCCTAAGATGGAATTTTTTTCCTCAGGAAAGTCAGCAGTGGGTGGGTCTATCCTGAACTCTCTTTCAGTGCTTTACTGAGTCATGCAAAGGCTTTTGACCAAGTGGACTGGGAGCAGCGACTTGTAGGAAAGTCTACATCAGACCAGTGGGAGTCATCCAAAAAGGAATTAGTGAGAGTTCAGGGCCAACATGTTCCCATAAAGGTGAAGGGTAGGACAAACAAGTCCAGGGAACCCTGGATGTCAAGGGATATAGAGAATTGGATGTGGGAAAAAAGGAGGCTGTTGGCAGATTCAGAGGGCTGAAAACAGCAGAGGCACTAGAGCAGTATAGAAAGTGCAGGGGGGTAATTAAAGAAGTAATTAGGAGAGCGAAGAGGGGGCATGAAAAAACACTGGCAGGCAAGATAAAGGAAAATCCCAAGGTGTTTTATAAGTATATTAAGGACAAGAGGATAACCAGGGAAAGAGTGGAGCCCATTAAAGACCAAAGTGGCAATCTGTGTGCGGAGCCGGAGGACGTAGGTGAGGTTTTAAATGATTACTTTTCATCTGTGTTCACTATGGAGAAGGACGATGTTGGTGTAGAGATCGGGGGTGGGGGGGGGGGGGATTGTGACATACTTGAACATATTAGCATTGAACGGGAGGAGGTATTAGCTGTTTTAGTGGGCTTAAAAGTGGATAAATCCCCAGGCCCAGATGAGATGTGTCTCAGGCTGTTATGTGAGGCAAGGGAGGAGATTGCAGGGGCTCTGACACAAATTTTCAAATCTTTTCTTGCTACAGGAGAAGTGCCAGGGAATTGGAGGACAGCGAATATGGTACCATTATTTAAGAAGGGTAGCAGGGATAAACCAGGTAATTACAGGCCGGTGAGTCTAACATTAGTGGTTGGGAAACTATTGGAAAAAATTCTGAGGGACAGGTTAAATCTCCACTTGGAGAGGCAGGGGTTAATCAGGGATAGTCAGCATGGCTTTGTCGGCAGGAGATTGTGTCTGACTAACTTGATTGAGGTGGTGATGAAATGTGTAGATGAGGGTAAAGCAGTTGATGTAGTCTATATGGACTTCAGAAAGGCTTTTGATAAAGTCCTGCATGGGAGATTGGTTAAGAAGGTAAGAGCCCATGGGATCCAGGCAATTTGGCAAATTGGATCCAAAATTGGCTTAATGGCAGGAGGCAGAGGGTAATGGTCGAGGGTTGTTTTTGCGAGTGGAAGCTTGTGATCAGTGGTGTACCGCAGGGATCGGTGCTGGGACCCTTGCTGTTTGTGGTGTACATTAATGATTTAGATGTGAGTATAGGAGGTATGATCAGTAAGTTCGCAGATGACACGAAAATTGGTGGTGTCGTAAATAGTGAGGAGGATAGCCTTAGATTACAGCACAATATAGATGGGCAGGTAAGATGGGCGGAGCAGTGGCAAATGTAATTTAATCCTGAGAAGTGTGAGGTGATGCATTTTGGGAGGACCAACAAGGCAAGGGAATATACAATGGATGGTAGGACCCTAGCTAGTACAGAGGGTCAGAGGGACCTTGGTGTACTTGTCCATAGATCACTGAAGGCAGCAGCGCAGGTTGATAAGGTGGTTAGGAAGGCATATGGGATACTTGCCTTTATTAGCTGAGGCATAGAATATAAGAGCAGGGAGGTTATGATGGAGCTGTATAAAACGCTAGTTAGGCCACAGCTGGAGTACTGTGTACAGTTCTGGGGACCACACTATAGAAAGGATGTAATTGCACTGGAGAGGGTGCAGAGGAGATTCACCAGGATGTTGCCTGGGCTGGAGCATTTCAGCTATGAAGAGCGACTGAAAAGGCTAGGGTTGTTTTCCTCAGAGCAGAGAAGGCTGAGGGGAGATATGATTGAGGTATACAAAATTATGAGGGACATTGATAGGGTCGATAGGAAGAAACTTTTTCCCTTAGCGGAGGGGTCAATACCCGGGAGCATAGATTTAAGGTAAGGTGCAGGAAGTTTAGAGTGGATTTGAGGAAAATGTTTTTCACCCAGAGAGTGGTTGGAATATGGAATGCACTGCCTGAAGAGGTGGTCGAGGCAGGAACCCTCACAACATTTAAGAAGTATTTAGATGAGCACTTGAAACGCCATAGCATACAAGGCTACAGGCCAAGTGCTGGAAAATGGGATTAGAATAGTTAGATGCTTGATGGCCGGCACAGACACAATGGGCTGAAGGTCCTGTTTCTGTGCTGTATAACTCTGTGACTCTGACATACAGGCAGAAATTTTGGAACCTCCGGAGATTGTCTGGGCAGTCTTATATAGAATTTGCGAGGGTAAAGCAAATTAATTTTGATCATTGGATGCAGGCACTAAAGATAGAGGGCACATATGAGAATATTCGGGAACTAATTCTTCTGCAAGAATTTAAAAATTCACTCCCTGCATTAGTGAGAATCCATGTAGAGAAACAGTAAGTTCCAACAGCCAGCAGAAATCGCTGATGATTATGAGCTTGTTTATAAGCCGAACCCTTTGTCCATAACCCCCACAAACCCGAGAAGGACTTTTTGGGGTACACAAAGCCAATGCAGAGAAAGGATCCATGACCGAGAGTATGACAGTATGGGTGGTAGAGTTCAGGATGAGCCAAAGTTTACAGAAGGTGGAGAATGGGAGACCAGCCAGGAGAGCATTTCATTAAGTCCGGAGTTGATGAAAGAATTGGTAAGGGTTTCAGTGTGTTACATCAATGTGTTTTGGTGGGAATTATAATTTTCTTTCGTCTACTGACTGGAGATCTGAATTTATATTTTTTTTGAAGAAATTTAAAGAGAACATTTAAAACAGGATGATCAATGGCAGCTTAAGCTGATCAGCTAACTTGCTACATAGTATCCTACATTGGAGAGGACTGTGAAGAGGGAGACAAATGTCTGCTCATGCCCCAGCAAGAACCAAGACCCAGGAAGTTTAAAGGAACTACCCGTTCTTTTCAGCAAGCAGAGAAATACTGCTAACTGCTATGTTGGAACCACTGAGTAACTGTCATGTGACAAGCCCCCCCCCCCCCCCCCCCCCCCCATCTGTGGTTTTTAAGCTTTTTTTTCTCTGCAACAGAGGAGAAGCAACTGAACTCTGACATGTGCAGACCCTAAGTGGGTGTCCCTCTCTCTCTCCATTCCAGCTTGAAATCTTTCAAATCCTGCCTGTTGACTGACCACCTTTTGCATACTCCAGCTACAAGCAGAAACCCCATTGAAGGAAATCATCCGGATCAGTGTCTCCAAGAAAACAACCAAACCAGTCATCTACCTCTTCAAACTAAAAGCCCCAGGACTACCGAGTTCAGCTCGAAGCCAGACGAATCACCAAACCCCACTGACTGTATACCCTTTTTATGGGCTTTAACTCAACCAATCTACCTTTCCCCACTCTGTAACCTATTTGTGTGTGTGTAAACCTTTAGTGTATGTGTAAGAGTGAAAGTTAGTGTGTTGTTTATTAGTTATTAGTTCAGCTTAGGTACAATAAAGTTAACCTCTTTCTTTGTTAACTCAAGAAAACCTGTCCGATTGTTTCTGGTTATGATCATAGCAAGTAATTAATCAAACACTTACTGAATTGGCCAATACATTCACTTTAAGAAAGAATTAAACCTGTTGTGGTCAAAGGAGAGGGAAAGGAGGGAAGCCCTTCGACCCCTCCTCACTTGACTGTAATGTGGCAGAATGGTTGAGGCAGGGACAGAGGTGGGCATTGTTACACAACTGATTTTGGGAGTCCTAGTGCTAGAAACTATATGGGGTTGGAAGCTCAGCTTGGGTTGAATGCCAAGGCTGCTTTAGTCTGAGACAGCGACCAGGAAGGGGAATGGATTCAGTGACAAGGGTATAGAGTTTGTGGTGGAAGCCAAAAATAATGAGCTGGATTTTACCAGGCCCTCTCAGAATGTGCTGGAAGGTGGGGGTGGGAACCCTTAAAATGGTGAGGGAAGGTGGGGAAGGGGAGGATGAACTGCTCGGTCGCTTTCTGCTGCCATAGCATTCTGCAAGCGGCGGGGAGGTAGAGGACGGCTCTCCTGCCCAGAGGCCAATTGAGCCACTTAAGTGGCCAATTAAGGGCCTCTCCCATCAGCTGCTGGCTTTTTACCAGTGGCGAGGGGGGCCTTCCTCTGTATAGGGAGACCGCCTGGTGAACGCTGGCGACCACCCTGTGGGCTCAGGGGTGCCCTCCTAATCTGGCACTCTGTGTCCACAGAGGGCCCCCCAGTGGCAATGGCTGCCCCAAAGCAACACCCCACTCCCCCACCCTCACCAATCAACAACCCCCCCTACTACTTTTCTGGGGCCTGCCTGACTGGCCCGGTGACTTCCGACCCCACTTACTTTGCTGTGATGGCAAGGTCCATTAATGTGCCTGTTTGCTTCTGGTGGCGCTGCTGAGACTGAAGAGCTGCCGGCCCTCAGCTTCCCATGGTGGGCGTGGTGGAGAGGGGGGTGGGTGGTGTTGATTGGACAAAATAGGACTCTAACTGTTACTCATGTTCCAACTAGCAAAAGGACATTGTAGCAGGTCTGGCACTGCAGTCGATGAGAGTCAACAAGAATAATCAAGCATCATGTGAGAGCTGATCACTCTGCTTCCTTGATGTTGATTCCTTGGTTTAAAGGTCATAGGTATTGCTTAATGCTGGCTTTATGCTTGTTTAAATTGTTTTGATGTTGTGTACAATGTTAAATCATTAAAGGTAACTTTGATTAACATAGAGAGTAGTATGGCTTTCTTTGGCTGGCTACTGTTCAGGTCCACGAATCACTGGAATATCTGTACCCCAAAATGTAGGAATAGGAGTAGACAATTCAGCCCCTTGAGCCTATTCTGCCATTTACTCAGATCAGGCTGATCTGTGCCTCAGTTCTATTTAATCACCTGAGCTCCATAATCCTTGCTACCTTTACCTAATAAAAATTTATCAATCTCAGTTTTATTGGCTCCAGAGAAGTGAGAAGCATGTCCAATTCAGTCTACCTTTGACACCAGCGCCTTCGATGCTTCTCCTCCACTTTCAAAGAAAGGAATATTATCCATCCTAGAAAATGGCAGCCTGCTTTGCCCCTACATGGCTGTGCCAATAATCATTACCTGATTAGTGAGAATCAAATAAGTGCACCCTTTCCTTTATGATGCTAGTCTCCATGAGTAACAAAACACAATATAAGTGCATATTTTATTATAACAAAGTACAAACTGAACACGTAGTAGCCTACTCTGCCCTAACACTGCTTTCTCTGGATGGCTACACATACCTTTCTGTCTATT
The DNA here is from genome assembly GCF_036365525.1 of Heterodontus francisci. Classification (NCBI taxonomy): domain Eukaryota; kingdom Metazoa; phylum Chordata; class Chondrichthyes; order Heterodontiformes; family Heterodontidae; genus Heterodontus; species Heterodontus francisci. The sequence goes on from NC_090377.1 coordinate 52,596,678, forward strand.
CCAGTGCTTTTCCTTGGGACAATCTGAGGGTCAGTATCAACAGAGGTGGCTGTTTTCACCCTAGCGAAGAAAAAAACTGACATTTTGCAGTGATCTTGCACAGAAAGAAGGTTTTTATTTATCAGTGTCACAAACTCAAAAGTGATTGGATTGTTCCACAGAAACATATTCAAAGCAATCTGGCTATATAGTTCAGCACTTTGCCTCAGGCATTCATTTTTTACTTTCAATGGGGACAAAATGGCCTCTGTATGTATCAGTAATTTTGAAAGGAAATAATTAGAAACACAAAAAAAGCACAGAACATATCACTACCGCTGGCTAAACCACAGTACTCGAGAGCTAGAAGTGGCCTACTGCATGTGACAGGTCACAAATTACAGCAGATTGAGCTGTGCACAACATAATTAATCTAAAATGGCTCTTACTCTTCCCAAAGAATAAGCAGGAGAGTAAAACACTGAGAGGTTTCCTTTTTCCACAAATCTCAAACATATAAAAATAAATAATGTAATATAGAAAGACAATACATATGAAAATACCATTCCCATTGAGTTGGATTACATATACACACATAGCATGCCTACATGTACATAATGTTTATTGTCATTCGTTCTCATACAGAAAATGGCAGTGCACTGTCAGAATGTTTGATATTTCTAACCTTCATCTGATACTGAGATAGATGATAAAAATGCATTCAATAACACATTTTGTGAAATACTTCCAGAATCAAATTTTCAGGTTGTCCACGCCTTACATACAATTAACAGGGTTGCAACAGTATATAGTACTTCCCATTTGAAAAGCTAATGTTCCTCTGAATAAACACCACCACTCAGGTAGCCATTTGTCCCATTGGTGGTGCTGTTATGTCCACTTTTTGCAACAGAAGGTGTTGAATCCTCTTCATCGGAGCTGGTTTCAATGTCACTTCTGTCATCCTTTGATACCTGACATTCAAATTGGGAAAATAAGTCAGCCCTTATGGCAAAGAGGCAATTTTTGTCACTGAAATAACCACAAAGGAGACATGCAAACCAAAAGCACATGATTACATTTAGAAAGCCCAAGTTATCATTGCAGCTGAGATGAATGGGTTGGATCGAAAGTTGTACATAATTGTTTAGCATGAAGATTTGACTTACAGAGAAAAGACATGAGTTAAGAGGCTATAATTTAATGGGAAAAGAAACATAAGAGCTTACAAGGCTGGCATCTCATAAACTCTCGTTTAGAAATTCAGTGTTTAATACAATCGTATCAGATTTCTCTCTCTGCTATTTTAACAGATCACAAGAAAATTATGAATGAGAAAGCCCATTCAGACCATTTTATTTCATCCATCTAGGGGCACCCTACAGTCCTCCCATTACAGTTTCCAATTGTTTCTTAAATGATTCTAGGATTTTCACTGTCACTATTCTATTTGTGAGTCCATTCCATGTACGATCATTGTGTGAAGAGTTTCTGAAATCTTTTGATCGTGACCCTTCTTCTATACTTTGAAATGTAACTTGTCTGTTTCTCACTTCACAGATGCTGAAAGACCTGCTGAACTTTTTTTTAAAGCATTTTCTATTTTTGTTTCTGATTTCCAGCATATGCAGTTTTTTTAATATGTCACCAGTATTTACTTTTACCTTAAGATGATCTTTTTGGCTGGATAAAGCAATGCAGATCTATATAACTGAAAAAATATGAAACTGTAATTCAGCTGCATGTAAAGCATTTTGATAGAATTGGCTGTATAAACTTACAAATTTTGTGATTTGACAGTGCATATTCATGATTATTCGTCATCAATAGAATCTCAAATGTAGTCTGGATCTCAAGTGACAAGTATATAAATGAGATAGAAAAATCATAGGTAAGAAATGATTTTAAATGATAGCAGGAGAAAGCCTAATCCTTTTGAATGGTATCCTTCTATCTGCAGGTATTAATCTATTTAATTACCTCTGTTAAATAACAAACTGAGGAATGTCATGTGGGTCCCTAAAATTTAATTCATTGATAATGCTACTCTCCCTTTGCAGGTTAAATATTTTAGTAAAAAGAAGACAAGGCCAAGAGACATAAGAGAGGGCAAATGCCTCACCTAACAACTCTTACAGGGTAACTTTAACCTAACCCACTTGGTTAGGACTTCGATTGAAGTCAATGGAAAGTAAAATCAAACTGGGTATAATATAGGTGCATCGATTTTCCACCAGGCAGGTTAGATTAAAATTACCCTTTTGTCTTTTCTCCACATCAGACATTGCTATTACTCCTGTCGTCTTGTCTAATTTAAAATTTATGCTTCAGGTTCTGAAAAAGCATTTATAAATATCTAAAGACCTCAGATCTAAATTAAAACAAAATAGGCTGTTCTTCAAATTTTATATGGAAAATAAAAAGAACAAAGTTCCAGCCAGATAATATTGGACCTGTATAACAGATCATTCATCATGTGATAATTTAATGTTTTGGGGGTGATCCTATAAACATTAATCCACCTTACAAGTATTGGCTGACCAATTCTGTATTTTAAGCATTTTCTATTTATTAAATATATTCTGAGATCTGCAGCATTCACTGTTTTCTTTTTATTTCTAATGTACCCAATTCATCACACTGTACCATGCTGAAATATTCTAGCAATTTGCACAAGCTTGCTAAATATATCCTGAGGCTCCCAATATCTTTCCTACAGTGGCACTGTTGGCAATTAAAGATCAATTAAAATCCAAACTGCAGCAAGCAGAGCTTTTAATTGTGACATTGCTGTCAGTGCAGGGTCATCTGTACCTTCATTCGGAAAACAACCCTGTGTCAACTACTTATTCTTGAAATTAATATATTTCGCATGCAAAGAATGAATCACATTTAAAATGAAATGTGGCATCTGTCGGGTCATTAAGAAAGATCACATCAAGAATTATGGAAAAGGAGTGAAAGCGTTATGCTAATGCTTAGGAAATACATTTGCAGAGTTTAACCAGTGAAACTTACATGCAAAGGATTCCACTTCCCAGCCTTTCAGGTTTGCACGAGAAAGAGATTGAATAGGCAGAATAAGAAAAAACACAGTACAAAGTGACATTCTACTATGTTCAATGTTAATGAACTACAGTAACAATACTGAGTACCAATGTACTATACGTTCCCTGTTGGGTGTACTGACCTCTCTTCAGCTCTGCTATATTATGGAAAGGAACAAAGTAACAGGAGTCACTATTCAATTAAATCATGGTTGATTTGTATCTTAATTGCATCGACCTACCTTAGTTCTGCAACCCTCAATACCCTCGAAAGGCTCTTGTGTAAACACCCCCTCCCTTTGCCCCACCATTAGCGGCTGTACTTTTACTCATGTAGGCCCCATACTTCCTAAACTCCTCTGCTGCAACACCTCCCTCTCTTCCCCCACCCCTCCTTAAAACCCAGCTCTCTGACCAAGATTATTTTGACTGATTGCACCTCTGTGAACTGCTTTATTTTTGTTTCTATGTTAAAGACACCAAACAAATGTAGTTGCTTTTCTCTTTGTTGTTGATGATCAGTTGGTCAGAACTGGAGCATTTTCCTAGTCTTTCTAATTTTAGTCAGCAAATAATATGTAGAATGAATACAAATACAAGTTGCTAACAACATAGTTTATTTGTGTGCTGCCAACAATTTTGGAAAGGTGAAGGAGTTACATGTTATAATTAGTGTCATTAAAACTTTAATTACTTGTCTGAGCAATCACTCTATTTTCTTTTGTTAGTCTATTGATGGCTTGATCTTTCTCTAACATTGCCAATACCTGAAATTAACAGCTGGGCTATCTCATTTACAGCATTTAGTACAGCTGTACAGTAAACTAGAGATAATATTTAAAAACACAAGCTAGACCCAGCTGTTAAAAAAAATCAATTATGATGCTGGAAAATCAGAATGGTAAATATTTGAGCAATAGGATTTTAGTTTAGCACTCTTCATAGCACATAGTTCCTTTCAAACAAAAAACATTACTGAAGCAAGAGGGGAGGTAAGAGGATTTGGATAAAAGAGAAACAGATTGCCTTTGGGAAAACATGACCCCCATGTTTATGGGAAGGAAGAGGGGGAATGTGTTTGGGGAGGGGGGGGAGGTGCATGAGGGAGGGGAAGCCTAGGAATTTTGGTACACTGCTGAATTTAACAGCATGACTTCAATATCATTATTTTATCAAGTTTCCTGCTCAGTTGCTGGCCAAATTGACAGACTGGCCAGCTGCAGGGTGGGAAGAATAATTGTAGAAAGTCACAGCTGGGAATGTTGGGGATGCTTAATGGCAATCGGAAAAGTTTGGAGCTTAGTAGGAGGGGCTTGGAGCACTGCAATAAGGAGGGAGGAAGGCAAAGATTGGGTGTTGATCAATCCTGGCAGCAGGGAGAGGCCATAATTGGCAGACAATTTGCTTGTGAGTCCAGAGGGGAGCATTTTTGCTCCTCCTGGCTCACAAGAATGCTATTAAGCAGCTGCTTAATCCATTGCCCCTGTCCGCATTTAGCTGCTGGGATTGCCAAGCCATGTTGCAGTTGCATATTTGAAGATCAGTTGCAATGTAGCTATTTGCAAGGGCTTCAATGCTTTCAGTATGAAGCAGATTTTGTTCTATTATACAGACGTAACTGTCTAAGTTAGTTTTCAGATGACTGGAAGTAACAGCGTTATAGAGGTGGCAATTTTATTGAATACTAGGGAAATTATATATTGCCACACATATTCCGGTCTCCTTAGCAGCTTTAAGAGATTTCCAGCATTTGCAGTACTTTGCTCTTGTGTTAAGAAGAACCTACCTTGCCTTTAGCAATAGCTCTGCAAGTGATCCTTATGATGAGATATGACCAGAAGCTATGCAATAGCTGAAGCAGCAACAAAAGCAAGTTGAAGATCCACCATGATGGATATGGACCAACAATCTCCCAGCTTTCAAACAAGGTAGTATTTAATATCCTAAAATAAAGCATAATTTGTCAGCAGAGAATGCATTTGTAAATCTATTTGCATATCCTGAAACAGAGTATAGCTATTTATATATTTATTTTATAAAAAAATCTAATACAGCATTGTCTTAAAGAACATATTATCAATAAGGTCAGCACTTTGCACAATACAGCTAAAATAAACCATTATGAAAGTTCTGATGACAGGTCACAGATCTGAAATGTTAACTCTGTTTCTCTCTCCACAGATGCTGCAAGAACTGCTGAGTATTCCTGGCACTTTCTGTTCTCATTTCAACCCATATATTTTCCATCACAAAGACCCGTCTACACCCACCTCTGTAACATTGGCCATATTCACCCCTAACTCAGCTCAATTGCTGCTGTCACTCTCATCCATGCCTTTGTCATCTCCAAACTCGCTTGATCAGCCTCCCATCAGCCTCCTATATCACCGTTCCTTCACGGTTGCTGGGTCAAAATCTTGGAACTACCTTCCTAACAGCACTGTGGGTGTACCTACACCCCAAAGACTACAGTGGTTCAAGAAGATAGCTCACCACCATCTTTGCAAGGCCTAGCCAGTGACGCCCACATCCCATGAATTAATAAAAAATCTTCTGTAAACTTCAGCTCATCCAAAACCTGGCTATCTATCCTGCTCCAGGTTCCAATCACCCATCACCCCATACTTTGCTGACCTATACAGCTTCCATTCTTGCAATGTCTCAATTTTACAATTCTCATTGTCACTTTTAAATCCCTTCGTAACCTCGCCACTACCCCCATCCCCCACTTTCTCTCTAACAACCCCCTTGAAATCTCTATTCCCCTTATTCTGGCCTCTTGTTCCTCCAACCACGTGTCTTACCATTGCAATCATGCTTTGAACTGCATAGGCCCCCATGGTTTGGAAGTCCCTCTCTAAACCTGGCCACCTGTTCACTACTCTCTCCTTTCAGACACTCCTTAAAATTCAACTCTTTGAGCAAACATTTAGTTGTGCCACTTAGTATTTCTTTCTTTGTCTCAGCATTCATTTATGTCTGCTTGTGCCACTGTGAAGCACCGTGGGACATTTTTCTATGTTAAATGTGCTCTATAAATGTACTTACTTCTGTATCCATTCCACAGAATTGTTGCAGCTGATTTTTTTTCTGTACATAAAACATAATTACATTCTTCCGTCTTCAAATGCAGATTTTTAAAAACAGATTTTAGTATTCAGTTCTTAAAATCTCTATAATGAATATATTGAACATTCTATTTATGTAATGGGCATTTCAGTAACTAATGTAGGATGCTTATTATAATTAATTCCAGTATATTATATAAGTCTGAATGGTTTCTTCAGCATCTAAAGAACAACAACAACAAATCGTATTTATGGAGTGTCTTTAACATAGTAAAACATCCCAACGTGTTTCACAGGAGCATTGTTAAACAAAATTTTACATCGAACCCTATAAGGAGATGATAGGCCTGATGACCAAAAGAGTCGGTGAACAGCAGAAAAGGAGTCAGTGAGCAGCGGGAAAAAGCGAGACCAGCAGCGAGGATAAAAGCAGCACAGAGGTAGCGAGAACTCAGTCAGTGAGCAGCGGGAAAAAGCAGGGAAAAATCAAAGAGTGACGTCACAATCAACAGAGAGAGCAGGGAAACAGAGAGCCGCTGGGGTGAGTATACAGGTAAGCTTTTAATTTAATTTAAATCAAGCATAGCATCAAACATCACAGGCAAGCAGGCAGGTGATTGGTTTGGGAAGAAGCTACCTGTTTGGTGAGTATCTGGTAAGTGACTAAAGTAAGTCAAGTAAGTAAAGTGGGTTATTAACTAAAGTAAAGAGAAAGGTAAAGTCTACAGTTGTTTTATATAGTAAGTAGTGTTTTTTAGGGAATCAAGATCCCTAAACAATCACTAATTTTTGAGTAATTTAAGGGAGTAAATTAAGGGTAAGTCATGGCAGGGCAGCTCGGCAGCATGGAGTGCTCCTCCTGTGCAATGTGGGAAGTCAGGGCCACATCCAGTATCCAGGGTGAACACGTGTGCAGTAAGTGTCTCCAGTTGCTGCTACTCGAAATCTGCGTTTCGGATCTGGAGCAGTGGCTGGGAACACTGTGGAGCATCCGCAAGGTGGGGATCATCGTGGATAGGGAGGTGGTCACACCACAGGTAAAGACTGCTCAGGTAGAAAGGGAATGGGTGACTGCCAGACAGAGCAGAAGAACTCGGCAGGTAGTGCAGGAGTCTCCTGGGTCCATCTCCCTCTCTAACAGATTTTCCACTTTGCATACTGTTGGGGGAGATAGCTTCTCAGGGGAATGCAGCAAAAGCCAAGTCTGTGGCATCACAGATGGCTCAGCTGCACTGGAGGGGTGGAAAAAAAGTGGGATAGTTTTAGTGATAGAATCCCCTATCATAAGGGGTACAGATAGGCATTTCTATGGCCGCAAATGTGACTCCAGGATGTCACGGAGTGGCTGCAGGACATTCTGAAGAAGGAGGGTGAACACTCAGAGATCGTGGTTCACATTGGTACCAACAACATAGGTAGAAAGAGTGATGAGGTCCTGCAACAAAAATTTAGGGAGCTAGGTAGTAGATTAAAAAGCAGGGCCTCAATGGTTGTAATCTCTGGATTACTCTTAGTGCCACATGCTAGTGAGTATAGGAATAGGAGGATAGAGCAGATGAATGCATGGCTGAAGAGATGGTGCAGGAGGGAGGGCTTTAGTTTTCTGGATCTGGTCTGATCTGGTCTGGTCTGTTTGTGGCAAAGGTGGGACCTGTACAAGTCGGACAAGTTGCACCTGAATCGGAACAGGGGGGGTTTCAACTAATTTGGCAAGGGGATGGGATACAGAGTAGAGGTACAATAGGGGGTGATGCACAGCCAAATATAGAAGCAAAACTAAGTCAGTCTGGAAGGCAGAGCAAATATAGACTAGTTAAGTCAAAGCGAATAATACAAGACTGGATTGCATCTATTTTAATGCAAGGAGTCTTACAAGTAAGGCAAATGAATTGAGGGCACTGATTAACATATGGGAATATGATATTATTGCTATCAAGAGACATGGTTGAGGGAAGGGCAGGACTGGCAGCTCAATATTCCAGGGTATAGAGTCTTCAGGTGTGACAGGGAAAGGTGTAAAAGAGGAGATGGCACTGTACTATTGATCAAGGAGTCCATTACTGCAGTAAGGAGGGATGATATCTTAGAAAGTTCCTCAAATGAGGCCATATGGGGCAATCACTTTGCTGGGAGTGTACTACAAGCCTCCAGTCAGGCAGAGATAGAGGAGCAGATATGAAGGCAAATCTCTGAGAGGTATAAAAATAATAGGGTAATAATAGTCGGGGATTTCAACTTCCCCAATATTGACTGGGATAGTCTTAGTGCAAAAGGCTTAAAGGGGCAGAATTCTTAAAGTGCATCCAGGAGAGCTTTTTGAGCCAGCACGTAGAACATCCTACAAGAGAAGGGACGGTACTGGGCCTAATCTTAGGGAATGAAGCCGGAAAAGTGGTAGAAGTAGCAGTGGAGGAGCATTTCGGGAATAGTGAGCATAACTCTTAGATTTAAGGTACTTATGGAAAAGGACAAAGATGGACCGGAAATAAAGGTACTGAATTGGAGGAGGGCTGATTTCAATATGATAAAACAGGATCTGGCCAAAGTGGACTGGGAGCAGCTTCTTGTAGGAAAGTCTACATGAGACCAGTGGGAGTCATTCAAAAAGGAAATAGTGAGAGTTCAGGGCCAACATGTTCCCATAAAGTTGAAGGATAGGACCAACAAGTCCAGGGATGTCAAGGGATACAGAAGATTGGATAAGGAAAAAAAAGAGGCTTATGGCAGATTCAGAGGGTTGAAAACAGCGGAGGCACTAGAGGAGTATAGAAAGTGCAGGGGGGTAATTAAAGAAATAATTAGGAGAGCGAAGAGGGGGCATGAGAAAACACTGGCGGGCAAGATAAAAGAAAATCCCAAGGCATTTTATAAGTATATTAAGGGCAAGAGGATAACCAGGGAAAGAGTAGGGCCCATTAGGGACCAAAGTGGCAATCTGTGTGCGGAGCTGGAGGACGTTGGTGAGGTTTTAAATGATTACTTTTCATCTGTGTTCACTATGGAGAAGGACGATGTAGGTGTCGATATCAGGGAGGTGGATTGTGATATACTTGAACACATTAGCATGGAAAGGGAGGAAGCATCAGCTGTTTTAGTGGGCTTAAAAGTGGATAAATCCCCAGGCCCAGATGAGATGCATCCCAGACTGTTATGTGAGACAAAGGAGGAGACTGCAGGGGCTCTGACACAAATTTTCAAATTCTCTCTGGCCACAGGAGAGATGCCAGAGGACTGGAGGACACTGAATGTGGCACAATTATTTAAGATAGGTAGCAGGGATAAACCAGGTAATTACAGGCCAGTGAGTCTAACATCAGTGGTTGGGAAACTATTGGAAAACATTCTGAGGGACAGGATTAATCTGCACGGAGAGGCAGGGATTAAGCAAGGATAGTCAGCATGGCTTTGACAGGGGAGATCATGTCTAACAAATTGATTGAATTTTTCGAGGAGCTGACTAGGTGTGTAGATGAGGGTAAGGCAGTTGATGTAGTCTACATGCACTTCAGTAAGGCTTTTGATAAGGTCCCGCATGGGAGATTGGTCAAGAAGGTAAGAGCCCATGGGATCCAGGGCAGTTTGGCAAATTGGATGCAAAATTGGCTTAGTGGCAGGAGGCAGAGGGTAATGGTCGAGGGTTGTTTTTGCGAGTGGAAGCCTGTGATCAGTGGTGTACCACAGGGGTTTGTGCTGGGATCCTTGCTGTTTGTAGTGTACATTAATGACTTAGATGTGAATATGAGGTATGATCAGTAAGTTCGCAGATGACACGAAAATTGGTGGTGTCGAAATAGTGAGGAGGATAGCCTTACATCATAGGACGATATTGATGGGCTGGTAAGATAGGCGGAGCAGTGGCAAATGGAATTTATTCCTGAGAAGTGTGAGGTGATGCATTTTGGGAGGACTAACAAGGCAAGGGAATATACAATGGATGGTAGGACATTAGGAAGTACAGAGGGTCAGAGGGACCTTGGTGTACTTGTCCATAGATCACTGAGGCAGCAGTACAGGTGGATAAGGTGGTTAGCAAGGCATATGGGATACTTGCCTTTATTAGCCGAGGCATAGTATATAAGAGTAGGGTGGTTATGATGGAGCTGTATAAAATGCTAGTTAGGCCACAGCTGGAGTACTGTGTACAGTTCTGGTCACCACACTACAGGAAGGATGTGATTGCACTGGAGAGGATACAGAGGAGATTCACCAGGATGTTGCTTGGGCTGCAGCATTTGAGCTATGAAGAGAGACTGAAAAGGCTAGGGTTGTTTTCCTTAGAGCAGAGAAGGCTGTGGGGGGACCTGATTGAGGTATACAATATTATGAGGGGGAATAGATAGGGTAGGTAGGAAGAAACATTTTCCCTTAACAGAGGTGTCAATAACCAGGGGGCATAGATTTAAGGTAAGGGGCAGGAGGATTTGAGGAAAAGAAATTTCCCCCAGAGGTGGTTGGCATCTGGAACACACTGCCTGAAGGGGTGGCAGCGGCAGGAACCCTCACAACATTTAAGTAGTATTTAGATGAGCACTTGAAACACCAAAGCACACAAGGCTATGGGTCAAGTGCTGGAAAATGGGATTAGAATAGATAGGTGCTTGATGGCCGGCATGGACATAATGGGCCGAAGGATCTGTTTCTGTGCTGTTTGACTTGATGACTCTATGCTTAATGAGGTAGGTTTGAAGGAGGTCTTAAAGGAGGAAAGAGAGAGAGAGTGGAGGAGAGATTTGGGGAGGGAATTCCAGAACAGAGGGCCTGGGGAGTGGAAGGCACAGCTACCAATGATGGAGTAAGTAAATTGGGTGGGCTCAAGAGGCCTGAATTGCAGGAGTGCAGATATCTCGGAGGGTTGTGGAGGAGATTACAGAGGTCGGGAGAGGCGAGGCCATGGAGGGATTTGAAAACAAGGATGAGAATTTTAACATTTAGACATTGCTTAACTGGGAGCTGATGTAGGTCAGCGAGCCCAGGGGTGATAGTTGATCCGAGTTAGGATACAGGAAGCAAAGTTTTGGATGACCTCACGTCTACAGAGGATAGAACGTGGGAGGCCAGCCAGAAGTGCATCAGAATAGTCAAGTCTAGAGGTAACAAAGACATTGTTGAGGGTTTCAGCAGCAGATGAGCTGAAGTGTGGCAGAGCTGGGGAGTGTTAAAGAGGTGGAAACAGGTGGCCATAAAGATGGGGCAGATTTATGGTTGGAAACTCATCTTGGAAGGAAATATGACAGCAAGGATGCAAACAGTTTGGTTCTGCCTCAGACAGTTGCCATGGAGAAGGATGAGTCGCAAGGTCAAGAGGCGGGCCATGAATATGGATTGGAGAATTCGAGGGTAAGATTAAGGGAGGATAGGAAGGCACCAAATTCAGAGGAGAGACAGCATGAGATGGAAATTGAAATCACAGAGGATGAGAAGTGGCCCTGTGCAGAGACTGAAGGAAGAAAGAAGTGATGATATCCCGTTGAGAAAATTTGTATGATACTTGGGTGGGTGGTATAAAATTAGGATTTTAAACAAGAGGCCAGAGAGGTGGAACAAGATGAGATGCTTAAAAGTGGAGAAGGTGCTTGAAGAGTAGGGGGACAGATCAAGGTATGTTTTTGTTATAAGAACCACACTGCCACCGCAACCATCTGGAGCAGGCAAGTGGTGGAAGGTATAGCCAGGCGGGAAGCTTCAGTTAGGGGAAGGTGGCATCACCCCTCAGTCAGGTTTTGGTCAAGACCATGATATCCATGCAATCATCTGCAATGAGCTCATGGATGGCAAGGGCCTTGTTCCCAAGTAAACGGACATTCTGGAGGGAGATGTAGAGGGGGGTTGTGATAGCTAATCTGCTGGCAGAGTCTACAGGCTCAGCACTGGGAAGACTGAGTTGAACTGGAAAGAGATTGGAAAGATTAGCCCCCAGTAGGCATGATGGGTGGGAAGGGTGGTGTGAGAGTGGGATCTGTCAGTTGGGATTTCTGCTCATAAGGAGGCAGCGACAAGTGTACATGGATCCTTCGAAGGATATGAGATAGGCATAGAGGAAAGCTGTTGGCTTATCCAAGAACGGCAGCAGGACAGTAGGAAGGTCAAGGAGTACTGAATGGTTGAGTAGAGATTCAGAGGAGCAGTGTACCCGAGGGGGGAGAAATGAAAGGAAGCATGACAACAAGAGAGAGGGGTCTGGGAAGGAGAAAGAGAAAATAATTAATTTGGGGTAGGAAAAAAGTGGAAGTAGAAATGATCAATGTGGGTCCAGAATGGCAGCCAAACCATGCATGGACACAGAGAAAATCAAGTTACTTAGTCCTGGTAACATAGCAATTATTAGGATACCTATGTCCTAGTAGTAAGCAGGGAATAGAGAGAGGACAATAGCAGGAAGTCCAGAGTTAAAGTCAGAGGTATCGTGGTGGGATAATGCTGGCATACATAGGATGGAGTTATCATGCAGCATCAATAAGCTGTTGTCCAAGCTCGGAGACAGGTGTGGCGGGTGAGTGAAGTCCAGAAGCTACATGAAGGGTAGAGTATCAGAAAATGCACAAATGGAGGTATCTGCGCTCCTCTAATTCTGGCCTCTTGAGCATCCCCAATTTTAATTGCTCCAACATTAGTGGCCACACCTTCAGTTGCATCAGCCCTAAGCTCTGGCACACCCTATTACACCTCTCCACCTTACTTTCCTCCTTTCCGACAGTCCTTAAAACCTACCTCTTTGCAACCTTTCGGTCATCTGACCTAATATCTCCTTATGTGGCTCAGTGTCATATTTTGTTTTATAATACTCCTCTGAAGAACCTTGGGACGTTTTATTCTGTTAAGGGTGCTATATAAATATAAGTTGTTGTTGTTTCTGTGGGAATGAAGATCCGGGAGGTATGCAGAAGGGGTTGCGGGGCAGAAAAAAAAGATTGCAAAGGTGAATGTCACCATAAGATCCAGAAGCGGCTTAGGAATGTGCTTCGGCCAAGGAAAGTGATTCTCTGGCCAGGGACCAAATTGTAGCTGAAGCTGAAAAACCAGTAGACTAGTCACAGGCTCAGCAGCAAACAGCAGCAGTGAGGAATGGGCTCTTAACTGATCAAAATTACTTTAAAATTTAAGCAACAGAGCAGCAGATTAGATACACAGCAGCTGAGTCTTACAGTGTATTCCAGTGTAGAAACATACTCTTGAGTTCCAGAGAAGTCCAGGAATTTGAAAGCCAAATTTGACAAAAAATCCAGTGCTCTGATCGAGGAATGCAGAGAGCAGACACAGTTGGGGGATCGGCAGTGGTGGTTTAAACAGGCAGTTAACTTGTAGTTAGGGCTGAAATACACCCACTATTAGAGCCAAAGGAAGCTGAACACCGGAAGAGAGGAGATTGGGTGAGAAAGGGCAATGGATGGTAGCGGATGGCCAAGGATAGAGGAGCTCTCTAGGGAGCTGACTACCCAGCAGCCATCTTGAAAGATGTCAAGGTATTGTTGACCAGGAGCTCCTTTGAGCTCTCCAAAAATAACAAAGTCACTGTCGCACTGGTTTCAGCTTCCCCTCCCCACTTCCCCTGAGAATGGAATTCCCCTGAACTATCTTCGTCCAGCTGGGCCACCCAATATTATGACAGTCTTGAGCCGGTGGGCTTCCCTTTTTCTACTGGGAATCTGCCGCCCCTATGTCAATGACATTCCGGCCTTCAAAATGGACCAGGCCTCCCACTGGCACTATTGGGCAGCCGGCCTACAGGCTCCGTGCAATAATTAAACACCTACCCCCTTATGCTTTCATGGACTTCCTGCAACATTTTCTATTATAAATTCCTATAAAAGCTTGCATTCATATAGTGCCTTTCATGGCCTCAGGACTTCCCAAAGCAACCAGTTAAGTACATTTGAAGCATAGTCACTGTTGTATTGTAGGAAACGCGGTAGCCAATTTGCACACAGCAAGCTCCCACAGCAGCAATAGGATAATGACCAGATAATCTGTTTTAGTGATGTTGATTGAAGGATAAATACTGGCCTGGGAAAAGCTTCTCTGCTATTGAAAATAGTGCTATAGGATTTTTCACGTCCACCTGAGAGTGTAGAAAGGGCCTCAGTTTAATGTCTCATCCAATAGACAGCACCTCTGACTGTGCAGCACTCCCTCAGTTTTGCACTGGAGGGTCATCCTAGATTTTTGTGTGCAAGTCCCTGGAGTGGGACTTTATTCCACAACCTTCTGTTTCAAAGGCAAGAGTGCCAGCAAATGAGCCACAGTTGACACTTACCCTAGATGTCCATATTCATTATAGATACTGCCACTACCGCCAGTTCGGTTGCCAACTTTGATTGAATGTATTCAATGAGGTTTTATCATATGACTTCCTGCCTCCAACTGTCCACCCCCCAGGCTCCTGTCACTGGTCACCTGACATGCCCATCCTCATGGTGCTCCCCCCCCCCCCTGTATTGAGTTCTTGTGCGTTGTCCGATGCAACATAAACGAGATGGGTGGAGTCCAGTTGGTTGAAGATCTCAAACAGGTTTATTTACAGCTAAGCTATTGTGTACAGTACAGAGCAAACTATTTACAGAACCTTACTCTGGGTGTTACAGTTGCAGAGTGGCTCTGCCTCTGAGTCATATGACTGCATCCTGGTACTTGGCTCCACAGCATACTAAGATCTTAAAGGGACATCACTCTTAAAGGCAATCATACAACACCCCCCAACCCACCACCTTTCCAGGCCAATTAGAAAGCAAAGAGACTCTTTGTTACCTTATTGTAGGATTCTTGACTATCATCTTCAATATTGTTACAACTAATAAAAAAAAGTGTTCAAAGGAAATGAAAAAAACAATTTTTTTAATGACCCTTTCTCAAATGTTACTCACAGTAGTGTCCTAGAGATTAATCTTCAATTCCTGGAGACTCCAGGGTCATCCTGGAGGGATAGCAACCCTAGTCAGGAGGATGTTATTGCATAGGCAGTTTCCATTATAAATGTGAACATGAGTATTTATAAAGGTAATATAAAATTAACCAGAGAATGTATGACTTTAAAATGGGGACTGAAATATTTGTCCAATTATCATCTAGTCTCTGACTGACCCCTCCTTCACCTGAAGACAACACTTGACTTTGACTCCCTACGTGCAACATCATGGATGTGTTTGTTTGTATAATTACTCAAAAAGAAGCAACAAATAATGAGTCTGCTTGGCTTTCTCTTTCAGTGAGATGTTTAGTTTTGTGGTAGTAAATAAGACATATGAGACAGGATTGTTTACCATAACAAAACAGGCTGATGGATAATCCCCTTCCCCAATAACCACCATCATAAAAATGGAATACCTTTGCCCATAGTTTATAGGTCTCTATGAGATACAAAGATTAAAAACAGATTCTCTTAGGAGAGGTGTCACCTTCAAGATGGTTTCCGCCAATGCACGCTGGGAAATTGGCTATTTTTCGCTGGTCTAGCTGAAGCATATCAGAAAGAAGCCAGTTAGCTGTTGATTGCTAATAGACATACCATTTGAGGGAAAAGCATCCGTGCAATTAATTGTCATCAGAGTCTATTCAGGACAATCTTAGCTTAGACTTCATCCACCCTTCCGATGGTCTTCGACAGGGCTTTGTATATATGTTAATATAGCTGACCATCCATTGTACTAGTAAATGTCCTCATTTCACAGAGTGGCTTCTCAATGGAAAAGACTGTAGATCAAAGAGTGCACAAAGTATAGGTTTTGGACATTCCTGTTATTCTGATTAGTCACAGTTTTGTCTTGGTTGAAATGGATTTATGGACGTGATACAAACTTGGTAAGTTTAAGTAATTCCAAATTATGACTACAATTGGTAAGAATTAGGATGCTACTGAAAAAATCTAGAAAGAAAGATGATTCAAAGGAACTAAACCAACTAATTAATTCTTTCATGAAGTGATGCAAAACTACTGTTAATTTGATTTTATTTGAAAACTACCTGTATTTTTGGCTAAGACATTCTACTTGTGGATAAGCCTGTTTGACAACTCAATCTGGGTATGGAAATGTCTGATGTGGCTGATATTAATGGACCCGGAAGTGATGTTGATGCACAATGGAAAGGTAGCATCTAAATCGGAAACAATAAAAGGGTCTATTTAACCAGGACAGCTTCCCAGATTATGGTATGCATTAGGGCACACTTTGGATCATGGAAAACAAGAGCACTTACCTAAAGGAGTTGACTTTTGTATTAGGTGCAAGAAAAGCATCTGGTAAGTGCTTGAATTGTAATTACATCTCCTTAATCAGTTTTTAGAGACAAAAGGGAATATTTAAAATATACATCCTATTTAATGTAATAGGCCGAGGATCGAGGCCCAATCACTTACCTTCCGGGAGCAGAGCAGGGGTGTTGGAGTTTGAAAAAAAAAAGTCAACAGTCAACAGGAAAGCTGCAAGGTGATTGGTTGGTGAGTAACTGCTGTTAGTGCCTGGAAATAGCTTTAAAAATCAGGGAAAGTTCTTTTTTTAAACCTACCGTATAAGTGATAAGATTAGTACTAATAAAGTGTGTTTTTTTAAATTATTGTAATTTATTAAGGACTTCAGATTGTAGTGGGTTGTGTTTGGAGTAGAACAAGGCCCCTAGCATGATTAGTATTTTATAATTAAAGGGAGTAACTAAGTAATCTAAAGTGAAGTCATGGCAGGAGAGCTTGCACCCGTGATATGCTCCTCCTGCGCTATGTGGGAAATCAGGGACACTTCCAGTGTCCCTGATGACCATGTTTGCATGAAGTTTATCCATCTGCAGCTACTGGCTACCTGCATTATGGAGCTGGAGCTGCGGGTGGATTCACTGTGGAGCATCCGTGATGCTGAGGGCATCGTGGATAGCACGTTTAGCAAGGTGGTCACACCGCAGGTAATGGCTGCACAGGCAGAAAAGGGATGGGTGACCACCAGGTGGAGTAGTAGGCGCAGGCAGGTAGTGCAGGAGTCCCCTGTGGCCACCTCCCTCTCAAACAGATATATCACTTTGAATACTGTTGGGGTGGATGGCCTCCCAGGGAAAAGCAGCAACAGCCGGGTTCGTGGCACCACGGATGGCTCTGCTGCACAGCAGGGGAGGAAAAAGACTGGGAAAGCCATAGTGATAGGAGATTCAATTACAAGGGGAACAGACAGGCACTTCTGTTGATGCAAACGAGACTCCAGGATGGTATGTTGCCTTCCTGGTGCTAGGGTCAAGGATGTCTCAGAGCGGATGCAGGACATTCTGAAGGGGGAGGGTGAACAATCAGTGGTCGTGGTACATGTCGGTACCAACGACATAGGTAGAAAAAGGGATGAGGTCCTGCAAGATGAATTTAAGGAGTTAGGAGCTAAATTAAAAAGCAGGACCTCAAAGGTAGTAATCTCAGGATTAGTTCCTGTGCCACGTGTTAGTGAGTATAGGAACAGGAGAACAGACCAGATGAATGCGTGGCTGGAGAAATGGTGCAGGAGGGAGGGATTTAGATTCCTGAGACATCGGGACCGGTTCTGCGGAAGTTGGGACCTGTACAAGTGGGACGGGTTTCACCCAGGCAGGACCGGAACTGATGTCCTGGCAGGGGCATTTTCTAGTGATGTTGGGGAGGATTTAAACTAGAATGGCAGGGGGATGGGAGACTGAGGAGGAGGAAACAAGGATAGAAACGAAAGACAGGAAACAAAAAGGCAAAAGTGGAAGGCACAGAACTCGAGGGCAAGAAACAAATAGGGCCATAGTGCGAAATAATGCTAAGATGACTAAGAATGTTAAAAAGACAAGCTTAAAAGCATTGTGTCTCAATGCGCGGAGTATTCGCAATAAGGTAGATGAATTAACCGCGTAAATAGATGTAAATGGATACGATATAGTTGCGATTATGGAGACATGCCTGCAGGGTGACCAAGGATATGAACTGAACATCCAAAATTTCAATATTTAGGAAGGACAGGCAAAAAGGGAAAGGATGTGGAGGAGCATTGTTAGTAAAAGAAGAAATCAATACAATAGTGAGGAAGGATATTAGCTCAGAGAATCCTGATGTGGAATCTGTATAGGTGGAGCTAAGAAACACCATGGGGCAGAAAATGTTGGTAGGGGTTGTATATTGACCCCCAAACAGCAATGGTGATGTAGAGGATGGCATTAATCAGGAAATTAGAGACATATGCAATAAGGGTGCAACTGTAATTATGGGTGACCTTAGTCTACATATAGATTGGGCAAACCAAATTAGCAATAATACTGTAGAGGAGGAATTCCTGGACTGCGTACATGATGGTTTTTTAGACTAATACGTTGAGGAACCAGCTGGAGAACAGGCATCCTAGACTGAGTATTGTGTAATGAGAAAGGATTAGTTAACAATCTTGTTCTGCGGGGTCCCTTGGGGAAGAGCGACCAGAACATGATAGAATTCTTCATTAAGATGGAGAGTGAGAGAGCTGATTCCGAGACTAGGGTCCTGAATCTAAATAAAGGAAACTATGAAGATATGAGGCTCAAGTTGGCTGTGATAGATTGGGGAACGTTACTTAAAGGGTTGACAGTGGATAGGCAATGGCTAGCATTTAAAGAGTGCATGGAAGAATTACAACAATCGTTCATTCCTGTCTGGTGCAAAAATAAAATAGGAAGGCTGGCTCAACCGTGGCTTACAAACGAAATTAGGGATAGTATTAGATCCAAGGAGGAGAAATATAAAATGGCCAGAACAAGCAGCAAACCTGGGGAATGGGAGCAGTTTAGAATTCAGCAAAGGAGGACAAAGGGATTGATTAAGGGGAAAATGGCATATGAGAGTAAGCTTGCAGAGAACATAAAAACTGACTGTAAAAGCTTCTATAGATATGTGAAGAGAAAAAGGTTAGTGAAGACAAATGTCTTACAGTCAGAAACGGGGGAATTTATAATGGGGAACAAAGAAATGGCAGACCAATTAAATGCATACTTTGGTTCTGTCTTCACAACGGAGGACACAAGTTACCTCCCAGAAATGTTGAGGAACATAGGGTCTAATGAGAAGGAGGAACTGTATGAAATCAGTAACAGTAGGGAAATGGTGTTAGGGAAATTGATGGGATTGAAGACCGATAAATCACCAGAGCCTGATAATCTACATCCCAGAGTAGTTAAGGAAGTGGCCCTAGAAATAGTAGATGCATTGCTGGTCATTTTTCAAAATTCTATAGAATCTGGAACAGTTCCAATGGATTGCAGGGTAGCTAATGTAACCCCACTATTTAAAAAAGGAGGTAGAGAGAAAACAGGGAATTATAGACCGGTTAGCCTGACATCAGTAGTGGGGAAATGTAGTAATAGCAGAGCACTTGGAAAACAATGACAGGATCGGACAAAGTCAATATGGATTTACAAAAGGGAAATCATACTTGACAAATCTACTGGAATTTTTTGAGGATGTAACTAGTAGAATAGCTAAGGGAGAACCAATGGATGTGGTGTATTTGGACTTTCAGAAAGCTTTCAATAAGGTCCCACATAAGAGATTAGTGTGCAAAATTAAAGCACATGGGATTGGGGGTAAGGCACTGACATGGATAGAGAACTGGTTTGCAGACAGGAAACAAAGAATAGGAATAAACGGGTCTTTTTCCGAGTGGCAGGCAGTGATTAGTGGGGTACCGCAGGGATCAGTGCTAGGACCCCAGCTATTCACAATATATATTAATATAGATGAGGGAATTAAATGTAATATATCCAAGTTTGCAGAAGACACAAAGCTGGGTGGAATGTGAGCTGTGAGGAGGATGCAGAGAAGCTCGAGTGTGATTTGGACAGGCTGAGTGAGTGGCCAAATACATGGCAGATGCAGTATAATGCGGATAAATTTGCCACTTTGGTGGCAAAAATAGAAAGACAGATTAATTATCTGAACGGCGATAGATTGGGAAAGGGGGAGGTGCAGCGAGATCTGGGCGTCTTTGTGTACCAGTCGCTGAAAGTAAACATGCAGCTGCAGCACACAGTTAAGAAGGCAAATGGTATGTTGGCCTTTATAGCAAGAGGATTCGAGTACAGGAGCAAGGATCTCTTGCTGCACTTATACAAGGCCTTGGTGGGACCACATCTGGAGTATTGTGTGAAGTTTTGGTCTCCTTATCTGAGGAAGGATGTTCTTGCTATGGAGGGAGTGCGGCGAAGGTTCACTAGACTGATTCCTGGGATGGCAGGACTGACGTATGAAGAGAGATTGGGTCGATTAGACTTGTATTCGCTAGAGTTTAGAAGAATGAGGGGAACTCATAGAAACCTACATAATTCTAACAGGACTGGACAGACTAGATGCAGGAAGGATGTTCTCAATGACGGGGAAGTCCAGGACCAGGGGTCACAGTCTAAGAATAAGGTGTCAGCCATTTAGGACTGAGATGAGGAGAGATTTCAGCACCCAGAGAATGGCGAACCTGTGGAATTCTCTACCACGGAAAGCAGTTGAGACCAAATCATTAAATATATTCAAGAAAGAGTTGATATAGTTCTTGGGGCTAATGGGATCAAAGGATACGGGGAGAAAGTGGGAACAAGTTACTGAATTTGGATGATCAGCCATGATCATATTGAATGGCAGAGGAGGCTCGAAGGGCCGAAGGGCCTACTCCTGCTCTTATTTTTCTATGTTTCTAATGAGTTGATGTTAAGAACACAAATTTCACGGCTATTTAACTATTTAAATTGGAGTCTGTGTACTTGTGCAACAGCATTGTTTGTAAAAAAAAACACCACTTCAACTGACTTTTGTACAATTTTTGAAATGTTACAGAAAGGGAAGATAGAAACTGCCATCCAAGTTATGGGATGTAATATCAGATCAACCTGTCCATTGCAAATGATGTTTAACAGCAATCAAATGTTTGGGCAGAAGTGAACCAGATAGAGTTCAATTGCTCAGACTAGTTACCAACATGATTGCCAAAACTAGGCATTTTACCTCCCTGCTCCCTATCTACACAACTTACACTTTCTAAAGATTCCCCATCGACCTAAAACTTGCTATTAGTCCTAGCATAACTAATACTACGTTAACTGGCACTGTTTTAACTGAAAAATAACACCTGGCCACAGCTATATTACTCCCATGCGGTGTACGAAAATTTCTTTGGTACTAGTCAGCCAGTGCGTCTGATTCACTGCACTGTAGCAAGTAGCTTGAATACAGAGTTTATCAGGTAGACTTGTAAACTGAACTATCTAAAGAATTTTAACCCTTGAACTGCCTGCTAATTAGGAAATTTCCCATCTCTGGTCCAGAATTTACTGTAGCCAGTGAATGAATGTCACTCGCTGCTTGTTCGACTTGCCCATGCCCACTTAATTTTCATGAGAATTTGCATGGCACATTGGTGCAAACAGGAGATAGAAATGGTGCGGTGTCCTCTACAGGGCATCTGTTTGTGAGAACAGGACAAACAAATGTGTATCTCCTTCATCAAACAGATTGAGAAGAGTCTGAAACAGGAAGTGACAGAACAGTAAATTGAATGTCAAATCAGGTACACAAAGCAAAATGAAGGCAGGGAAAGAAAAATTGGATTGAGAGAGAGGGAAAGAGAAAGAAAAAAGTTTTAAAAAATTGATTTCCAACAACAAATAGAAGCTGAAGCATTGAGACTCCACAGTTGCATTAGTTTATTTTCAGTGCCAGAGGGGCAGTTTGACAGTAATTGAGTCTTGTCACGCCATTAAATAGGGTACTTAGACTGAAGTGGATAAGCTCTAACTTTCTCTGGGGAGTTTAGTTTGGATCAACCAATGCAAGTATATGCATAAAAACAGAAAATGCAGGAAATACTCAGCAGGTCTGGCACCATCTGTGGAGCGAGAAGCAGAGTTATCTTTTCAGGTCTGTGACCTTTCATCAGAATTGGGAAAAGTTAGAAATGTAAAAGGTTTTGAGCAAGTGAGCGGGGGGAGGGGGCGTGGGGGGAGGGTAAGAAGAAGAACAAAAGAGTTCTGTAATAGAATGGAAGATAGGAGAGATTAAATGACAAAATGTTTCATGGTGCAAGGCCAAAGGGTGTGATAATGGGACAAGTGAAGAAACAAAAGACATGTTTAGAGGAGGTGTATATGGCGGGATTGCTGCCATCTGAACACAAAGTAAAGGAAATAAGAGAGAAACGAGAAAAACCAAACCAGCAAAGAAACAAAAAACAAAATGGGGGCAACTGTTATAAGTTAAAATGTTTAAACTTAATGTAGAGCCCAAAAGGCTTTAAAGTGCCCAGTTAAAAGATGAGGTGCTGCCCCTCGAGCTTGTATTGAGCTTCATTGGAACAATACATGCTGCAGGAGGCTGAGGACAGAGAGGTCAAAGTGGGAGCAGGGTGGAGAAGTAAACTGGCAGGTGACTGGAAGCTCGGGGTCATGTTTGTGGACTAAACGGAGGTGTTTTTGCAAAGCAGTCACCCAGTCTGCATTTGGTCTCCCCAATGTAGAGGAGACCACATTAAGAGCAGTGAATACAGTATACTAAATTGAAAGAAATACAAGTAAATCGCTGTTTCACTTGGAAGGAGTGTTTGGGCTTGGATGGTGAGCCTCTAATATCATAGTCCCTCAAACCCAAACAGCCTGCTATTATAAGATCCACAAACAGGACTGCCTTGATACCTATTGTTTCAGCCGGTTCCTGCTCAACTGAACTGATTTCTTCCTACCTCGATCCTATTTTCTCTCCCTTTGTCTAGTCTCTTCCCACCTAAATCTGGTGACTATTCCGATACCCTCACCGGTTTAACAGTTTCCTGGCCGTCCAATCCCTCTACATCTCCATCTCCCACAAGGATGGTCTGAGAGCTCTCTGCTTCATTCTTGAATGGAGGCCCAACCAGTCCCCATCCACCACTACCCTCCTCTGCCTGGCTGATCTTGTTCTCCTTCAACTCCACTCACTTCCTCCAGATAAAATGTTTTTCCCCACATGGGTCTGAGCTATGCCTGTCTTTTTGTGGGATATGTGGAACATTTGTTCTTCCAGTCCTACTTAGGTCCTCTCCCTCATGTCTTTTTCCGGTACATTGATGACTGTATCAGTGCCATGACCTGCTCTCGCCCTGAAATGAAAATGTAATTGACTTTGCTTCCAATTTCCACCCTTCTCTCACCTTCACATGGTCCATCTCTGACTCTTCCCTTACCTTCCTTGACTTCTCTGTTTCCATTTTGAGGATAGGTTATCAACCAATATTCACTATAAGCAAACTGACTTCCACAGCTACCTCAACTGCACTTCCTCACACCCCACTTCCTATAAGGATTCTATTCCATCTCATAGTTTCTCCGTCTCTGTCGCATCTGTTCAGATGATGCAACCTTCCATGCTAGCGCTTCCGATATGTTTTCCTTTTTCCTCAACTGAGGATTCCCCCTGCACTGTTGTTGACAGAGCCTTTGAATAGTTGGCAGAGTTGGTGTATCTTCTGGTTTATATGTGTAAAATATGGAACATGTTCACATCTTTCAGGGTTTATGAAGTTATGACATTGCAGTTAAAAAGGAATATAAGAAGTGTTTGCAACCAAGGCCTTGCTGGGAAAAAGAAGAATTCAGCATTCATGTACTACTGCTTTCACCCCTTCCCCACCCTCCCAGAACCACAATAGTGTTGCCCTTGTCCTCACATTCCACCCCACCAGTTTCTGCCACCTCCAGTGTGAGACCACCAACAAACACATACGAATATACGAATTAGGAGCAGGAGTAGGCCACTTGGCCCCTCAAGCATGCTCTGCCATTCAATAAGATCATGGCTGATCAGATTATAACCTCAACTCCACATTCATACAGGGTTGTAATCTCTGGATTACTCCCTGTGCCACGTGCCAGTGAGGCTAGAAATAGGAAGATAGTGGAGCTAAACACGTGGCTGAGCAGCTGGTGTAGAAGGGAGGGTTTCAGATATCTGGACCATTGGGCTCTCTTCAGGGACAGATGGGACCTGTACAAGAAGGACAGGTTGCATCTCAACTGGAGGGGCACTAATATCCTGGCTGCAAGGTTTGCTAGCGTCACTCGGGAGGGTTTAAACTAGTGTAGCAGGGGGGTGGGAACCAGAGCAGTAGGACAGCTAGTGAAATAAATGAGGAGGACATAGTAACTAAGGCCAGTAGGACTATGAGGAAGAGCAGGCAGGGAGATGTTGCTGGGCACAGCGGGACTGGTGGTCTGAAGTGCATTCGTTTCAATGCGAGAAGTATAACAGGTAAGGCAGATGAACTTAGAGCTTGGATTAGTAATTGGAAATATGATGTTGCTATTACAGAGATTTGGTTGAGGGAAGGGCAGGATTGGCAGCTAAATATTCTAGGCTTTAGAAGCTTCAGGCGGGATAGAGGGGAATGTAAAAGGGGTGGGGAAGTTGCATTACTGGTTAAGGAGAATATCACAGCTGGACTGCGGGAGGACACCTCAGAGGGGTCATGCAGCGAGGCAATATGGGGGGAGCTCAGGAATAGGAAGGGTGCAGTCACGATGTTGGGGGTTTACTACAGGCCTCCCAACAGCCAGCGGGAGGTAGAGGAGCAGATATGTAGACAGATTTTGGAAAGATGTAAAGGTAACAGGGTTGTGGTGGTGGGTGATTTTAACTTCCCCTATATTGACTGGGACTCACTCAGTGCTAGGGGCTTGGATGGGGCAGAATTTGTGAGGAGCATCCAGGAGGGCTTCTTGAAACAGTATGTAAGTTGAACAGTAAGGGAGCTTCCTAGGGAGCTTCCAGCCCAGGAGCCATCTTGTAGCAATGAGCAAGTTAGGGAGCCCTAACTAAAAGCTAACAGTTAGTTTAGTGTATGTTTCCTGGGCCCACTGCCCTCCCCCAGCCACACCTGCTCTTTGTTTTCTCAATGAAATTGATCCGGATGAAACTGTCGAGCACAGCTGTCGATACTTTAATCTCTGATCCTGCTGTCTTCACCGCCCAGAGTGTCTGCAGCCACGGCATGCGGTAAGTCCATTGAGATGAAGAAGGAGCAGCGGGACCCTAGAGAAGTCTTGAGAAAAGGTGCCCCGATCACCCAAAAAATCCACGAACGGCCCCCCGGCTGCAACTTCAAAGCGCCCGCGGGAGATGGCTCGGAGAGCTTCTGCAGCGCACTGTCGGCAATGCTGCATGCCTTTATTTAAACCACTGGGAAAAAAAACCCTTAGTGAATGTAATCACCTCTGTAAGTCTGCCAAAAGATGCTTCACCTCCTGAAGGACGCGGATGAGCTTTCCGGACGTCGATGGTGGGCACTAGGGACCTTATTACCTGCACCCGCTTTCTCCCCCCCCCCCCCTCCCCCCCTCCCCCTTTTCCCCCCCTTCCCCTTCCCTGCTCCACCCTCTCAGCTCACCCCCCAACAACCCCGTCCCAGCCCGCCCCCCCCTCGCACCATCTTCCCCCCACACCCCCTTCCCCTGCACCCCCCCCACCCCCTTACAGCCCCCTTCCCTGCTCCACCTCGCACCCCCCCTCCCTCCCCCTCGCATCCCCTCCTCCCACAGGCACCATCCTACACCCGTGTAGGGGCCCTAACAACCCCACTGCCTTGTGGGCGTCTCGGGAGAGACCAAGGCTAAGGGAGTAAACCCTAACAGATAATCCGGAGTGGAACCCCGTAGGCGGTCATGTGTCACCGGCATGTTTCCGGCAGTTCCTGCAGCCATACCGGTGCCAAACGTCGTGCTCTGCACTCCTTTGGACCCCACCAGAAAGGCCGAGAGGGGGACTTTGACGACTGGGCAACTCTCAACCTCCATAAACTTGTCCAGGCATGCGCCATGGAGAGGTCACTCCATAGTTGCCTCACAGCGACTGACACAACATGGAAGGCAGCAGTTACGGGTTATAAGTCCAGATAAATTGGCGTAGAAACTGGGCGCCACGGGTTGCCTTTGTCGGTGGGAGAGGTCATTGCACCTCACTGGACAGCTACCGCCCGCCTCAAACCGGGCAGCCCCCGGTCAATAAGGTTTTGTCCTGCCACAGTCTACCTGCTTCAATGGGTGCTTGGAGCTCAGGGTCATTGCCTGAAAGGTGGACTGATACACCGCACCAAACAACACGAAAAAAGGAAAGAAGGTACCAGCCCTTCGCTTTGCAAGCTGGAACATCAGAACTATGTGTCCTGGCCTGTCAGAAGACCTTACACAAATGAACGATTCTCGGAAGACCGCCATCATTAACAACGAGCTCAGTAGACTCAATGTAGAAATTGCAGCACTTCAGGAGACACGCCTCCCCGCGAGTGGATCTCTAGCAGAGCAAGACTACACCTTCTTCTGGCAGGGTCGGGATCCTGAAGAACCAAGACAGCATGGAGTGGGCTTCGCCATCAGAAACTCCTTGCTCAGCATGATAGAGCCTCCCTCAAATGGCTCTGAATGCAGACTGTCCATCCGACTGCTCACCACCTCTGGTCCAGTACACCTACTCAGCATCTATGCTCCAACACTCTGCTCCCCTCCTGAAGCTAAAGACCAGTTCTATGAGCAACTCCATAACATCATTAGCAGCATCCCCAACACCGAACACCTATTCCTGCTGGGGGACTTTAATGCCAGGGTTGGGGCCGACCATGACTCATGGCCCTCCTGCCTTGGGCGCTATGGCGTTGGAAGGATGAATGAGAACGGGCAGAGACTGCTTGAGTTGTGTACCTATCATAACCTCTGCATCACCAACTCGTTCTTTCACACTAAACCCTGTCACCAGGTTTCATGGAGGCACCCAAGATCGCGTCGTTGGCACCAGCTAGACCTCATTGTCACAAGGCGAGCCACCTTAAACAGTGTTCAAATCACACGCAGCTTCCACAGTGCAGACTGCGACACCGACCACTCCCTGGTGTGCAGCAAGGTTAGACTCAGACCAAAGAAGTTGCATCATTCCAAGCAGAAGGGCCACCCGCGCATCAACACAAGCAGAATTTCTCACCCACAGCTGTTACAAAAATTTCTAAATTCACTTTTAACAGCCCTTCAAAACACTCCCACGGGATGCTGAGACCAAGTGGGCCCACATCAGAGACGCCATCTATGAGTCAGCTTTGACCACCTACGGCAAAAGTGCGAAGAGAAATGCAGACTGGTTTCAATCTCATAATGAAGAGCTGGAACCTGTCATAGCCGCTAAGCGCATTGCACTGTTGAACTACAAGAAAGCCCCCAGCGCTTTAACATCCGCAGCACTTAAAGCAGCCAGAAGCACTGCACAAAGAACAGCCAGGTGCTGCGCAAACGACTACTGGCAACACCTATGCAGTCATATTCAGCTGGCCTCAGACACCGGAAACATCAGAGGAATGTATGATGGCATGAAGAGAGCTCTTGGGCCAACCATCAAGAAGATCGCCCCCCTCAAATCTAAATCAGGGGACATAATCACTGACCAACCCAAACAAATGGACCGCTGGGTTGAGCACTACCTAGAACTGTACTCCAGGGAGAATGCTGTCACTGAGACCGCCCTCAATGCAGCCCAGCCTCTACCAGTCATGGATGAGCTGGACATACAGCCAACCAAATCAGAACTCAGTGATGCCATTGATTCTCTAGCCAGTGGAAAAGCCCCTGGGAAGGACAGCATTACCCCTGAAATAATCAAGACTGCCAAGCCTGCTATACTCTCAGCACTACATGAACTGCTATGCCTGTGCTGGGACGAGGGAGCAGTACCCCAGGACATGCGCAATGCCAATATCATCACCCTCTATAAAAACAAAGGTGACCGAGGTGACTGCAACAACTACCGTGGAATCTCCCTGCTCAACATAGTGGGGAAAGTCTTTGCTCAAGTCGCTCTGAACAGGCTCCAGAAGCTGGCCGAGCGCGTCTACCCTGAGGCACAGTGTGGCTTTCGTGCAGAGAGATCGACCGTTGACATGCTGTTCTCCCTTCGTCAGATACAGGAGAAATGCCGTGAACAACAGATGCCCCTCTACATTGCTTTCATTGATCTCACCAAAGCCTTTGACCTCGTCAGCAGACGTGGTCTCTTCAGACTACTAGAAAAGATTGGATGCCCACCAAAGCTACTAAGTATCATCACCTCATTCCATGACAATATGAAAGGCACAATTCAACATGGTGGCTCCTCCTCAGAGCCCTTTCCTATCCTGAGTGGCGTGAAACAGGGCTGTGTTCTCGCACCCACACTTTTTGGGATTTTCTTCTCCCTGCTGCTTTCACATGCGTTCAAGTCCTCTGAAGAAGGAATTTTCCTCCACACAAGATCAGGGGGCAGGTTGTTCAACCTTGCCCGTCGAAGAGCGAAGTCCAAAGTACGGAAAGTCCTCATCAGGGAACTCCTCTTTGCTGACGATGCTGCTTTAACATCTCACACTGAAGAGTGCCTGCAGAGTCTCATCGACAGGTTTGCGGCTGCCTGAAATGAATTTGGCCTAATCATCAGCCTCAAGAAAGCAAACATCATGGGGCAGGATGTCAGAAATGCTCCATCCATCAATATTGGCGACCACGCTCTGGAAGTGGTTCAAGAGTTCACCTACCTAGGCTCAACTATCACCAGTAACCTGTCTCTAGATGCAGAAATCAACAAGCGCATGGGAAAGGCTTCCACTGCTATGTCCAGATTGGCCAAGAGAGTGTGGGAAAATGGCGCACTGACACGGAACACAAAAGTCCGAGTGTATCAAGCCTGTGTCCTCAGTACCTTTCTCTATGGCAGCGAGGCCTGGACAACGTATGTCAGCCAAGAGCGACGTCTCAATTCATTCCATCTTCGCTGCCTCCGGAGAATACTTGGCATCAGGTGGCAGGACCGTATCTCCAACACAGAAGTCCTCGAGGCGGCCAACATCCCCAGCTTGTACACACTACTGAGTCAGCGGAGCTTGAGATGGCTTGGCCATGTGAGCCGCATGGAAGATGGCAGGATCCCCAAAGACACATTGTACAGCGAGCTCGCCACTGGTATCAGACCCACCGGCCGTCCATGTCTCCGCTATAAAGACGTCTGCAAACGCGACATGAAATCCTGTGACATTGATCACAAGTCGTGGGAGTCAGTTGCCAGCGTTCGCCAGAGCTGGCGGGCAGCCATAAAGACGGGGCTAAAATGTGGCGAGTCGAAGAGACTTAGTAGTTGGCAGGAAAAAAGACAGAGGCGCAAGGGGAGAGCCAACTGTGCAACAGCCCCGACAAACAAATTTCTCTGCAGCACCTGTGGAAAAGCCTGTCACTCTAGAATTGGCCTTTATAGCCACTCCAGGCGCTGCTTCACAAACCACTGACCACCTCCAGGCGCGTATCCATTGTCTCTCGAGATAAGGAGGCCCAAAAGAAAGAATGTAGATAGTCCAACTAGGGATGGGGCCATTCTGGACCTGGTATTGGGGAATGAGCCCGGCCAGGTGGTCGAAGTTTCAGTGGGGGAGCATTTCGGGAGCAGTGACCATAATTCCATAAGTTTTAAGGTACTTGTGGATAAGGATAAGAGTAGTCCTCGGGCGAAGGTGCTAAATTGGGGGAAGGCTAATTATAACAATATTAGGCAGGAACTGAAGAATTTAGATTGGGGGCGGCTGTTTGAGGGTAAATCAACATCTGACATGTGGGAGTCTTTCAAACGTCAGCTGATTAGAATCCAGGACCAGCATGTTCCTGTGAGGAAGAAAGACAAGTTTGGCAAGTTTCGGGAAGCTTGGATAACACGGGATATTGTGAGCCTAGTCAAAAAGAAAAAGGAAGCATTTGGAAGGGCTGGAAGGCTCGGAACAGACGAAGCACTTGAGGAATATAAAGACAGTAGTAAGGAACTTAAGCAAGGAGTTAGGAGGGCTAAAAGTGGTCATGAAAAGTCATTGGCAAACAGGATTAAGGAAAATCCCAAGGCTTTTTATACATATATAAAGAGCAAGAGGGTAACCAGGGAAAGGGTTGGCCCACTCAAGGACAGAGATGGGAATCTATGTGTGGAGCCAGAGGAAATGGGCGAGGTGCTAAATGAGTACTTTGCATCAGTATTCATCAAAGAGAAGGACTTGGTGGATGATAAGCCTAGGGAAGGGAGTGCAGATAGTCTCAGTCATCTCATTATCAAAAAGGAGGTGTTGGGTGTCTTGCAAAGCATTAAGGTAGATAAGTCCCCAGGGCCTGATGGGATCTACCCTCGAATACTGAGGGAGGCAAGGGAAGAAATTGCTGGGGCCTTGACAGAAATTTTTGCATCCTCATTGGCTAC
The DNA here is from genome assembly GCF_036365525.1 of Heterodontus francisci. Taxonomy (NCBI): domain Eukaryota; kingdom Metazoa; phylum Chordata; class Chondrichthyes; order Heterodontiformes; family Heterodontidae; genus Heterodontus; species Heterodontus francisci. Next base: position 52,626,971 of record NC_090377.1, read on the forward strand.
AGGTGAGGTCCCAGAGGACTGGAGAATAGCCAATGTTGTTCCTTTGTTTAAGAAGGGTGGCAAGGATAATCCAGGAAATTATAGGCCGGTGAGCCTTACGTCAGTGGTAGGGAAACTATTAGAGAGGATTATTCGGGACAGGATTTACTCCCATTTGGAAACAAACGAACTTATTAGCGAGAGACAGCATGGTTTTGTGAAGGGGAGGTCGTGTCTTACTAATTTGATTGAGTTTTTTGAGGAAGTGACGAAGATGATTGATGAAGGAAGGGCAGTGGGTGTATTCTATTTGGACTTTAGTAAAGCCTTTGACAAGGTCCCGCATGGCAGACTGGTACAAAAGGTGAAGTCACACGGGATCAGAGGTGAGCTGGCAAGATGGATACAGAACTGGCTCGGTCACAGAAGACAGAGGGTAACAGTGGATGGGTGTTTTTCTGAATGGAGGGATGTGACTAGTGGTGGTTCGCAGGGATTAGTGCTGGGACCTTTGCTGTTTGTAGTATATATAAATGATTTGGAGGAAAATGTAGCTGGTTTGATTAGTAAGTTTGCGGACGACACAAAGGTTGGTGGAGTTGCGGATAGTGATGAGGATTGTCAGAGGATACAGCAGGATATAGATCGGTTGGAGACTTGGGCGGAGAAATGGCAGATGGAGTTTATTTTATTTTTATTTATTTTATTTAGAGATACAGCACTGAAACAGGCCCTTCGGCCCACCGGGTCTGTGCCGACCAACAACCACCCATTTATACTAACCCTACAGTAATCCCATATTCCCTATCACCTACCGATACTACGGGCAATTTACAACGGCCAATTTACCTATCACCTGCAAGTCTTTTGGATGTGGGAGGAAACCGGAGCACCCGGCGAAAACCCACGCAGACCACAGGAAGAACTTGCAAACTCCGCATAGGCAGTACTCAGAATCGAACCCGGGTCCCTGGAGCTGTGAGGCTGCGGTGCTAATCACTGCGCCGCCCAATTTTAATCCCCCGTTTAATCCGGACAAATGTGAGGCAATGCATTTTGGAAGGTGTAATGCAGGTGGGAGGTATACAGTAAATGGCAGACCCCTTAGGAGCATTGACAGGCAGAGAGATCTGGGTGTACAGGTCCACAGGTCACTGAAAGTGGCAATGCAGGTGGATAAGGTAGTCAAGAAGGCATACGGCATGCTTGCCTTCATTGGTCGGGGTATAGAGTATAAAAATTGGCAAGTCAAGTTGCAGCTGTACAGAACCTTAGTTAGGCCACACTTAGAATATTGCGTGCAATTCTGGTCGCCACACTACCAGAAGGACGTGGAGGCTTTGGAGAGGGTACAGAGGAGGTTTACCAGGATGTTGCCTGGTCTGGAGGGCATTAGCTATGAGGAGAGGTTGGAAAAACTCGGATTGTTTTCACTGGAACGACGGAGGTGGAGGGGCGACATGATAGAGGTTTACAAAGTTATGAGCGGCATGGACAGAGTGGATAGTCAGAAGCTTTTTCCCAGGGTGTAAGAGTCAGTTACTAGGGGACATAGGTTTAAGGTGCGAGGGGCAAAATTTAGATGGGATGTGCGAGGCAAGTGTTTTTACACAGAGGGTGGTGAGTGCCTGGAACTTGCTGCCAGGGGAGGTGGTGGAAGCAGATACGATAGCGACGTTTAAGAGACATCTTGACAATTACATGAATAGGAAGGGAATAGAGGGATATGGGCCCCGGAAGTGCAGAAGGTGTTAGTTTAGGCAGGCATCAAGATCGGCGCAGGCTTGGAGGGCCGAATGGCCTGTTCCTGTGCTGTACTGTTCTTTGTTCTTTGTTCTTATTCCTGCCTCCCCTCGATAACCTTTCACCCCCTTGCTTATCAAGAATCTATCTACCTCTGCCTTAATAATATTTAAAGACTTTTCTTCCACTGCCTTTTGAGGAAGAGAGTTTCAAAGACACATGACCCTCTGAGAGAAACAATTTCTCTTCATCTCTGTCTTAAATGGGCGACCCCTTATTTTTAAACAGTGACCGAGTTCGAGATTCTCCCACAAGGGGAAACAATCTTTCCACATCCACCCTGTCAAGACCCCTCAGGATCTTATATGTTTCAATCAAGTAACCTCTTACTCTTCTAAACTCCAGCAGATACAAGCCTAGCCTGTCCAACCATTCCTCATAAGACAGCCCACCCATTCCAGGTATTAGTCGAGTAAACCTTCTCTGTACTGCCTCCAACGCATTTGCATCCTTCCTTAAATAAGGAGACCAGTACTGTACCCAATAATCCAGATGTGGTCTCACCAATGCCCTGTATATCTGAAACATAACGTCCTTACTTTTGTATTCAATTCCCCTTGCAATAAACGATAACATTCTATTAGCGTTCCTAATTATTTGCTGAACCTGCATACTAACCTTTTGCAATTCAAGCACTGGGACACCCAGAGCCCCCTGCATCTCAGAGCTCTGCAATCTCTCACCATTTAAATAATATGCTTTTTTATTCTTCATGCCAAAATGGACAATTTCACTTTTTCCCACATCATACTCTATTTGCCAGGTCTTTGCCCACTCACTTAACCTATCTATATCCCTTTGTAGCCTCCTTATGTCCTCTTCACAACTTACTTTCCTACCTGTCTTTGTGTCATCAGCAAATTTAGCAACCATACCTTCAGTCCCTTCATCCAAGTCATTTATATAAATTGTAAGAAGTTGAGGCCCCAGCACAGATCCTTGTGGCACATCACCCGTTACATCTTGCCAACCAGAAAATGACCCATTTATGCCTACTCTCTGTTTTCTGTTAGCTAACCAATCTTCTATCCATGCCACTATGTTACCCCCTACACCATGAGCTTTTTTTTTAGAGATACAGCACTGAAACAGGCCCTTCGGCCCACCGAGTCTGTGCCGACCATCAACCACCCATTTATACTAATCCTACACATCCCCACCTGTCCCTATATTCCTTTACCACCTACCTATACTCGGGGCAATTTATAATGGCCAATTTACCTATCAACCTGCAAGTCTTTGGCTGTGGGAGGAAACCGGAGCACCCGGCGAAAACCCACGCAGACACAGGGAGAACTTGCAAACTCCACACAGGCAGTACCCTGAACTGAACCCGGGTCGCTGGAGCTGTGAGGCAGCGGTGCTAACCACTGCGCCACCCCTTTGATGTGGTGCCTTATCAAATGCCTTCTGGAAATCTAAGTGCAGTACATCTAACAATGCCCCTTTATCCACAGCATATGTTACTTCTTCAAAAAACTCCAATAAATTGCTTAAACATGATTTCCCTTTCACAAAACCATGTTGACTCTGCCTGATTACCTTGATGTTTTCTAAGTGCACTGCTTTAACATCTTTAGTAATTGCTTCTAACATTTTCCTTAAGACAGATGTTAAGCTAACTGGCCTGTAGTTTCCTGTTTTCTGTCTCCCTCCCCTTTGAATAAAGGAGTTATATTGGCTATTTTCCAATGTAATGGAACCTTCCCCGAATCTAGGGAATTTTGGAAATTAAAACCAACATTTTCCATTCAGCATTCTGAAGGGACCATTCCTTCCACAACATCCTGGTCCATTCCTCAGTCAGCCCCAATACGCTTCCCTTACCTACGGCATGTTTCTGTGCAAGTGCAGGAGATGCAACACCTGCCCTTTTACTTCCTCCCCTCTCAATGTCCAAGATCTGAAAATTCCTCCCAAGTGAAACAGCAATTTACTTGTACTTCTTTCAATTTAATATTCACTGCTCACGATGTGGTTGACTATTAACTGCCCTCTAAAATGGCCTGGAAAGCCAGTCAGTTATCAAGTGAAATTAGGGATGGGCAACAAATGCTGGCCTTGCCAGCAACACCCACATCCTATGAAAGAATAAAAGAAAATGTTGGGGAGACCAAATGCAGAATGGGTGACCGCATTACGGAACTCCTCCATTCTATCCGAAAGCGTGACCCAGAGCTTCCAATCACCTGTCATTTTAATTGTCCACCTTGCTCACATTCTGACCTTTATGTCTTTGTCCTGCTACAGTGTTCCATTGAAGCTCAATACAAGCTCGAGGAACAGCAACTCGTCTTTCTTCTGAGCACTTTACAGCCTTGTGGACTCAACATTGAGTTCCACAATTTTACATCATAATCTCTGCTCCATTTTGTTTCATGTTTCTTTGCTAGTTTGTTTACATTTTGTCTCTCTCTTATTTCCTTTACTTTGCATTCGGACTGTAGCTATCCTGCCATTAACTTCCTCTAGACACATCTTTTGTTTCTTTACTTGTCCCCTTTGACGTTGCACTATGAAACCTTTTGTCATTAAATCTCACCCACCCTCCACCCTTTCACAGACCTTCCCTTTTGTCCTTCTTCCCACCCTCCCCCCTTTTACTTGCTCAAAACCTATTACATTTCGAACTTTCCCAGTTCTGATGAAAGGTCACAGACCTTTCTGTCTCCACATATGCTGCCAGACCTGCTGGGTATTCCCAGCATTTTCTGTTTTTATTTCAGATTTCCAACATCCGCAGTATTTTGCTTTTGTAGAGGAACTTTATGCCGTTCAATGCATTTGAATGGGAAGCCAGACAGCGAGGTGCTTTTTAGGAAGCTAATGCAGAGCAGCGCATCTCAGAAAACTACTTACATATTTTTGCATCTAACCTCGCCTGTGGTTGCTGTGCGATTTACATAGATGAGGTCAGCCTCCCATCCAAATCTGGTGGGAAGTGTTATCTGGTCGGAAGGCGGGAGCGAGATTTCAAGCAACCTGAAGGAATGGCCCCCAGCACTCGGGCAACTATTTGGGATGGAAGATCAGGAGAGGGAGGGAAACCCAGGGCAAGGGAGATCCATGGTTTCTTTGTGGGCTCAGGTGTTCAATGAGTTTCACTGTCCTAGTCACAGAATGGATTTATGTGCAGTGTCTTGGTAAAGTAAAGCAGTGTTAAAAAGATCACTGAAATACTGAAGATTTCTGGTCTATAAGAATAAGTTAATGATGATTCAAACTACTATTTCTAAATATTTCTTTGTATGCCAGTGGAAATCCTGGTTAGTCTGTAAAATCATCTCTGCAATCTCCAGAAATTCAGCAATTAGTTCCGGATAATTAGTAACTTAAGTGTGAAGAACATAGTTGAGAAGAATGTCATTGTGCTGGAGGCAGACACCAGGTTCTCTGCAGTGCCTGGTTACAACAGGACTGAGAATGTCAGATTAGTTTAATAAATATTTCAATATGTAAAAATCATACTCTCCTCATTTAAAATGCATAACATCAGCAATAACTTTCCCTCACTTAAACTTGCATATAATGCAGTCCATGAAAACCTCAATAATTAAAGAAGTGGTACTCTTTTGAAAAATGAGGATATATTGTACATAGTCTAACCTCACCTACCCCTAGATCAGATGGAATGACAGGTGTAATAGTGAGCTTATTATGTTGTTTGTTGTATGCTGCATAGTGTAACAACTGAGAGAGGCATGAACCTGGTGGAGCGGCAGCAAGGATCCTCAGAAGAGAAAAAGATTGGTTATGAGACAGTCTCCTGAAGGTACCTCACCTATTGCCACTGCTCACTTGCCCCAGCATCTCTTAAATATAAATGTCTGCAACAACATCATTCACACTAAAGCACCTGTCTCTCACCAACAATAGTTCTGCCTAAATTCTGCTTATACTGATGTGTAAAGGTGCACTCTGAAGAGTTTGTGAAGTATTAATATGCAGCATGCAGTTCCAGATTAGAGAAGGCCTCGGGAATTTTGTGTTGAAGGGCATGAAGCAGGGGAGTGAGCTGGTGATCAGGGCTATGGCGTAAAATTCCTGCAGCAGTCCTTCAAGAATTAACCAACCTCATCCTGCAAATCAAAGACAGCTTTTTCGTGAATAATCTCTCCTGCATCTGACTAGAGTGGAATAGTTTGAGTAAGGAGCATGATACAATCGGATGCAAAGAACATAAAATAAAAAATAGGAACGGGAGTAGGCCATAAGGTGTCTCAGGCCTGTTCTGCGTGATCTTGTTCCAACTATTGTTATGATCACCTAGTTCATGGTTTGTATTAATATTTTACAGGTCACTTTTAGTTGTGGGGATTTAAGTTGGTAGCTGTAAGAATTTCAAAAGGTTGCAGACCACCCAAGATTTAAAGTTCAAAGAGCTCTCCATGAGTGCTTACAGAGACAGAGTTAGAGAGGTGAGAGCCGTAAAACAGAAGGCGAACTTGATCAGTTGGGAGTTGAAGCCAGAAAGTCTAGAGAATTGCTCTATCATTGTTGGCAATATCGATTATTCATGTGGGGATCAGAAACCAAAGAGATGTTTTGGGAGTTGGAGGTATTGGTTTAAATTGCTATCTGGGACGTCCCATATGTACCACTTGCTATGGAGATAGATGTTGCAAGGAGATGCCTTTGGTCAGGTGTTTTTTTTTCTCTGTGCTGACTGAGATAGTTGGCTTTTGGAAAGCAGTTGGCTTTGAAATCTGCCTGACTCAGGAGAAGAGGCCATCAGGAACTAGGGATGTTTTTGCTTTGAGTGAGGCCCAAGTTCAAGCTGGGCAGTCCACATTCGGAAGGTATTGGAAGAGAACTGGAGGATTGCCTAGCTAAAGCTAGAGGAAGAATCCCCATGAAATCCCCAAGGACTGCAACGGTTCAAGAAGGCAGCTCACCACCACGTTCTCAAGGGCAATTAGGAATGGGCAGTAAATGCTGGCCTAGCCAGTGATGCCTCATCCCATGAACAAATAAAAAAAAAAGTCATACCTTGGAAGACAGTTGAGAAATTAAGGAAAAGCGAAGTGAATTCCTAACAGCTATGGTACATTTTGGACTGATCCCAGGAGAAGTGAACCAAACCAGCAAGATCCTGTAAAGTATAGGGGAACTCTTGGGGTGGAAGTAACAGTCAAACAGGAGCCTTTTGTTGAGATTTAGAGTTTAAAGTATATGTTTTCATGTTCTGTTAAGATTTTAAGCTGAAAGTAAAAGAGCTTCCAAATTGTTGTGTTAAGTTAGTAGTGTTTTGCTTTGTTTAACTCTTCTACAGTTCTGTTTTTTGTTTAAATCGTGAAATCTTGTGATGTAATTCTTTCAGTAATAACTGGGAATTCAACTTTCTCCTTTTCAAAGGTAACACTTCCTTATGGGAAATTAACACTATGTACATCCATCTACTCAAAATGAGTCAATCAATTCTACGTACTTTCTTTTGAAAGATGTAACTTAAGTCTTTATATGAACATTACTGTCCAAACTTGCCACTTGTAGTTAGGAGGTTGTGGCTCTACTGATAAAATCTTGACAGCACTGTTTGCAGCAGAAGATAATACAGTCTAACCTACCAAGCACTCTTTGTTAGTTTATTACAACATGAAACTTTTTCTCTTTCCTTTTTATAAATACACTGCTTTATTGAAATATGTATCTTCTTTTGGGCCTCCTTATCTCGAGAGACAATGGATACGCGCCTGGAGGTGGTCAGTGGTTTGTGAAGCAGCGCCTGGAGTGGCTATAAAGGCCAATTCTGGAGTGACAGGCTCTTCCACAGGTGCTGCAGAGAAATTTGTTTGTTGGGGCTGTTGCACAGTTGGCTCTCCCCTTGCGCCTCTGTCTTTTTTCCTGCCAACTACTAAGTCTCTTCGACTCGCCACAATTTAGCCCTGTCTTTATGGCTGCCCGCCAGCTCTGGCGAATGCTGGCAACTGACTCCCACGACTTGTGATCAATGTCACACGATTTCATGTCACGTTTGCAGACGTCTTTATAACGGAGACATGGACGGCCAGTGGGTCTGATACCAGTGGCGAGCTCGCTGTACAATGTGTCTTTGGGGATCCTGCCATCTTCCATGCGGCTCACATGGCCAAGCCATCTCAAGCGCCGCTGACTCAGTAGTGTGTATAAGCTGGGGGTGTTGGCCGCTTCAAGGACTTCTGTGTTGGAGATATAGTCCTGCCACCTGATGCCAAGTATTCTCCGAAGGCAGCGAAGATGGAATGAATTGAGACGTCGCTCTTGGCTGGCATACGTTGTCCAGGCCTCGCTGCCGTAGAGCAAGGTACTGAGGACACAGGCCTGATACACTCGGACTTTTGTGTTCCGTGTCAGTGCGCCATTTTCCCACACTCTCTTGGCCAGTCTGGACATAGCAGTGGAAGCCTTACCCATGCGCTTGTTGATTTCTGCATCTAGAGACAGGTTACTGGTGATAGTTGAGCCTAGGTAGGTGAACTCTTGAACCACTTCCAGAGCGTGGTCGCCAATATTGATGGATGGAGCATTTCTGACATCCTGCCCCATGATGTTCGTTTTCTTGAGGCTGATGGTTAGGCCAAATTCATTGCAGGCAGACGCAAACCTGTCGATGAGACTCTGCAGGCATTCTTCAGTGTGAGATGTTAAAGCAGCATCGTCAGCAAAGAGGAGTTCTCTGATGAGGACTTTTCGTACTTTGGACTTCGCTCTTAGACGGGCAAGGTTGAACAACCTGCCCCCTGATCTTGTGTGGAGGAAAATTCCTTCTTCAGAGGATTTGAACGCATGTGAAAGCAGCAGGGAGAAGAAAATCCCAAAAAGTGTGGGTGCGAGAACACAGCCCTGTTTCACACCACTCAGGATAGGAAAGGGCTCTGATGAGGAGCCACCATGTTGAATTGTGCCTTTCATATTGTCATGGAATGAGGTGATGATACTTAGTAGCTTTGGTGGACATCCGATCTTTTCTAGTAGTCTGAAGAGACCACGTCTGCTGACGAGGTCAAAGGCTTTGGTGAGATCAATGAAAGCAATGTAGAGGGGCATCTGTTTTTCACGGCATTTCTCCTGTATCTGACGAAGGGAGAACAGCATGTCAATAGTCGATCTCTCTGCACGAAAGCCACACTGTGCCTCAGGGTAGACGCGCTCGGCCAGCTTCTGGAGCCTGTTCAGAGCGACTCGAGCAAAGACTTTCCCCACTATGCTGAAATATGTATCTAAGCAGAACTAATTGGCTGGAAGTACTTGAAAAGACTGGCTTGACTCTGCATGCAGTTGTAAGCTCTGGGTGTCACTGTGGAACAAATTTATGGTTTTTCTCTCAACTCCAATATTAACTGGATATTTTCCACCATAACTTTCTCCTTGGATAAGTTCAATTTGAAATTGGACTTAATGTTTATATTTAACTTTTTAACTTAATATGCATTAACAGCTAACCTTTTGAACTTTCTTGTTTTTCTTTCCCTCCTGTTGATTATCAGGAAGTTCAGTAGGGAATTCTAGTCTGCTTTTGCCCTACAGACTGTTCTGCCGACTGTTCTGGCTTCTGCTGGTCTGCCTCTCCTTTCCCTCTTGAAAATCTCTTGGGCCACCTATCAGTGACCTCTGGCCCATTTTATGTCTCTGCAGTTGCCTGTCTTGCCAGTCAGCCTTGTTACTCATGGGCTGGAATTTTTCCACAATGGCTAAAAGTCCAGCTGCTGGGGCTGAAAGTGGGAGGCAATCCCGGGTCCACAGGTGGGACCCGGGGAGGCATATTCTTGATGGTGGCCAATTAAGTGGCTGCTGCTGGGGCCGATGTCTGAACTTAAGATGGTGGCCCGCTCCCAAGAACTGCCAGCCCAATCAGAGAGCCAGCAGCTCAATAGCCTTAGCAGTGTTACTGTTAGCGATGGCCATTGCTGAGGCTGCAGCTGCAAGGAGAGAGTGCCTCAATGGCTGAGGTGCCCTCAAAGATGGTTAAGTGAGGTTGGGGCCAGTCAGGCTAACACTGGCGATCAGTGTGAGGAGGTGCAGTTGTGAGTCACAGGCAGCACCATTGCCATGGGAGTGGCCATAGCTGCCGGGAGGCCCCTCCTCGGGCATGGAGTGGCCAAAAAGGAGGGCCTCCTACCACCTGGAGCCCACCTAGTTTCACTGGGCAGTCTCCCCATGCAGCAGCAGGCCCCCCTCGCCCCCAACCCAGGCAAAATACCGCAGAAGCAGGAAGTGCACCTTAATTGGCCACTTAAGTGGCTCAATTGGGCTCCCAGTGGGCAGCCGATCGTTCACCTTTCCCGCTGCCGGTAAAAGGATGTGGCAGCAGGAAGACATCGGGCAACTCCACCCCCCCCCCCCCCCCCCAGTCCCCCGAAGCCTTCCCGTGCCATTTTACCAGCCTCCTGCCTCCCAGCCCATCGCCAAAGACCTGGTAAAATTCTAGCCATGGCCCTTGGCTGACTTTCTGTCTACCTCCCAACTATGATGCACTGCCTGTTACCCTGTAGTATACAGCCCATTGCCTCCTTACTTGACCTGAAAATTATATTTATTCTTGATTCCCCATGTCTAATGTCACAGAAGGTTCATGAGTAATGTTGTAATATTGCCAAATTAAAAATTCTGCAAGAAACCCCAAATAATCCTTGTTTATTATTGACCTTTGGTCAAAAAGGTAATTAATAATGGGAATTGACATTTACATCTTCTGTGGTAGAAGCCTGTGATTTGCACAAACTGTGTTGAGGAAAATCCTGCTTGTTCTATTCCAGAAAGCCATTTGGTAAAGGACAACACTGGAACTGGCATATCAGAACTTTATCTCAATCTCTACTCAGTCTAACATTTATTTACACCCCTGTTTCAGTAAGTGTCTCTTCATATATACTCAATTGGAACCCGAATTAATGCCCTCCACCTGCATATAATTAAACACAATTCACATACAATTAACATTGCGCTATTCTTACTAGATATTCTTGACCTACTGAAATTTTGATCATGTCTCTGCTCTGGCATCACCTTTCAGCACCTGCTTCCTCCTGTCCCCAGCAGTAACTTTATGTTGGGAACTATTCCCTTAGTCCTATCAGCTGGGGCACAGTTGGTAGCACTCTCACCTCTGACTTGGCCCGGCTGGTGCTCCAGCAGAGTACTGTGAGTGTGCTGCACTGTTGGAGATGCTATCTTTTGAATGAGATGTTAAATCAAGGCCCCGGCTGCCCTCTCAGGTGGACATAAAAGATTCCATGACACTATTTTGAAGAAGAGCAGGGGAGTTATCCCCAGCGACATGACCTTATCCCTTAAACAACATCACAAAAACAGGTTATCTGATCATTATCACATTGTTGCTCATGGGAGCTTGTTGTGCACAAATTGGCTGCCACATGTTTTCCAATCCAAGCCTTCTGAACTACTTGAAGATCATTATCCTCCAGGATGCTTACTTGGCCAGGATGATCCAAAGTGTTCCAATCCACCCTGCTTTTTCAAAAGCCCTCATCTTACAAATAGAAGACCATTATCTACAAAGAAATATTAATGGCCTCTAAATCGTTTAAATCTTTTCAACAGTGCATGCTTTAATCACGTAACTACTGCTGGCTATGTATAGAGTAACAGACTTGATTTGAGATTTGATAGCCTGAAGTCTGACTGTAGCATTGATTTTTCCATCACATCTTTGCTGTTACTAAACAAACTGTTCTTTAAACTGCCAGGACTTTTGTTCTGAATAGTGTTATATTTGAAGGGCTGTTTCAAAATTAGATTAATCTATGGAGCATCACAAATTCTTTCACATAAAAATTTGCAAGAACACAAATATCAATAATTTTGATTACATAATTTTAAGGATATGGATATATATATATGCAATTAATTTACAGTAAGAGTTTAAATTGTTGTACTCATGGCAATTCAAAAATCTGTTGATGCTAAATTTTAAATAAGCCATCATGTTTTGAATTTTAAATTCTAGTCTTTTGCAGGTGCTGGGTTTCAATAGGAACCATTTGCTCCTACAACTTTGCTCAATCAATGTGCTAAAAGCTAATAGTTTGAAACTAAAATCAAACTGAAAAGATGTTGTACCTTTTTAAATTCTTATTGTAAATGACTATAAAGTGTAATACATATGTATATGAAAATAAATGGCTGCCAGTAAGTTACACACAGAAAAATTAATTGAACATTTCTAAAAATGTCATAAATGTCAGCAGAGCCGAATGTTGAATTGCTGTTAGAAACTTTGACAGCTATTTCTTGTTCTTTATGCTGTTTGTCCTCCATTGCACATAACAATCCGTTTTATAGAAAGCTACAAACATTTCTGTTTTATACCAGCACACAATTAAAACGATCTGACTGAGCACACAAATTTTTATAACTTTATATAATAATCACTTTGTTTGATAACTTCATAAAGCCCATTAACCATTAGGAATCTCTGCCTGTCTTTAATTTTTTTTTATTTGTTAGCTGTTTTCTAATAATCTTATCATCTTGGTAGAAATTGGTATGCATTCCACCCATTTTTCAGGCATAAACAGGAGCAACATTTACCAATTTCTGGGCATGAGGTGCTTCACCCAATCTGTACCAGTGGTACAGCCATTACTATATTTGTCCTTACTGCCTGAAATTGGCGTTGTGTATTAAAATTGGGCCGAAGAAGGGTCCTGGATCATTTCAGGACCCATCTACAAAATTTGTGAAAAACTAGCCAAAATATGTGTTATGCGTGCTCTGACTAATATTTCCAGTTCTACAATGCCCTAGTCAACAGTCCTTAAAGGGGATGCCACTGAAGAAATGGCAGGGTAGGTTTTTTTTAAATGCCCCTCCCTTGTAACTGGGAGGAGCTGGAGTGAGATTAAGAATTGGTTCCTGCACTGCCTGAGGAGAGACTGAGCTAGGAAGAAGAGGAGGAAAGGCTTCAAAAAGGCAAATGGGATTATAGGTTTCATATTTAGGGGATCAATGTTGAATGTTGTTGTGGGATGACCTTAAGAGGACCAGTTTAAGAAGCTGTAAGTGAAGGTCATCAGAAGAAGTGATGTTGCATCACACATGACCAGGGAGTTGTGGGTGTAAACCGACAGAGTAAGATGTGTGCTCCTGCAATAGCTACATATGTATATATGTTCCAGTTAACGTATAATAAAACCCACACATTCTTTGGATATTACTTGTAGTCCTGTGAGTTTTACAACAGTTCACAAAACAAAGGAACAAGTAATATTACAATTGGAACATGTTAAAAATTGAAATGCCTCCATGATTGCATTTTATTAAATGTGCTGGTGTTAATTCTGACTTTACACAATAGTGTAAAACAGGCGACATCAATTCACTTAAATCAAGAGAGATGTATAATAGCTGGTTTTATAAAATGGGCAATATCAATACAATCACCCAAAGTCAAAATGATTCCCTCACTGCCTAATGTGCATAAATGATTGTTTGATGGATTCAAATGTTAATTTTCATATGTAAAGAGGGACAGAAGAAGGAATATGACATAGGTTCTGTGTTTTGCACACACACTGTTTATGTTGATTTCTACTTGTTTTACATTGGATTTTGTGTTCTGGTGTTTGCTAATGAGATTCCTGTGATTTGCAGTATCAATTTTGGTATAGTCAGTTATGGAATTGCAAGAAATTTCAGGCCTAAATTGGGACAATTTTAACTTGAAGTATACAATGTTGACTACCCATTGTTACGTTGTGAGGCTCAAACTGGTAAGTGCCAGACACCAAGGGGTGTACACTGCAGCTTATCTTTTGTATGATGGTGCGAAATGGGCTGGTTCCCACGCTGAACTAGCTGACCGTCTGAGTCTGGGGTGGGAAGGGGGGGTTGCAGTGGGGGGAGCGTGGAGGAAAGAAATCTCAGGGCTGGAAGCCTCACAATTGTTGACCAGAACTTTGGCTGACCACCTCAAGGCCTTGCCCAAGATGGCGGCAGCTGCTGAACCTGCATAAACGAGGTGGCAACCGGGGTCATCAAAGTGAATTAAAACTAACGTTAACATATTCATATATATTTCTAAATGATTTTAAAACTAATTTAGGAGTTCCTGATGTGAAGAGAAAAACTACAGTGTTCAAGACTATAACCGATTTCAAGGTAAATTAGTCATTTGTTTGACCAGCATTAAATCAAATATCATTGACGTCACTCACAAATAAAGAGGACATTGCTTTTCTAGTAAAAATGTGTGCAAAGAGACTGTCACACAGAATACAATGTACTTGAATAAAGCAGCTTTATGTTCCTAGGTTATTCAAAAGGTAAATTTTAATGCGGTACACTGGGCTCATTAATTGTAGCTGCCGTTTACTTGGACGCTTCAATGACCTGCACATTATCTAGAACAGATACTTTCTTGACAGCTACTTCACCACTATCTATTGTCAATCTACTCTCAGTAATAGGAGAGAACCAAAAAAAAATGAAAAGAAAATATCAGGAACCAAGAAAAACAGCAAATTGAAATGGGAGAAGAATGCCAACACCTTGTTTTCGATGAAGAAAAATCTTCTAAGATGTTTCATAGAGATGCAATCAGACAAAGATTGATGCCGAAACAAAGAAAAAGATATTGAGATTTGAAAAGAGAAATAAAGGTAAGAAAAGGGACAGCAGTAGGAGAGGGAGGAGTGAGAAGCTTGAATTGAAACATTTCCTGCATGTATACAAGTGAAAATATGCCAAGAACTATGCAAAAGAATGTTAATTGTTTTCAATTTGTATTCCTAAAGTAACAAAAAACAGTGAATGTTTACAGGACATGGGAGCACTGTTGATGACCTGTGTTCCCAGTAATATGAATGTTGCATCCACTTTCTATTTCCTTCTGAATTTATGAAGCAGGGCTGAAACTGATGCTAATTAGAAAGATGCAGTAAGGCAATTATGACATCTGAGTATTGCCCAGTCATCAGTGAGACCCTAACTCTAACAGTAGTCTCAATTAACATTTGATTCAGGCTTCTCTTTGGTGTCATATTTGCTAGTTTTGGACTGGGCCATTTGGGGGTAAGGGAGAATAACCTGGTCAAGAAAACGAACATGTCCTTTTTACAAGTGTTAAGCATTCCTGTTAGTTAGTCAACTCTAGTACAGCATTGAGGTAATAACATACATAGTTATTTTTGGATTTGTGGAGCATCCCCCAATGAGTGTGGAGGAAATCATTTGGAATAATAATATTTAAAGGAAGAACATGTCAGCTATTCAGAGGAAGAGCGATAGCAGGAAAATTGCAGTTTTCAAAATACAAATAGTATTTTAAAATGTTTAATAATCCTCAAAGGATTAGGAATGATTGAGATCAATTAATATTTTATTCCACTTTAGCCTCGGGGTTTCTGTTGAAGAAAATTGTCTAATTACATGTGCCCCTTTTCTTAGTAATTGCATTCTCAGTGTACTTCAAAAAGTGAGAACGGGAAAGTTGCTGTTAAATAAATTGAGATATCTGATTGATAGCTTACTCACCATATTGGGTAAAGGCCAAGCCTCGTACTAATGAAGAGCAAGCCGAACATTACAAACAGGAGGTCACATAGTCTTTGACACTTTGCATAGTTTGCCATTTTAGCCGCCTGTGAATTAAAAAACACTGTGTTTGGATTTTCAATGTCTGACTAGTATTAGCATGTCTTTCATATACTACTATTCAGATGAACTGTGATGTAGGTAGATCAAAAGTGACCCAACAATTCATTAATCTGTGTCTAGTCACAAATAATATTATGTACCGGGAACATTAAATGCGATGGAATAAAAGCCTTGAAGTGAGTACGTTTCTTACTTAATTAGAATATGACATATTGACCTGTGTTTAATTAGTTAAGTTCAGCAAATGGAAATAATGTGAATGAAATAAGCAGAAAAATCAAGAAGCTAGCTTGTACATAAACACTTTAAAAAGAGCAATAAATCATTGATGTGCTCGACAACTGACAGAACGATTAATCGATGACTAATTCCACTCTTTGCATAAAATAAATAACTGACAATGATCTTTAAAAATCTATCATCAAAGGAATCTCTTCTATGGACCCGATTTAAGGCAATTGTCTCAAAACAACAAATCTCATTTAAAAAGATAATCTTCCATATATAAATAAGCTATTAAAATAATTACCATCAATCATGTTGCCTTTGAGATTTAGCATGTCCATTTGTAATGAACTCAAGTGTTTGTAGCGCAAATAGCCTTTAAATGAAGTTACTGGAATTCTGATTTCCAACTGTGCGAAACAGCAGAGTTGAACCAGTTCCCCAACTATATTATTGCTTTTCTTTTTTTAAGAACCTTGTTTTCCTTAAACATAAATAGAATGAAGAAAATTGACCTGTTTAAGCTAATCACATTGCTTTAATTTTTAAAAAAATACTTTGATGAATTTTTATGCTCACCAGGCATTGGATGTCAGTGCTGGGAAATGGAACATTTTTTCCTCTTTTACAGCCAGTATATGTCAAGTCTTTCCAGGTTAGATGGGGCATGAGTCAGAAACAGAGTAAAATTCTCTCCCTAATTGCTTCAGTAATCTGCTTTACCCGGTATCAGAACTGTGCCTCTACTGAACTTTCCATTTCTAATATCCTTTCTATCCTGCCTGATTGAAACTGTTAACTAGTCAAACATTGTGCTGTTGGAGGCTTTATGCTGTGAAACTGTTCAAACTTAGTCTCCTTGTTTGATACCTGAAAGAGTACAAAGTAAACTATCATCTCATTAGTCTGGACTATAATTACAACCAAAACCCTGAGATAAACAGATAGCATTGTAACCTGCTTTTCTAGCACAGTTCTTTTAAGCTTAACTTTTTAAATATTCTGATAGTCTGAACTTCACTTTATCAAAAATATTCAATATGCCACATCATTTCCATTCATTGTAATTATTACGATCAGTTTCTAAAACATGCTCATAAATAACCTTTGATCATTTGGACCCTCGAACACTCATTTTTGGTGTAATTTGGTTACTTCTTAATATACCTTGTAGAATCTCTGCTTTCCCACCTCAACCTAGATGAGAAAATGCACCCTTCAAAAAAAAAAAGGCAGCAAGCAGCTGAGTTATATAGATCAGGAATGCTGTGGGTTTCAGTCCTGGTCTGTATTGACTTAATTGATTCCATCCAGGGTGGCAGCTGAAATGCTACAACTGACCTCCGCACAGCTGAATTACAGAGTAGTCAATTGGTCAGGGTTCCTGCTCCTGATCTTCCTGCTGTAAGTGCATGTGTGCATATGTTGGGATGTGGTCAGGATCAGGACATGGTCGGCAATCGTTGTTTTAAGTGATTGAACAAAGCAAGACTACTCAGGCGATGGCAAATTGTGCCCTTCCAAGAAGTCATGCTTTCAGGAGAAGAGGAAGGGAGAAAATTAGTCTGAAAGAAAACGTTAAACATCAAATTCTACTTACTTTCTATATTCAATATGAAAGTGTCTTATCAGTACAATTAACAAGATTAATTTAGCTGATTTCCTATGTTGGATAATTCACTGGCGTAAATGCCATGGACAGGTCAGATGGTAATCCACCAAGAGGGAGCTCACCAACAGCATAACTAGAGATTTGAAAGGCAGACAATAATGATGTAAAGAGCCTTAAGAGTAGAAACAAAGTAAACAAATTAAGGAGTGGAAATATAAAATGTTTGTGATTTCTCTCTTTTCTGTTTCATGTAGTGTTATTAGTGAGGATCCTGTGACAAAGAGGAAAAATCTTTTCTCTAAATTGATGTGTTATGCTACCCAATTTCACTGTTACAAGGAATCATTAAAGGTGATGAACACTTTCCTTACCTCTAACAGAAAATCAGATGCATCGTGAAGGCACATGACCAGTGTTCCTACACGCACCATATTGTTGACATATGAAAATGTTATAAGTGCTATTGTTGCAAGGTGATGCACAAACATAATGACAAAGTCCTAAAACAAGAAGAAACAGCTAGGTAACAGCTTAGTGCAAAATTCACAACAACTCTCCAACACATTACATGGTGTACAGTTTACAAACTTAGAATGAAACTACTATCTTAAGATCTGACTTTTGAACATTAGTTTTTGTCTGAGCATCTGACAGAAAATAAAGTTTAACACAAGTCGACAGTGATTATAAACTGTCCCACATGTCACACTTCTTTTCGCCCTCAAAAAATTAATTAAGTGAATTCTGAAACTTTTTTGACATGATGTCTTTTAATTAAAGATCAATTGCAACTTTAAGACACTATTTTAAACCATATTGTTTCTATTTGAGGTGCAATAATCAAAATATTTCATAACTTTTAAGACTAATATTCAATGATATGCCATCCCAGTTAAAGCTTGTTTAAGTTGCTGCAATGCTCGGTTGTCAATGGATAGTGGTGCTGTATCACTTTCCAGCAGATGAAATGGCAATACCTTCTTAAAGGGGAGCTATTGGAACAGTTATGGAGGAAAATGAGCAAGAAAAATTGCAATAATTTCCAAGAGGATTTGTCAGAAATAAGCAGTTGGTTTTGAGTCAGTCTGGTTCACAGCAGTGAGCTTGGATGTTTCAATTCTCAAGGTAGCTGACACAAAACAAGCTGCTCTGTTTAAGTCCTTATACTGTTGATAAGGAAACTCTTGTCATTTGGAAGGAAAGCTTCTAGAAGGTGTTACCTGGATGGTGGGTATAAGATCACACACGCACATATTTAAGACTTGATACCAAAGAGCCAAGCAGCTATTGCTGAAGCTTCGAAACTCCACCATTCCACGGGATGTGATGTCAGCTGTGATCAAGAGGATGATGGTAATACAATGATACATTTCATGGTGAGGTGTACTGAGCACTATTTTGCTCATGAATGGTCATTTAATGACTGACAATTGAATACTTTCCTTGGGAAGGGGATGGTAAGTGGACTCTTGCTAGGATTTAAATAGGTTTTTGTCTGCATTGTATTTTTAAATTGTATTCTTTACTGCTGGAAACAGCATGTGAGGGATTAAAAATCCCAGCTACAAAAAGTATTTCTGAAAGGGAAAACCATTGGCTCACAGGCTAGACTGCTGGATGCAGTAGGCTTCACAGGGTGTGAATAAATGAGGAAAACACAACAAGGAGTCTAAAGCTAATTAAATTGCCCTAAATTTCACATTGCATGACAATCAACAGGTGCCATACATATAATATTGGAAAGGGAAATGCAACTTTTGGTTTTAGTATATCTTCAAAGATATTGAAGGATATAACTGGGCTGATCTTATCGCAGTAAACAATCAGTCTCAATAGATGCTTGTTTTCTAGCCACCAGGAAAGTTGTGTGTTTAAATTTGTCCTGGCCAGTTCTAAACTGCAGCATATTTCACTCTGTTAAAAAATGAGTTTCTATATTAAAGTCATTGGCCGAAATTTTACCCTCGGTGGATGGGAGCTGTCCACCGACTGAAAAGTTGATGGCGATCCCGCCTCCGCCTGGCCTGGGGATCCAGACTGCATTTTGCGGTTCCCAAGCCCTTAATTGGTCTGAGACGGGACTTCCACCTCATTGAGGCAGGAAGTCCCGCCTAATGGAACTACCAGCCAATCAGAAACCCAGCTGAAGACAGAAGATGTCGGAGAGCATCGAGAACCGGTAGGTTTTTGGGGCCTCGCCTGGAGGCAATCAGTCGGGCCCTGGCGAAGCCAGGATGGTCGGCTGGGGGGACAAGGGGCATGTTGGGGTTGGTTGTGGCATTGGGGACGGCCCTCCGTTGGGCACAGGGCACCACATCAGGAGGGCCCCCGCCAGGCTGTCAGAAAGCAGCCTACTTTTATCAGGCGGCTTTTCTCGGGCCTGGGCTGCCCGCCAGCCAAGGGTAAAATCCCATGGCGGCGGGCGGAGGTCCCTGAGTGGCCGTTAACTGGCCACTTAAGGGCTTTGATTGGCCTGAGGCGGCCGGGCCATTTTTCGCCGCCGCTGCCCTGTGTAAAATGGCGGCGGAGGCGGGAACGAATCGGGAAGGGCTCCCCCGAGCCTCCTGCTCCATTTTATGTCCCCCCCCCCCCACCACACCCCCACCCCATCCTGCTCTTTGGGGGGGGGGGTGTAAAATTCTGACCATTGTATAATGAGAAAGTGAGCGGTGTCTTTATTACTGTGTGTATTGAGAATAGTGAACTGTAGGATTCACTGCTTTATAGTATATCCTGTATATTTACCTTCTTTCACTGAAATGAAACCATCTCCTGGTTTACAGCCCGGAGGTTCACAGCCTAATTCTCAGTCTTACTCAATGTATACTGAGTTCACCTTCCAAGGAGAAGAGAATCATGTGGAGGTCCATAATATGGTCTAGTAGTCTGTTTACTGAGTATGGATCCTTTGTTGTTTCGTGCTATCATTCCTCAAGATACCAGGCAAAAAAATAAACAGGTGCACTCTAAATTGTAGGAGACACGATGCCTGAGAAAGGGAGTGGTCCACAACATTGAACCTGAGATCATGGGCTGAATTTTGCCGGCCCCTCAATGCCACGGGTCGCGACTCAGGGGCCGGTAAAATATTGTGGGGAGAGGCCCACCTTAACCTGCGACGTGGAGAGGGGCCTGGCGCATATTACCAGCAGTGGTGGGACCTCGGTGCGGCCCCCACTCTGCCGAACGGCAGCGGCACCACAATCAACATATGGTAATGCTTACTTACCTATGCTGATTATGCAGCCCGCCACCTCTCCATCGACACTGCCGGATTTTTTGTTGAATGGGCGGGCGTCACATGCCATCCTGTTCACAATCTGAAAAGCTGGTGGGTCCTCACTCTGCATTACAGAAGGGAGGAGGGAGGGAATGATACACAGAGGTCTAACTCTGCATTCTGCAAGGGAGGGGGTCCGGGATTACTGGAGAGAAAGCTCTGCTGGCATGAAGGGAGGTACCGTATACCATCCCTCCGTTAACAGTGTACGCTCTATGTTTGTGAAGGGGCAATGGCATACTAGGCAACCTGTGTATAGAGAGGGTGCCAGAAAGGGCAGGAGCATTAAGGTTTTATGGATTGTGGGGGCAATTTATTTAGCTCGTAGGATCATGATGTGGTCATGCTGTGCCACTCTGAGTGTTGGCCAAGATGGGCAATGCCATGGCACGCCACATAGTTGATCCAGGAAAGCAGCTGATGTACCCGTCAATACGAATCCATGCCCTATTAGGAACTTTCGAATACATGAAGAGTTCAACTTTATTTATCACATGGAAATGGGTACGGCGCATCCTACATTGTGTGATCCTCTGGACGTGAGGATCCGTATGCGCCAGTGGCAATACCAACAGGCAGGTGTGAGCTACGTAGAGGCCCCCGGTCATG
Source organism: Heterodontus francisci (assembly GCF_036365525.1). Taxonomy (NCBI): domain Eukaryota; kingdom Metazoa; phylum Chordata; class Chondrichthyes; order Heterodontiformes; family Heterodontidae; genus Heterodontus; species Heterodontus francisci. The sequence goes on from NC_090377.1 coordinate 52,648,075, forward strand.
AGCAGCAGCTCCTCAGGGGAGCCCGCCATTACATTTGCCGTACATCTACAGGCCCCACATGACATGCCATCGGAGGTCAGAGCACCAGTGTCAGAGGAGATTAAGCATATAGAGAGGATGGTGACACGTCTCTGTGCCGTGCTCAAGGATGACCTGTAGCCCATGAGCTCCGGTGGACATCCCATGCCTTTGTTCCTCATAATGGCCGTGGTTCTCAAGCCTGACTCCTCTGCAGCCTCTTCTGAAGAGCCAACGGTGCAAAGGGATGTGACATTGGCGCTACATGCTGGCACACATCATTCGCACAGAGAAAAGGACACATATGTTGGTGAGGAACATTTAGTGAAAGACGTATTTACATTGCTGTGACACCCGTGCATTCTCATTTGTGTCAGTGTGTTCTCTGTAATAACTTTTATGGTCTATTTAAGTCTCACGTCCTGGAATGTGCAAATTTAAGATTATTCACCCAGGTGTTGCAAGCTTACAAGAAGGAATGTTGCACTTGAGTGGGAGAAGAGGATCGCAACTTCACAGGGCACTGGGACACAGCAGGGTAAGTATGTGGCACCAAAGTGGAAAGTGCTGGGGTAACTCAGCAGGTCAGTCAGCATTTGTGGAGAGAGAAGCAGAGTTAACCTTCAGGTCTGTGAACTTGGACAAGTAAACTCTGCTTCTCTCTCCACAGATGCTGCCTGACCTCCTGGATTTCTGCAGCACTTTCTGCTTTGCTGCCAGATTGACAGCAGCCCCACTCTTCAGTAGTCAGGTAAGTATTCTTTGACAGCTGTCAGGAAGCAAGTGCTGGGGCGCTTAAAATAGGGCCCCGGCACCTGCTGCACGACTGTCAAAGGATTCCTCAGTGTGCCGAATGTCCCACGTCTCTCCATGTAATATTGGGGAGGACGCTTGGAGTAGTGCTAATGAGCCCCCGCGCATAATATCGAGGGGGCTCTGCGGCGGCCGCTAAATGTGGGCACCACACTGAGTTGAAAGGGTGCTGCTGCACAGCGCGGCGCCTGAATATAATTCAGCCCAGTATCCATCATAAACGTGACAGGAAGATTGAAACAAAGTCAATTCTCTGCGATAGGCTTGGTATTTCCTCAATGCAGTTTGTGCCTTGTGCTTTTACTGAAAGGTGGTCTTGAGCTCCAAATAAGGCCACTTTCCTTTGATGTACCTCTTGCTGCAGGACCTTTTACCTCTGCATCCAACAAATGAGCAATATTTACCAAATGTCTCTACCGTACTCTAATGTGATCCATTTCCCTGCTTTTCTGTTCCACAACATCCCTTTAAAGGATAGCTGTGGCCCAATAAAAGCTGCTCCCCACACTGGATCTTCTACTCACCAGCTCTCTGGGAATTCTTTTCTTGTGACTGCAACATACTCAAATTAGCTCTCCTGGCTGGCCTTTCATCTTCCAGTCTCCATAAACTTGAGCTCGTTCAAAACATTACTATCCATATCCTAACTCGCACCAAGTCCCGTTCACATATCAGCCCTGTGCCCGCTGACCTGCACTGGCTACCACTCTAATGATCCCTCAATTTTAAAATTCTCACTCCAGTTTTCAAATCCTCCATGGCCTCGCCCCTTCCTAACTCTGTAACCTTTTCCAGCCATACAGCCCTCTGTGCTCCTCCAATTCTGGCCTCTTGCGCATGCCCAATTTTAATCGCTCCATCTTTGGCGGCCATGCTTTCAGATGCCTAGGCCCAAAGCTCTGCAACTCCCTCCCTAAATCTCACTACCTCTTGACTTTTCTTTCTTCTCCATTAAGACGCTCCGTAAAACCTACATCTTTGACTAAGCTTTTGGTCACCTGTTCTAATATCGCCTTATGAGGCTTGGTGTCAAATTTTGTTTGATAACATTCCTGTGAATTGCCTTGGGATATTTTACTATGCTAAAGGCAATATGCAAATGCAAGTTGTTGTTGTGTAAGGACTTCCAACGGAAAATGGGCCAGGCCTATCCTCTGTGTTAGAAAATTGCAGCTCATATGTCGCTATAGCATCAAAAATATTTACTCCGAGGGGCAGTGGCAAATTTCTTAGCAACTTGATTCACAGATTCTTAAACATGGTGGGTTTTCGTGCAAGTAGGATGTCCAGCTGACCAAAAAAGGTTCTTGCAGTGGCATTGGGCTGCATTTTATGGAGCTGACAAGGGTCCTAATGCCAGACTTAAAAGGTGAGGGGAACCCCACCTTGGCCCTTTGGAGACCACCCCCCTCCCCCCCGCCACCCAGGCTCTATTTAACGGCACTTGGGCAATTAACTGCCTGATGCCATGGTCCCCAACCCTTTAAGGACGGGGATCCCGCCCTCAGAGCTGCCAGCCAATCAGAGGGCCAGCAGCTCAGTAGTATGAGCAGTGCCAACAGGAGCAGTGGCCACAGTCGGTTCTGCAAGAGGTCCGGGACCACGATCATCACTGGAGCCCCAGACCCCAGGTAAGTGAAATGGGGCCGCCGGGGTCAGTTAGGCAGGCCCCAGTGGTTGGGGGAAGGGTGGTCACGGAGGGATGGCTTTTGCTGTCGGGGGCCCCCCTGTGGATTACAGACTGGCCACAGAGGAGGCCCCTCATGTCCCAAGCTCACAGGGAGGCCGCCTTGCTTTACTGGGCGTCCTCCCCATGTAGCGGAGGCCCCCCACAGCAGTGGTGGGAAGAGGCGCTTAAGTGGCTATTAATTGGCCACTTAAGGGCCTCATTTGGCCTCTGGTCAGGAAGGCTATCTTTGGCTTTTCCTGCCCCGGCAAAGTCGCATGGCAACAGTAAGGCGACGGGCTCTCCACCCGTTGCCTTCTGTCGCTATTTTGTGGACCCCCCGCCTCCCATCCCATCTCCCAGGGCCCCATAAAATTCCGGCCGATCATGTGCAATTGACACATTTTTCTGATGCAATGACAAATGATATGTGGGTAGTAGAATTGAGTCGAGATGGAGTGTTTATGCTTGGTGAGGTGGCCTCTCTAAAAGTACTTCATCACTTAAGTAACCTATTTACCAAATATTTGCAAGTGAATTGTAAAAATCACATGTTGAATAAGATATGCCCAACCAATTACATGGTAATGCTATGAATATATTTGGGATGGCATCTTGCCAAACAAATAACTGGAAGATGCAATTTGTTTGGCCAGATGCCAAAACACATCAAAAATAAATTCTTCAAGCTTTCCTGGACATGGCATTAGCTAAGTAGAGGATTCACTGTGCGCAAATAGTACATAAAAGGAGATCTTTTTCTGCAGCATCTTTCTCAAACTGCGGAAGAAGTTTTCATCTGTGCATTTGGTGTGGCAAATTCATAAGCTTGTTTAGAAAACATGTTTATATTTTCACTACACCTAGTTCATGAAGGAAATATTTCCCCCATGAAGATTTAGAAAAAAATATTGAGAATCTTCATCTTTCATAGAATGCAGTGAGCCATGTGACCCTGCAACATCAATAGATAAAGGTAACAATTTGCCTGAAATAAATTATAAATGGGAGTAAATCCGATATTATGCTAACATTACACATACTATTGAATAACATTTGTACCCAACGTGGCCCTTTGTATTCTCAGTCTGTTGCACAAGCCGTGCCATAAAGTTTAAGGGATAGAAATTGGTTCTTGTTGTACTTGTTTTCCAGGTAGGAAACAGAGGCAAGGAGGACCAACTTCAGGGCACAGTGTCTTGTACCTGATTTGCGTCTGCATTAGAGGCACTGCAATTTTGGTAAAGGCAGTTCTGTAGGTGTCCTGGGACATGGCCAAAAATAGACATTAGTGGCCTAAAAGTGACCTCCATTATGCTGGCAAGTGGCTTAGAGATGTACAGCAGGGGCTGAATTTTATCAGCCCTATAGGGACGGTCAGGGAGGCATGGAGGCCCATAAAATAGCGAGGGAAGACGGGTGGGCGTGGTAGTAGTATTCCTGTTGCCATTGAATTTCGTCAGGAGCGGGGAAGGCTGGGACTGGCCTTCCCACCCAGAGGCCAACTGAGGCCCTTAAGTAGCCAATTAATAACCACTTTTAAGGGCATCTTCCTGTAAAATAGCAGTGGCTGGTAGGAACCCCCCCACATGGGGAGACCGCCTAGTTTTTGTCAGGGATGGGGGCCCTCCTACTTGGGCAATCTGTGGCACATGGAGGGTCCCTGGTAGCAAAGGCTGTCCCTGCGCCAACAACCTCCCTGCCCTCAACAATCACCTCCCATCCCCTCGCTGGAGCCTGCCTGACCGGTCCCGGCGAGCCACCTCACTTACCTGCTGTCCAGGCCTCCAGTGCTGCTCCTGCCACTGCTTGTCAGGCACTGCTGAGACTGCCAAGCTGCCAGCCCTCCTATCGGCCAGAAGCTCTTGGAGGTGGGATCACCATTCTCAATAAACTCCAAAAGGTTTGTCAAACATGATTTCCCTTTCATAAATCCATGTTGGCTCCGCCCAATCCTACAATTATTTGCTAAGTGTCCAGTTATCACAGCCTTTATAATAGATTCTAGCATTTTCCCGATTACCGATGTCAGGCTAACTGGTCTGTAATTCGCTGTTTTCCCTCTTCCGCCTTTCTTAAATAGTGGGATTACATTTGCTACCTTCCGATCTTCAGGAACCATTCCAAAATCGATAGGACTTTGGAAGATGATCACCAATGCCTCCACTATCTCTACAGCCACCTCTTTCAACACTCTGGGATGTCGATCATTAGTTCCAGGGGATTTATCAACTTTCAGTCCCATTAATTTCTCCAGTACTACTTTTTCCTAATACTAATTTCTTTCAGTTCCTCATGCTCACTAGTCCCTTGGTTCTTTAGTATTTCTGGGAGGTTTTCTCGTATCTTCCTTTGTGAAGACAGACACAAAGTATTTGTTTAGTTTCTCTGCCATTTCCTTATTCTCCATTATAAATTCCCCTGTCTTTGTCTGTAATGGGCCCACATTTGTCTTTGCTAATCTTTTCCTTTTCACATACCTATAGCAGCTTCTTGGTTAGCTCAGTTGGCTAGAGTGTAATACAGAAAGATGCCAACGGCGCAGATTCAATCCCCGTACTGGCTGTGGTAGTTCGTGGAGGCCTGCTTCCTTGCCTTTCCCTGTGCTTGTGGAGTGGTGACCTTTGAGCTATACGTCACCAACTGTCTCTCTTTAATGTGGGGAGATGCCTATTGCCCTTTGGGACCATGGCTAAAGCAAAGATTTTACAGTCTGTTTTTATGTTTCTTGTTAGTTTACTTTCATATTCTATTTTCTCTTTCTTTATTAGTTTCTTGGTCCTTCTTTGCTGAATTTTAAAATGCTCCCAATCCTCAGGCTTACTACTTTTTTTTGATCTAATACAATCTTTAAATTCTCTTGTTAGCCATGGTTGGATCACTTTTCCTGCTAGGTTTTTGTGCCTCATAGGAATGTGAGTTTTTTGTAAACCACGTATTAATTCTTTAAATACTAGTCATTGCCTGTCTACCGTCATACTTTCTAATGTAGTTTCCCAATCTACCACAGCCAACTTGCCGTAGTTTCCTTTGTTTAGATTTAAGACCCTAGTTTCAGATTGAACTACTTTCAAACTTAAAAGTAAATTCTATCACATAATGGTAACTTTTTCCTAAAGGATCCTTTGCAACGAAATTATTAATTAGCCCTTTCTAATTGCACAATACCAGATCTAAAATAGCCCGTTCTCGAGTTGGTTCCTCAATACAATGTTCTAGAAAACCATCTTGTATACCGCATGTCCCGCATGGCAGACTGGTACAAAAGGTGAAGTCACACTGGATCAGAGGTGAACTGGCAAGATGGATACAGAACTGGCTCGGTCATAGAAGACAGAGGGTATCAGTGGATGGGTGTTTTTCTGAATGGAGGGATGTGACTAGTGGTGTTCCGCAGGGATCAGTGCTGGGACCTTTGCTGTTTGTAGTATATATAAATGATTTGGAGGAAAATGTAGCTGGTCTGATTAGTAAGTTTGCGGACGACACAAAGGTTGGTGGAGTTGCGGATAATGATGAGGATTGTCAGAGGATACAGCAGGATATAGATCGGTTGGAGATTTGGGCGGAGAAATGGCAGATGTGAGGTAATGCATTTTGGAAGGGCTAATGCAGGTGGGAGGTATACAGTAAATGGCAGAACCCTTAGGAGTATTGACAGGCAGAGAGATCTGGGCGTACAGGTCCACAGGTCACTGAAAGTGGCAACGCAGGTGGATAAGGTAGTCAAGAAGGCATACGGTATGCTTGCCTTCAGCGGTCGGGGCATAGAGTATAAAAATTGGCAAGTCATGTTGCAGCTGTACAGAACCTTAGTTAGGCCACACTTAGAATATTGCGTGCAATTCTGGTCGCCACACTACCAGAAGGACGTGGAGGCTTTGGAGAGGGTACAGAGGAGGTTTACCAGGATGTTGCCTGGTCTGGAGGGCATTAGCTATGAGGAGAGGTTGGAAAAACTCGGATTGTTTTCACTGGAACGACGGAGGTGGAGGGGCGACATGATAGAGGTTTACAAAGTTATGAGCGGCATGGACAGAGTGGATTGTCAGAAGCTTTTTCCCAGGGTGAAAGAGTCAGTTACTAGGGGACATAGGTTTAAGGTGCGAGGGGCAAAGTTCAGAGGGGATGTGCGAGGCAGGTTTTTTATACAGAGGGTGGTGAATGCCTGGAACATGCTGCCAGGGGAGGTGGTGGAAGCAGATACGATAGCGACGTTTAAGAGACATCTTGACAAATACATGAATAGGAAGGGAATAGAGGGATATGTTCCCCGGAAGTGCAGAAGGTGTTAGTTTAGGCAGGCATCAAGATCGGCGCAGGCTTGGAGGGCCGAATGGCCTGTTCCTGTGCTGTACTGTTCTTTGTTCTTTGTATATACTCCAGGAATTCGGCCTCCACAGCAGGAGTGCTATTTCGGTTTACCCAGTCTCTGTGTAGATTGAATTCCCCCATGATTACTGTATTACCCTTGTTACATGCACCTCTAATGTCTGGTTTATACCATGCCCGACATTACCACTACTGTTTGGTGGCCTATAAAAAACTCCTACCAATTTTTGCTGCCCCTTGCTGTTCCTTAGCTCTACCAAAACTGATTCTACATCTTGATCTTTCAATCTAAGATCCTCTCTCACTAATGTACTTAACTCATCCTTTATTAACAGCAGTACCCCACCTCCTTTTCCTTTCTGCCTATCCTTCCTAAATGTTGAATAACCTTGAATATTCAGTTCCCAGCCTTGGGCAACTTGTAGCCATGTCTCCGTAATGGCAATTAGATCATACCCATTTACTTCTATTTATGCTTTCAATTTATCTACCTTGTTGTGAATGCTGTGTGCAGTCAGATAGAGTGCCTTTAATTCTGTCTTTTTATTATTTTCACAACCTCTAGCCTTATCTGCTGGCGCACTCTTAAGTTTGTACATTCTGTCTCTTCCTGCCACATTCTGATCATATTACCCTTATTGCTACCTTGCTCTCTTCCTTCTCCTCTCTCTTTAAATTATCGCATCTTTTTTCACTTGATGCCTTGCCCCCACTATTTCATTTAAAGCCCTCTCTACTGCCCTCGTTATATGACTCACCAGAATACTGGTTCCAGCACAGTTCACGTGAAGACTGTCCCAACGGTACAGCTCCCATTTTTCCCAGTACTGGTGCCAGTGCCCCATGAATCGAAACCCATTTCTCCCACACCAATCTTTTGAGCCACGCATTTAACTTTCTAATCTTATTTACCCTACGCCAATTGGCTCATGGCTCAGGTAATAATCCACCTTTGAGGTCTGCTTTTAATTTAGCCCCTAGCAGCTCATACTCCCTATACAGGACCTCTTTCCTAGTTCTATTTATGTTGTTGATATTGATCTTGCCTTGGGACTACCTGTTCCAGCAAAGGGATCATTCCCCGCACCCAGTCTGTGCTGGCTAAAGGTGCTATCAAAGTTCTATCCCATGATTTCTTTTGTTTGGGCAGAAGAGGTAGCATGCATAAAGAAAACATCAGACATATTGGGGTGCATTTACAGTACAACTGCAGTGAAGATGTGACATGATTTTGCTTCATAGTGATGCCCCAATTACAGCATAAATATAGCACGCCCAGACTGATGTGCAGGGAGACTCTCTCTCGAGAGGATTAGCTTCCGAATCAGTTTGTATCTTAACACCTAATGGACATTACACAATTTTAGTGTTGGTGTGAAGCCAAAACTGTTTGCACAAAGGCTAAATTTGTAAAGTAAATTCCTTCTTAAAATAATGCATCTTAAAAACCAATTAAAAAACATTCACTTTTTCCCCTAAGAGCTCTTTATTTTAAGCAGTGCTCTTGAAATACTCTTTTTTTTTAAATAACACAAATTGTAGTTAATGACAATTTAGGTAATTGAGTTTATTTGGATCATCAAACTTCCTGTACTAACTAGCATTTTTCCTACTGTCACTTTAATGTTAGGCAACTGAAGCATTTGTACTCACTGCAGCAGTGAAGTAATTCCTGAGTGTATTGATATTTAAAAGGTAATTAAAAGTATTTTCCCTGCAATGCATCAAAATATCCCTTTAAATTAACTGTTAGAACTCCATTTGGAATGCGAAGGACTCTAGAGTACAAAAATTAAGTAAGAGAAGGGAACAGAGAGCAAGCAACATACTGTATTTGACTGGTGTGCAGTGATGAAAGTCTCCACAGTGAACAATTTATGGATGGTAGAACTGAAAGGAAAAAAACGCAAACACAATGTGCATACAGTGAGCAGGTACTGTACAAGGAGGTGTACCATGAAATGTGATAAAAATCAAGTACTGTGGGCCTCAGTCTGACTGTATAAACAATTGATCATATTACTTTTAAAGAAAGAACGCATTCCTAGTACATCTCAAAGGTGGCATGATACATAAATAATGGGTTTAGTCCAGAGATTTATTAGAGTGAGGCAGGAGATGGAGCAATGAGTCCTGCCAAGGAAGAACACACTGAGATCACAGAAACATCAGTTCATCTTTCTGACAGCTTTGAAAGTGTTGCTGCTTACATAAGGATCATGTGAGCCACTTTTAAAGGCAAAACATTTTTGGTATATTAAATAACCATACTTTTAACCTTTTATAAAATTATTAATTTAATTGTATTTTTGTCATTCCAATGTAATTTTAAGTTAGGAAATATAGTTCATGATTACATGTAATTTGCAATACGGGACCTCCTTGTTAAATTTAATACTTTGGGTTTCACTGATGGGAGTGAAACATATAAGCCAGTCAAAGAGCACATTACAGAGATTAGCATGTTATGGAGAGCATTCTTATTATGCTCTATTTAACTGAAAGTCAGGAACCGTGAGCTAGGTTTCATACTGCTTGCAGTTTTAATGCATGCTTGATGCTAATACTAAGTGCTGGCACTCAAGCACAAATTGCTATTGTATTTTAGTATCTGCAAATTGGGATTAGCATTTATTTTCATTGCAATGACAACCCATTGCAATGTAGTTTCAAAATTATGTGACCAGGCAACTAGAACAGAAACCATTCCACTTGTACTCTGACGGCATGTTTTGAAGTACGTGTTGGTGGTAGGGAACCTTGCACCCTGCCAACATGGAAAATTTAGGTTCACATCTTTTTAAGACAAATCAACTGCTACATAAAGACTGACTCCTGTCCTGTCAGAGAGAAGAATCCTGTCACAAAATATTATGTTTTAAATGCCATTTAAAACAAAGTCTAAGTTGTACTGCTTTCACAATCTCATCAAAAGGCTTTATTATAGAAATAATATCTTTAACCAGCTACTTATAGATAAATTCAGAACAGTGAAACCTACTGCTCCACAGTACACAACACTTGAATTTCTTTGCCCATCTAAGATAGGATAATAAAACAATCCACAGCACTGCAAAACATAAAATGGGTCTAGACAATAATATGCAGTTACCATTTTTTTAAATAAATATTTTCCCCTCCTTTTCACATTAGTCTTCTCTGTCAATGTTCTTTCTTCCTGCAGATGTTGGCCTAGATTTTCAATGTGGGGTCGTGAACCTGATGCCTGGAACATTTCCGGGTCCTGACCCTGTGTCGTGTCAGCATCAGCGATGCGATGAGATTTTTCAAACGCAAATTGGCCTGATGAGCAGAGCCTGGAGCTGCCTGGAGGCAGGAGTGAGAAACGGAGAGCCCTTTGAAAAGGCAAGGGGCAGCCTTGACAGGGCTCGCCATTCACTGAGAAGATGGTGCAGGTAGGCTCGAAGCGGGGTAGTCTTGGCATGGGCAGGCATCCATGAGTGGCCCCAAGGTTGTCAGATGCCTCTCTTGAGGTATTAACCAAAACAGTAGCTGAGAGGTGAGAGATATTGTTCCTGGCATACAGCAGGAGAAGTTCGCCCAGAGACACCAAAATGGCCTGGCTAGAGGTGGTGACAGAGGTCAGCAGCAGAAGAGTGACCAGAAAAGATTCAATGTCCTGATAAAGCCAGGCAAGGTGTGTGGCAAGCGACACCCAGCTGACAGGGTTCTAACTCTGTATACACCAGCATGCACACGAACCGAGCAGACTGAGTGCCTACAGTTCTCCCTAACATTGTCAGATCAAGTGGCCAGTTATGTCAGTGAGAAGTCAACCACCTTCACATATGGGGCACAATTGAGAAGTGGGCATCACTGAGAAGCCCAACAACTCTTGTCAATGACATGTTGTAATAGGTGAGGGGGGTCAGGCCACTCAGACATCATTGTCTCCTCATCCTGCAGAAGGGAGCTCACAACAGTTGCAAGATGCCTGGTACAGGTGGTGGTCTGCTGGACCTGCACAGTCTGACATTGATGGAGAAAGCAGCATTGGTCATTGCGAGAGTGCCATCATGGCAGGCCATGGGCCTTGATGAGATGGGAAGTGATGAAGAGCAGGGCCATTTGATTGCTCTGTCTGCAGGTGACCAGCATAGAGGCAACTCCTGTCCAATGGGTGCTCTGGCTCTTCGACTGCTGTCATCTATTGGGTTGGTTACGCTGAGGCACCTGCTGAGTAGCACGAGTTCTCATCATCAGCTTCTTGTGTTTCCCACAGGGCCAGTAGCGGAACGGGAGCGTAGTGTTCCAGCACAGTCATCACCGGCTTCCTCGGCAGGAAGAGATGTTCCAGACACTGCACCGTCACATGATCTCTCCACACCTTCCACTAGTGCTGAGACACTCACCTCGGTTGGGCCTCATCAAGATTAGAACGGGGAGCACTGGGTGAGCAGATCATGAGTGAGCAGCAAGAGGAAAGTGAGGCAGAGTCAGCTGTGGGCAGTCCCCTTCAGAGGACAGAGGGCAGACACAGCTATCCGCTGCTGGGCTAAGATGCTGGCCTCAGGTGTCACACACAAGGAGAGTTTCTTCTGCAGCGTCAGAGGCAGATGAGTTCCCAAATGTCGGAGGTCCCTGAGGTGTTGCGGAACCATGGGCAGATGTTGGAGGAGTCCATGCAGTGAATTTGCATAGTCATGATTCAGGGTTTTGAGTGCATGAACTCCTCCATTGAGATAGTGACCAACCTCTTGGAGGGCCATACGCAGCGTGACTCAGTGAATGTAGGAGCAGTGCGCTCATATGCACAGGAAGAGTGAGACTCTCTGTAGCATGGACTGCTCAGTGCCGCTGATGGCGCAGAGAAACTTGGTGTGGATGCCAGGTGCATCCCATCTGGTGACCTCATCCAGCATCCAAGGGCACCATGAAAGGTCTGAGGCAGCCAAGGAGGCTGATGGGGGTGCCACCCCTCAGGGGGAACTGGCATCATCCATCGTCTGCTTTGTCCTTCCAACTGAGGAACCATCCGTGCTGTAAGGTCTTGTGGCAGAGGCGGCTCCTGTAAGGACACAGGCGCAGCAGCCTGTGGAGGTGTCCCAACCGGCACCTCCATGACAAGGACAAGCCACGGCCATCACAGCCGCCTGTGGAGACAATGGAGCAGGCTGCCTCCACCTCATCCTCTGCCACCGGGGGAGCACCTCTTAGGAATGGGCGTGAGTGCAAGGCGTCACATTGTTAGTTGCACTTTTTGGGTCACCTGGGTGAAATTCTCTCCATTTGTTTGGTGATTTATTTCTCCTTTGTTAATAATAATTGTCTATGATCTCGAACAGTCTTGTGCTGTAGTCATGCTTCATGACAAAAGTGAAAAGTAGATTATGGGGAGTGGGGGGTTGTTAATTGTGGGAGCCTTGGGTACCTGAGTTTGGTGCGGCTCCATGGTCTGTGATGTGGGAGAATGTTGGTGGTGGAGACCCCATTGTCAAACATTTTGGATGGGAATGGAATTCCTAAGATGTGTGTGCTTGCTGGATAATCTCTCTCTGATAGAAATTGAGTTACAGAGTCATCTGTCATAAGGGCTGAGAGGCACTCAAGTGAAACATTGCTGAATCGGTGTTGCTTTGCAGCCAAGCCACCCTGCCGATCACTGTCAGGCCTGGGAGTGCCTCGGTGCTCTTTCTCCAATGCTTGGGCACCGGGCTCCTCTGCAACGCCCACTTCGTCCTCCTCTTCCTCTTTTACCTCTTCGTCCTCCTCCGAGGAAGAGTGGTGTTTCAGGTTCTCCTCTTAATCCAGCTCCAGGCCTCAAGCGACCACAATATGAGACACTCTGGTTGGCTCGTACTGGAGGGTACCACCTGAGTGGTCAAGGCACCAGAAGCACATCTTCAAGCTGTCAATGACCCGCTCGATGCAGGTTTGTGTTAGTTGATGGTTCTGGTTGTATCGCCTCTCCATCTGTATCTGAGTACCAGACATGTGTCAGGAGCCACCTCTTCCAGCAGCCATGCACGGAATCTGGACGTTGGGCTGAAGAGGTACGACACCTTGGACTACCAAAAGATGAAGGCAACATGACAGCTGCCCGGGAACCGAGCGCATACCCGCAAGATGTACCTCCTGTGGTCACAGACCAGCTGGACATTCACTGAGTGGAAGCCTTTTCTGGTCAGGAATCTGGCTGGCTGGTCTGTCAGTACCTTGATGACTATGTAGGTGCAATTGATGACCTCCTGCACCTGAAGGAATCCATGGATGGTGGCAAAGCCCAGTGCCCTCTGTGCCTGTGATGACCCATCTGTCTCAAAATGGATGTATTACTTCATCCTCCAGAATGGGACATTCAATACCTGATTGATGGTATGATAAACTGCCGGTTACAAAATGCCACCCAGGTCTGCTGCTGATCCTTGGAAGGAAACGAAAGCATAAAATTTCAGGGCGACGGTGACCTTGATAACTGCACGGACAGGCCTGTCATGGGGTTTGCGGACCTCAGGTCATTGTGGATCAGAGTGCAAATGTCTGAGATCAACTGCCTGGATCGGCGCAGTCTCCTATGGCACTGGAGCTCTGTCATTTGCAGGTAGCTACCTCTTGGGCAGTACAACTGAGGTTAGGGGTAATACCTTCTTCCCCTTGCAGCCCCTCTGGCCTCCTCCTGATCAGGAGGATGCATCTGCTGAAGCTCCTCCTTGCCAATCTGTCCAATGTCAGAGTAGCCTGCTCCCTTCTCAACTCCCTCAGTTCATTCACCAAGGCTTCCTCTGCCAGCCTCTACTGCCCAAGTGATGCCAGCAGCCTCATGTCCCTCTCAGGCATTCCACCATTCACTGTTCAAAAATGCAAGTCGCTCAGTACCTGCAATGTCAACTGTGTGCCACTGTTTGATCGCTGAGCCTTAATCGCTCCTTCTTAACTTTGTTGACCAATGCATTAATTAGCCTTCTTGGTGCTCTGTTGCATTGACGACAGCTGCATCCTGACGTGTACCACACAGTGCATGTTCCCCGTGCCTCCCTATTGAAAACTTGAAACTGCTCATCTGAGGCCTGTTAAGAGCTCATTAACAAGCTCAACAACCAGATAACTGGAGGCAAGCAGTCCCCTGTTCCCCCCACGCACCCCCCCCCCCCCCCCCGCCCACACAACCCTCTCTTTGAAACTTGTATCACATTCCGCAGGCAACGGGATCCAGTGCCCTTCACTGGGAAGGTGATTTTCAAATCACACCCACTCCCAACCCCAATGGGATTTGAAAATCCAGCCTGTTGATTCTTTGCTGCATTACAGATTCATGGGCACTGACACACTCAGCAGCATGTCTAAGTGGTCATTTTTCACATCTGAGTTTTGATATTGTTCAGCACAGGTGACGGTTATCGTCATCCAATATCAGAAGGAGGAATCCCAGCTAACTTTCACAGAATTACAGAATTGTTAGAGCACAGAAGGAGGCCATTCGGCCCATCATGTCTGCGCTCGCTCTCTGAAGGAGCAATTCACCTAGTGCCACTCCCCTGCCTTTCCGCTCACTAACCCAGGAGTGCTGAAGTCAATGGTTGCAACCCTACTGTCATCCTGGCTGAGATCACCACACACCCAAAATCAATCCTTAGACCTTCCTTATCTGTGTGGATCAGCTACTCATTGGAAAAATATGATGAGCCTTCAAGCAGCTCATAAAAAGAGTTTGTTCTGTTGCTGAAGGTGGAAAATCAAGCCCAATGTGCATTTTATCGCTGACTGCTGGAGGATGGGGCTTTCAAACTTATATGATTCCTGTTTTAGTGTTTGAAGTAAGCAGCTAATACAAAAACACAGAGTTTGCCATCATTAAACATGGGGATAAAAGAATATAAACATTAATGTAATTATTCTCTGGGATTTTTGTTCACAAAGACTCAAAAATGAAAACATAACTTTAATGTAATTATGTTCATCTACTTTGTAACTATAATTGTTATTGTTTTTTGAAGTGGTAAGAATAAATGAAATGTAAAACATGATTGAACATTAATAGGCCTACAGTACCCAGTATTAACATAACAGCAAGGAGGAAAGGTCTGAAGTAATTATGGTATGATACACTAGTGCATGCAAAAAATGATATTAAAACATAAGCAATGTTGAAGAGCAGACAAGCATGATTCAGTGTGACTTCACCAACCTGCAAGGTTGTGATAAACTTTTCAACAGTGGGAGGTAATGAAACATACACTGTGATGCTGATCCAAAAAAGCCCACATACGCGTTCATTATTTTAAATAGTTATTTCAGATTGAATGAACTTGGAATTTCAATCAGATTTATTTTGTTCTCTCATACCCTACCTACTGATCTCGATGTTCTTGGTATAATTATCTCCAAAATTACTCTTGGGTAGCTGATGGGGCATATATTATTCCAGATTCAATTTGATTTCCTGTTTAATCATATCATTAACAGAACTAACATATAGACATGAAGGCCTGGAAGAAATCATCATTGTCTTTTTACTTAGAGGTACAGCCAGAAATCTTCATCAAATGGTTAAAAAATCATATTTCATAATCTCACTTTACTTTCACTCCATTATACTTTTCATTGCAAACATAAAATCTAATGACCAGAATCAGTTTAAAGCATTTTATGGCTTTTATAAGTGTTCCAATTTCTGGAGATTTGCAGACTATTTATATGATAGAATTTCACACGGAGTTCAAAAGTGGTGTACTTAAGTCTGAAACTAGATTATTAAATTTAAATAAAACATAGGTATCAGGGGAGAATTGACTAAAGTAGATTGGGAAATTAGTTTAAAAGGTATGATGGTAGATAAGCAATAACAAACATTTAAAGAAATATTTCATAATCCTAAATGAATATACATTGCATCAAGAAATAGGGCTGGACTTTACCAGGCCTCCGATGTCAGGGGCTGTGCCGGGGGTTGGGGGGGGGCCTGGAAAATGCCTCCAGGCAAGGCCCGCCACAGACCTTGGCGCTGGAAAGGCCCAGCCTCATATTGCTTAGTGACGGGGCCGAGAGTTAATAATTTAAATGTATGAAAATGATTGAATTAAATACTTACCCACTCCCACCATCCGTTCCATTGGTGGTGGCAGCCGTCACTCCTCTGCCATCGGTTCTCCGTTCAGAGATCCGTTGCAGACACTGGTGGGAAGGGGGGAGTATAGAAATTATTTCAGTGGGGGACAGTGGGGAAAACAATTCCGATTGGTGAAGGGGATGGTAGAAAGGGGCTGAAGGTAAAAGTTACTGAACTTTAGGAGGAGAAGGTCAGGTACTCAAGATAACTATTTTTTATGGGGGGGGGGGTGGGGGTGGTGAGAGGGCAAGGAATGAAGTAAATGGAGATTGGGGGGTTGGGAGAGGGGATGGAAACAATTCTTTCATGGTTCAAATAAGTTTTAACATGCCTATTCCTTTAAATATTGAAATTCAATATTAGGACTGGAAGCCCATTAAGAATGGTGCCGGAGCCTACGCAGTAGCGGCGGACGCCGTTACCGGGGACAGATTGCCCGGCCCCTCCTATGCCATCGGGGGGGGTGGGGGGGGGAGCGATCCGCCTCAGCCATGTAAATGAGCCGCTGTGTATAATAGCATGACGGCTCCGCGGATTAAAGTCTGCGCGTGCGAGACACCATCTTTTCAGGAAATATAGGCCATATAAACTCCATGGGAAAAGTGATCCATCCGTGGCTAACTAAAGAGGTTAAGGATAGTACTCATTTAAAAGAAGAGGCTTATAATGTTGCCAAGAAGAATAATAAGCTTGAGGATTGGGCGAGTTTTAGAAATGTGCAAAGGATGACCAAAGATTTGATAAGAGGGTGAAAATTGAATATGAGTAAACTATCAAGAAATATAAACACAGACTGTAAGCTCTGGGACAACAGAAATTATGATGGAGAATGAAGAAATGGCAGAGATGTTCAAAAATTATTTTTATCGATCTTCACAGTAGAAGACACAAAAGCCTACCAGAAATAATGGGGAACTAAGGGTCGAATGAGAGTGGGGAACTTAAAATTCATACTAGTGAATGAAAAAAACTGGAGAAATTAATGGGACCAAAAGCCAACAAGTCCCTTGGATTCTAAAAGAGGTGACTGCAGAGATAGTGGATACATTAGTTGCGATCTTCCAAAATTCCTCAGATTCTGGAATGGTCCCAGTGGATTTCAAGAAAGAAGGAAGAGAGAATGTGGGGAACTACAGGCCAGTTAGCCTGACATCAATCATCAGGAAAATGCTGGAATCTATTATTAAGGATGTTGTTACGGGGCTCTTAGAAAATTTATATGATTAGGCACAGTCTGCATGGTTTTATGAAAGAGAAATCATGTTGGAAAAAGCTATTAGAGCTTTTTGAGGATGCAACTAGCAGAGTTGGATGTTTTCTGTTTGGATATTCAAAAGCCATTCGATAATGTGCCACACGAAAGGTTGTTACAAAAGTTAAGGGATCATGGGATTTAGAGTAATATATTAGCATGGAGAGGATTGGTTAAAGGAAGGAAAACAGAGAAGGAATAAACAGATCATTTTCAGGGTAGCAGGCTGTTACTAGTGGAGTGCTGAAATGGCCAGTGCTGGGGCCTCAAATTTTTACAATCTGTATTGTCATGCTAGGCCCCCACCTGCCAAGAATGAGGCACATTAATTTTGTCATGAACATTGGTTTTGAACTGTTACTGGAGTGAGGGGAGGACTTGTTGAACAGATCAGCCATGGCTGGAAAAGACATTTGCATATTAGCAGATGGTGTTTGGAAGGACAAAGCAGCCATTTCCTGACATTCAATCCACAATGGACTTTTGATCACCAGACATTGAAGGTGGGGGAGCTCGCATTCCAGGTTGACTGCTAAGATTGCTGAATACACAAACGGACATGGTCAAACCAGCTAGTCACATAACCAACCTGCTGGACAACCTGAATTTTTTTAATTTGTACTAACAGTTTGGGCAGAAAACTGTTTGCTCCTGGACTGAGAAGATCTCTCTCCTGTCTGCCCCCATCTCTTTCTCACAAGCCACTGAATCCACTGCAGTCACATGAACCCCAAGAGGGAAATGTCTCCTATAGCGAACAAAGTTTAAGAAGAATACTGGGCCCCAAGGAAAAGCAAGATCTACCTACAATCAAGGATTCTACAGTGAGCTCGAAGAACCATAACAACAACTCTTCAGATATTGCCTCAAACTTTTCCACTTTATTTCTTCTGCTGTGTTCTGTCTATCTGCATGTATGTATCGCGTATGCATGCTCGAGTGGGACGCGGTGCGTATCCGTAGCGTTAGCCGAATTAGAGGTTAAGTTTAAGTTCAATAAATTTCAACTTTTCTTCTTTAAACTTAAGAAAGCCAGTTTGTGCTGTTTTTTGTGCCTTATAATTGGAATACGGTGAACAAGGATTCACCGAGGGGAGCTAAAAACACAGTATGTTAAAAAATTAAACCCTGTTACAGTTAGACCAGGTGAAGGCTGAAAGGGAACCCTAGACCTCTTTCTCACCTGGTCGTAACAGTATTAATGATTTAGATGAAAGGACCGAGTGTAATATATCCATGTTTGCTGATGTTACAAAGATAGGTGGGAAAGGAAATGGTGAGGAGGACAGAAAGGGCTGAATTTTCGTCATGGAGGTGGGAAACAGGAGCCGTGTTTGTTTTCAGGCCAGAAACCTGCCTCCAGTAGAAAACTGATTAAAGTTAGGATTTTCACCTGGGTAAGCCCTTAATTGGTACGGAGATGGGTTTCCTGTCCAATTAGACCCAGTGAGGCCAGGAACAGAGGTAGGTCAGATGAAGTGTGCGGCTCATTTAGACTCCCCACCGCAGCCATCACTGAGGCTGCTGGTTGTCCTAAAGGATAAATCTGCTAATTGTGCCAAAGCCTTCCACAGCACCAGAGGGAAGCGAGATGTCACTGGAGAACTGGAGGTCTGGTACCTAGGGCAAGCGGCCCCTCGCTTCATCAATGCCAACCTGGATCTAATGCTGGAGGCTCTGGGGCAGAGGAAGGAGGTCTTCTTCTCAGAGGGTGGCAAGAGGGGGCCACCTCATCACGCACCCCTCTGTTCAATGTTATCACCCTCCGCCCACTCTTCCTCCTCTTCTCTCATCTCCTGCTCCTCCACCGATGTGCTCTCGCCTTCCAGGGCTTCACTGTCCTCAAGCTCTACACAACTCTGGAGGGCCATGTTATGGAGAGTGCAGCAGACCACTACAGTGACCTTGTCCTCACCAAGCTGCATGCCGTAGATGCATCTGTCCATGACAGTATCGGTAGAAGTGACTACTGCACAGTCCTTGTGGAGACAAAGTCCCGTCTTCACATTGAGGATCCCCACCATTGCGCTGTGTGGCAATACCACAATGCTAAATGGGATAGATTTCGAACAGATCTAGCAATGCAAACCTGGACATTCATGAGGTGCTGTGGGCCATCAGCAGCAGCAGCAGATTTGTACTCGACCACAATCTGTAACCTCATGGCCCGGCATATCCTCCACTCTACCATTACCATCAAGCCGGGTATCAACCCTGGTTCAATGAAGAGTGCAGGAGGGCATGCCAGGAGCAGCACCAGGAATATCTAAAAATGAGGTGTAAACATGGTGAAGCTACAATCCAGGACTACTTGCGTGCCAGATAGCATAAGGAACATGCGATAGACAGAGCTAAGCGATCCCATAAGCAACGGATCAGATCTAAGCTCTGCAGTCCTGCCACATCCAGTCATGAATGGTGGTGGACAATGAAACAACTAACTGGAGGAGGTGGCTCCATAAATATCCTCATCCTCAATGATGGGGGAGCCCAGCACATCAGTGCAAAAGATAAGGCTGAAGCATTTGCAACAATCTTCAGCCAAAAGTGCCGAGTGGATGATCCATCTCGGCCTCCTCCTGAAGTCCCCAGCATCACAGATGCCAGTCTTCAGTCAATTCGATTCACTCTGCGTAATATCAAGGAACGACTGAAGGCACAGAATCCTTCAAAGGCTTTGGGCCCTAACAATATTCCGGCAAAAGTACTGAAGACTTGTGTTCAAGAACTTACTGCGCCCCTAGCCAAGCTGTTCCAGTACAGCTACAACACTGGCATCTACCTGGCAAGGTGGAAAATTGCCCAGGTATGTCCTGTACACAAAAAGCTGGACAAATACAACCCATCCAATTCCCGCCACATCAGTCTACTCTCGATCATCAGTAAAGTGATGGAAGTTGTCATCAGCAGTGTTATCAAGCGGCACTTGGTTAGCAATAATCTGCTCAGTGACGCTCAGTTTGGTTTCTGCCAGGGCCACTCAGATCTTGACCTCATTATTGGTTCAAACATGGACAAAAGAGCTGAACTCCAGAGGTGAGGTGAGAGTGACTGCCCTTGACATCAGGGCAGCATTTGACCAAGTATGGCATCAAGGGGCCCTAGCAAAACTGGAGTCAATGGGAATCAAGGGGAAAACTCTCCACTGGTTGGAGTCATACCTAGCGCAAAGGAAGATGGTTGTGGTTGTTGGAGGTCAACCATCTCAGCTCCAGGACATCACTGCAGGAGTTCCTCAGGGTAGTGTTCTAGGCCCAACCATCTTCAGCTGCTTCATCAATGACCTTCCCTCAATCATAATGTCAGAAGTGGTGATGTTCGCTGTTGATTGCACAATGTTCAGCAACATTCGCGACTCCGCAGATACTGAAGCAACCTGTGTAGAAAGGCAGCAAGACCTGGACAATATCCAGGCTTGGGCTGATAATTGGCAAGTAACATTTGCCCCACACAAGTGCCAGGCAATGACCATCTCCAACAAGAGAGAATCTAACCATCTCTCCTTGACATTCAATGGCATTACCATCGCTGAATCCCACACTATCAACATCCTGGGGGTTACCAATGACCAGAAGCTGAACTGCAGTAGCCATATAAATACCATGGCTACAAGAGCAGGCCAGAGGCTAGGAATCCTGCGGCAAGTAACTCACCTCCTGACTCCCCACTTGCCTGGATGGGTGCAGCCCCAACAATATTCAAGAAGCTCGACACCATTCAGGACAAAGCAGCCCACTTGATTGGCACTCCATCCACAAACATCCACTCCCTTCAGCACAGACGCACAGTGGCAGCAGTGTGTAGCATCTACAAGATGCACTGCAGCAATGCACCAAGGCTCCTTAGACAGCACCTTCCAAACCCCTGACCTCTACCACCTGGAAGGCCAAGGGCAGCTGATACGTGGGACCACCACCATCTGCAAGTTCCCCTCCAAGCCACACACCATTATGACTTGGAACTATATTGCCGTACCTTCAGTGTCAAAATCCTGGAACTCCCTTCCTAACAGCACTTCCTACCCAACATAGACTGCAGCGGTTCAAGAAGGCAGCTCACGACCATTCTCACGGGCATTTAGGGATGGGCAATAAATGTTGGTCTAGACAGCAATGCCTACATCCCATGAATGAATTAAAAAAAACCCTTGCAGGACCCAACTGGTCCAGGCATTGGAATTACTTCCGCAGAAGCCCAATGGCCTGATCAATGTTGTTCTTCTGAGCAGGTGACCTTGGTTTGTATCGCCTCTGGGGCTCCTGTGAAGGTGTGAGTAGCCATGTCTTCAAGGGCTATCCCTTTCCCAGAGGATCCATCCATGCACTTTGGTGGTTAAAGTGAAGATCTGAGGCAACCTGGACTGGCAGAGGATGAAGGTGCCATGGCAGCTGCCAGGAAAGCATGTGCACAAAGATAGAAGATCTTTTTGTGGTCGTGGACCAGTTGGACGTTGAGAGAATGGAAGCCCTTCCTGCTATTGAATCTGAGTGAGCAGTCATGGGTGCATCGATGGCACATGGGTGAAATCGATGATGCCCTGCACCTAGGGGAATCCAGCGATAGCAGTGAAACTCACTGCCCACTGTCCCTATAAGGCCGCCACTGTCGTGAAATGAATGTACTGTCCAGCTCTGGCCAAGAGGGCATCAGTGACTTGCGAGATGCAGTGGTGTGCAGCCCCTTGCAAGATGCCACTCAGGTCCTCCGCTGATCCTTGGAAGGGGCCAGAAGTGAAGAATTTCAAGGCTACAGTGACTTTGACGGCTACTGGCAGGGCATGGCTACCAGTGCAGTGAGGTCTTCGGCGATGAGGGCAAAGATGTCTGTGACCATCTGCATGAATGTCGCAGTCTCCTGTGGCATTGGGTCTTGGTCATCTCCAGGTAGCTCCGTCTTCGGCGGTAGACCCTGTGGTGAGGGTATGGCCTCCATTACCTTCCTGCCCCTCATCACCACTGTGCCCAAAATCTGACGGTCGTGCCCCCATTTCCAGCTGCAGCCTTCCTTTTGGACATATGGCTGCCCAATTGTCCTTGGCAGTTTTGCCCCCTGCTCTTCTGCCCCCGTGATGTCAGCGAGTGACAACCCTGGTCAATGCCCTAGTGGTGAGTGCTGAGTGCTCACTCTCTCTGCCACCAGTGCAGTTCCAAGAGCACCTTCTTACCAAATGCCAAGTCACACTATGCCCCACTGACCCTCTTATGGGGCTGGGGTGATGCCCTGGGACAGCCATGACTGGCTCCCCATTCTGTACCCACCTCCCATTAGCAGATCTGCAGCAGACATCTCCTGAAACCCATGCTCTCCCTTCAAAATTCCACCCTCCCCCTCAAACAAGTTCTCAACGAGCTTTCTAATTACTTTAATTGACCTCAATGTGGGGGGGGGGGGGTGAGTGGGATCCCTGTTCTGCCTTTCCCCTGCCCTGGTAAACAGGAACGGCATCCTGAAACTGATATTCCAGCTGGCACAGGTATTTTCAGCATCCCCACCCCCCCACCCCACCTCCTTTCCCGAATTCGGGGGACGGAAACTTCAGCCCAAAAAGTCTGCAAAGGGTTATACAGGTTAAGTGAGTGGGCTAGAAGGTGGCAGATGGAGTATAATCTGGAGAAATGTCAGGTTACTCAACTTGGTGGCAAGAATAGTAAAACAGAATATTTTTTAAATGATGAGAAACTAGAATATATTGGTGTTCAGTTGGAGTTGTGCGTCCTTGTACATGAAACACAGGAAGCGAACCTGCAGGTACAGCAAGCAATGTGGAAGGCAAATGGGGGTTGGAGTACAAGAGCAAGGAAATCTTGCTGCAATTGTTCATGGCTTTGGTGAGACCACACCTGTATTGTGTACAGTTCTGGTCTCCATACCTCATGTAACGATATACTTGACTTAGAGGGGTGCAACAAAGGTTCACTAGATTGATTCCTGGGAGAAGAGGTTTGTCCTATGAGGCCAGATTGAGTAGAATGGGCCTATATTCTCTGGAGTTTAGAAGGGAGGTGATTTCATTGAAACGTATAAGACTTTGAGAGGGTTTGACAGGGTAGAGGCTGAGAGGATTTTCCCCCTGGCTGGAGAGTCTAAAACACAGGGGCACAGTTTCAGGATAAGGGGACTGAGATGAGGAGAAATTTCTTCACTTAGAGGGTTGTGAATCTTTGGAATTCTCTATCCCAGAGGGTTTTGGATGCTCAGTCATTGAATATATTCAAGGCGGAGATCGACAGATTTTTGGACTCTAAGGGAATCAAGGGATATGGGGATTGGGCGGGAAAGTGGAGTTGAGGTTGAAGATCAACCATAACCTTTTTGAATAGCAGAGCAGACTCGAGGGGCCATATGACCTACTCCTGCTCTTATTTCCTATGTTCACCTCACAATGTACCTCTCCTTCCAGTCAGGATGTAGTATGATTAGGCTCCACAAGTTCTCCATCACTTTATGATGAGGGCGCAGTTTAAAAGGTATCTGCATCCTACATTTCTTTCATTTTAATTGAACAGGATCTTCTTATGGGGTTCCCCCAGCAACAAGCCAGGACAATATCCAGTTTTTACCATTGGAGCATTGTAACACAAGAACTTCTTGTTCTGGTAATGGATTCCATGAAGGATGACATAATTACAGTCAACTTGTGCTCAATAGCTGTGATATAATCTATCTACTACATCATTAAACATTAATACTTGTCCTGTTTGAGGAAACATTCTCCAGAAAATTTCATTGTGCAGTTACAAATCATTGTAATTTTTCCAAAGTACCTCCTATGACTGAAAAGGCATGATGACAACAACTTACATTTAAATAGTAGGTTGACTGCAATAGATGTCCCAAACACTTGGCTGAATTAAAACCAGGCATTAAGCAGCAATGGGGGAGGTAACCAAAGTTATAGTTAAAGAGGTATGTTTGGAGCAGGCTTTTGTGGAAGTGACAGTAGTATTAAGGCAGAGGAGTTTAGGGACATCGTCCCAAAATGCTGAAGGTTCTGCGACCAAAGATGGAAAAGGAAGGATGCAAAAGAGGCCGAAGAGTGAAGGCTGGATGTTGTTGCATAGGGCTGGAAGAGGTCCTTCTATTGCACAAAATAACATTCTAGGGTGAGAGGAGTCATAGGTTAATACAACATTCAACAGCATGAAAATGTTAACTCACTTTACATAATATGTGATGCTGTTGAATTATGAGGGTGGGGGGTGCTGTTTTAGATTTATGCTAGAAGCAGGGAATTATTCAATAAATATATTGCCCACAGTGTAGTTTCATTTTTCACATCAGTAAATTTGCTGCTTCTCAAGCAAACGTAGCTGGAAAATTCTGCACCCCAGTCAATGTGTTTCTGACCAATAAAATGGGATGCGGATGCAGAATTTCACAACCTGTGCTCCTGTTGTGTGCAAGGAGCATTGATGTGAAATGTTTGCCAGAGAATTTACAGACAATATGATAAAGCTGACACATGATTAAAAACTTAGAACGTGTAAGCAGGAGAAAGGGATAGTTAATCCTACAATGTTATTTATTCAGATTATCACTTATCAGCATCTAGAGGTGTCATATAAATAGCTCGAGTGATCAATGGCTGGGAGTCGCAGGATATAATACTGCTGAATATAAAAAAGAATGACTGTGCAGTGCTGGACTGTGATTTTAAGTCACTCAATGAACAACATCTGTCTGTATAAAACATGTGCTCACTGCAGGCTGTTAACCAAGTTGAAGCACGTAGAACCAGTGAATTTCAATTTAGCTCTTCCTGTCATGTTTCAATCTTTCTCAAATGCTACTAACTTCCTGTTCTGATCTGAAGGACAGTGCTATTTGCACTCAACACATTGTTCTATACTTTATGATCAGTAATTGCTACAAAATCCTCCAACAATAGTGTTGCTTTCACAGTTTTCGAACACTTAAATTGTGCATAACCAATAAAACTGGTGAAATTTCCAGCTGTGAAAGGCACACTAATTTTATGAAACCTGCTTGACAGATCAGGCAATTGACATCCTGTTTGACAGCTTGATGTCCCACTCAATTCCCACACATTTTGTTGGATGTTGCTTTTAATAGTCTACTCCAGATTAAGCATCATCCTCTACCATTAATTATTCCATAAATGGATAATAATAAGTTTCAACTCACTGCTTACCAACAAATCTATTCATTTTCCCTTCTCCTCACAACACATGTTATGGCTTAACCCATGCTGGGAACCACAACCTGACTTCTACTGGCAATCGCAGGATGCATCACTATTCAGGTTGTGCTAGGGATTGGATCAGGCTGGAGATACTGTACCACTGAGAATCCAATTGAGCTGTAGCTGCCAGCAGGAGTCAGATCAGGTTGGTGCTGTAAGTTAAGTCCACTGCTGATTCTGTTAGTTCTCCTGTCAGGTATGACTGTGAGCACTGAATTTAGTTTTTGTATATATCCTACCCTGAGCAAAACTGCATGATTTGTTCCAAGTTGTTCTTTAACAAAGACCTGACAACATTTAACAAGCAAATCTTTTATTTTGTGGTAATGGAATTCCTATTTGTTTAATTACATCTACGCTGTTATATTTTATGCAATTGAGGAAATTATAGTCCTAATGGACTATATGCACACTATAATGCACACACACTTGAATAGATTTTTAAGTTATAATATGTAACGAATAAACAAAAGTATAGCTCCTATAATTGTTATTCATTGGAGTTTTCATAACGTCAGTGTAAATCACATTTTGTTCACATGAATTCTTGTGTGGTAAGAATTCTGTGCAAATTATTATTATGTTTCAACATAATTCGGTTTAAAGTAATGATGGAAAGAGACCAGAAAATATCAAATTCAAAAATGCTGAACAGGGGATGAGTTAATTTCAGTGATTTCAGAAGGGACCTAGCACAGGTAGCTTGGAAAAGGTGATACCAGGGTAAAGCAGTTACAGAACAATGGAGGACATTCAGGGAAAAGATAGAGCATTCGAAGCAAATGTGACCTGGGTGACAAAGGAAATAAAAAAGACAGAAAAAGAAGGCATATGACAAATGTCAGAGGCAAGTTTTAATTAATAACCAGGAAGGTTGTGGAAAGTACAGGAGGGAAATTAAGAAGTTCATATGGGAAGCATAGAGAGGTTACGAGAAAATAGCAGGCAACATTAAATTAAACTCAAACACTTTATAAACATATAGGGCTGAATTTTACTGCCCCCACCCCCCCCCACTGGGAGTTGTGGCAGGGGGGTCCGGAAAGTACTTCTGGGAGAGGCCGCCATGCTTCCCGACACCAGAAAGGCCCCGCTCCCATATTACCGGCAGCGGCAGGTCCTTAGAGCAGTTCCCCCAGCCGCTCGACGGCGGCACCCCAATATGTAAAACATTACTTATCTTGCCTGATTATGCACCTGCTGTCTGTCGCTCCACAGTTCAGCATTTTTTGCCGTCCCGTTCACGAATGAGAAAAGCTGACGGAACATCAGAAGTAGGAGTACTCGCTCACAGTGCAGGTAAGTCTGGATATACCAGGGTTTCAACTCTGCATAGTTGAAGGGATGTGGGTGGGGGGATGGTATTACTGGGGGCACAACTCTGCAGACATGAAGGGAGGTTCTGCGCATTCTCCCTCCATAAACGGTGGCCACTCTGCACCATTGTTTGTGTGAGTGAAGGAGCAATGGCACTACTGTCATCCTGTGTGTGGGGAGGGTACACACAGGTGTGTAAAGGTTATCTGGCTGGTGGAGCAATCGATGCAGCTGTTACAATCTGAATGTGGTCATGCTGTGCCACTCTTAGTGGGAGCTAAGACAGGCAATGCCATGCCACACCATATAGTTGACGCATGAAAGCACCTGAGGTACCAGTCAACATCAATGGCTGCCCTGTTAGGAACCTTCGAAGAAGTGAAAGAACTGAGTTTAACTGCAACTTGGAGATGGGGATGGTTCATCCTATATTATTTGATCCACTTCTAGTCAGGATCCATATGCGCCCCAGGCAAAACCAGCAGGAAGATGCAGCCCATGTAGAGGCCTCCGGTCATCAGCAACAGCTGCCCCAAGGAGAGCTCGCCACAACAGATCACCGCGCATCTACAGGTCCCACATGATATACTGCAGATGCCAGAGCGCCAGTGTCAGAGGTGACTGCGGATGTTGAGAGAAGCGGTGACACATCTCTGTGCCCTGCTCTATGATGACCTGCAGCCCATGGGCTTTGGTGGACATCCTATGCCTGTGGCCCTCAAAGTGATAGTGGCTCTTAACTTTTACTTCTCTGCATCATTTCAGGGGTCCACCAGAGACCTTTGTGGGGTCACTCAGCCAGCAGTGCACTGCTGCATCAGGGCGGTCACCGATGCCCTGTACCAGAGGGCAGGTGACTATATCCGCTTCACGACAGACCCTGAAAACCAAGCCCAGAGGGCTACTGGTTTCAGCTCCATCGCGGGATTCCCACAGGTGCATAGGATCATAGACTGCACCCATGTGGCCATCAAGGCTCCTGCCGGGCGACCAGCTGCATAAATAAACCATGAGGATTTCCTCTCAATGTACAGTTAGTAAGTGGTCATTGCAACCGCTTTATGCAAATCTGTACCCGCATTTGAGGCAGCTGCCATGACACCTTCATCTTGCGCCTGTCCCAGCTGATGCTGTTGCAGACTCAACTGGCTCAGATGGAGGAGTGGCTTCTTGGAGACAAGGGATACCCCTTGCAGACATGAGACACCCCACCACTGCTACAGAGGAGAGATACAACGCCAGCCACGGAGCTACAGGAGCCACAATTGAGCAGGCAATCGGCATGCTGAAAATGCGCTTCCGCATAAATCGGGCGGTGCACTGCAGTACGAACTGGAAAGGGTAGCTCATATCGTTGCTGTTTGCTGTGCTCTGCACAACTACGCACTCAATGAGGGGGTGGGGGTGGGGGGGGGGGGGGGGGGAGGCCTTGCAGGATGATGAGAGATGTGGGTAGGTCTCCTCCTCAAAAGATGAGGACGCTGAGGACTTGCAGCAGGAAAGGCACAAGGGAGGACAGAGAGCATCAGGCACCGCATGCCAAGGCAAGCAGCGAGCAAGAGATGCACGGCAACGCCTTATTGATCAAAGGTTCACCACGCCATAGGAGTCACCATGTGCTCTGCATGCCACATAGCACCCTCGTTCATCTATTGTGCAGCAGTCCACATCTGCAACATCTTTGCATCCACCATTACTGGCAGCAACAGACTGAGTCATTGTCCAAAATACTGCATTTGTGGAAACACATATAAGTAATACTGAAATGGCAATGATGTTATTCCACACATTGGCAGTCTGAAAGGCCAATGATGTAATGGGAGAAGACACGATGGGTACATGCTGGCACACTTCATTCACACAGTAAAAGCAACACACATTAGTGAAGAAGATTTCGAGATTGAACTTTTCACAGTGTTGTGTCACCCGTGCAGACCCATTTGTGTCACGGTGGTTTTTGGAAATGCTTGCAGGTGCTCCTTCGCGGTGCCACTTCTGTGCTGGCAGCCTGACTGGAGGGAGGCTGCTGATCAGATTACTCTTTGGCTGTGGATGACTTTGGTGGTCATTCTCTGTGCACACAAGGCCTGGAGGGCCCCAGCTGGCTGGGGGAGTGCCCGTTCATCCCCTTCTGGCATTGGATCCTTTGATGCCAGGTGGCCCCACGGCTACTTACCTTCTCTGCCACCTCCAGCCAGGCTGCCTTGGTCAGGCGGGAGGGCCTCTTCTTAACATTGCTGGGGAAAAGGACCTCCTACCTTGCCCGCACAGCCTGGAGGAGAGTGAGCAGGGAGGCATTGCTGAACTGTGGGCCACCCTGGAGCGCCCCTCTGCCATCCTCGGATTTTAGTCTGGTCCTTTATATGCAAAGGTTATTCCACAGTGTAACATCTCTAACTTCTGACTGCAAGGTTTGTTTTGCACATGTTTGAAAACTAATGCAGGACTAGTGAGGAAATCTGTGCTGTTGTCCTGGTTTTTCATCTATGACAGATCGACACAGATATACATGTTCACGTACACTTTGCTTCTGCAGCAGTTGAACATAATTATTGATGCAATATTTCTGGTTTGTGATGCAGCTAGAATATAAACATATTTTCCTGGTTCTTTAAGTAGTTTCAATTCAGTTACATGTCTTTTCATATAACAGTTAGCAATGAAATGATTACAGATTCCAAATGCATATTAGTCTACAGCTTTTCATATTCAGGAAAGTAAAAGCCCATAATATGTAGATATTCTTAAATGATGTTTTTATTTCTGATAGTGCATTTTCCTTTTATGATACAATTCAGTTCCACTTTCTGCTATGTGCAAAATTAAGGTTATTTACCCAGGTGCGGCACGCCTACAAGAAGGAATGTAACACTTGAGTGGAAGAAGAGGATCTCAACTCCGCAGGACACTGGGACAAAGCAAAGTAAGTATGTGGCAGCAAAGCAGAAAGTGCAGGGGAAACTCAGCAGGTCTGGCAGCAACTGTGGAGAGAGAAGCAGAGATAACTTTCAGGTCCAAGATCACAGACCTGAAAGTCATCTTTGTTTCTCGCTCCCTGATGCTGCTAGACCTGCTGAGTTTCTCCAACACTTTCTGCTTTGCTGCCAGATTGCCAGCATCCCCAGTCTTCTATAGCGAGGTAAGCATTTATTTGGCAGCTGTCAGGAAGCAGGAGTTGGGGCGCTTTAAATAGCACCTGCTCCTCAGCTCAGCCGACGTCCATCAGGGCGCCGGATGTCCTACTTCCTGCCATGTAATGTGGGGGATGGGGGGGGCAGAGCATTGCCGTGTTGCTAATGAGCCACCGCACTGAATATAGCAGCACCTCAGCTTCCAGCTATCTGCACGGGTGGACTGACATCTTCAAAGTGTACCACTGCGATCAGCGGAGTGTTCGTAAAATAAAGTGTAAGCGGTTTGCTAGGAAAAATGTTGGGTATATTACGGACCAAAAGGGAAATCTTCATGTAGAGGCACAGTACATGGCAATAGTATTAATTGAGTACTTTGCATCTGTTTTCACAAAGAAAGTGTATGATTTGAAGGTTACACTAAAAAGGGGAGGGAAATTATGGACAGAATAGTAATAGAGAAATGTACTTGCTGAAAGTTGGTAAGGCACCTGGTTCAGATGGAATACATCCTAGGTTGCTGAAAGAAGAAAAGGTAGTAACAGCAGAGACACTGGTCACAATCTTTCAATCCTCATTGGATGTAGGACCAATGCCAGAGGGCTGAAGGGTTGCTAATGTTATATCAGTAATCAAGAAAGGGAAAAGGGATAAACCATGAAACTACAGGCCAGTCAACCTAACATCAATTGGTGGAGAAGTTATTGGAAACCATTATCAAATACAAAATAAACCTCCATTTGGAAAGGCATGGATTAATCAAGGAGAATCAGCATGGATTTGTTAAAAGTAAATTTTGTTTGACTCACTTGATTGAATTATTTGATGAGGAAACAGAGAATGTTGATAAGTGTAGTGCAGTACATGTTGTATATATGGACTTTTGGAAGGCATTCAACAAATTGTCACATAGGAGGTTTATTAGGAAGATGGATGCCCATGGAATTAAAGGGAAAGTGGTGGTATGGATACAAAATTGGTTCAGTGACTGAAAGCAAAGGGTGGTGATGGATGGATATTTTTCCGGACTGGGAAGTGATTGCAGCAGTGTTCCTCAAGGGTCAGTTTTGGATCCATTTCTCTTCACTATTTTAATAATAACGCAAGTTCGGGTACAGGGAGCAACAGTGTAAAGTTTCCAGGGGCCAAGTGGACTGAGTGTCAGTGGGAAAGCACTTGGGTAAGAGTGATCATCGTATCATAAGGTTTAGATTATTAATGCAGAAAAGCAAGGAAAGAAATAAGGTAGAACATCTAGATTGGAAGAGGGCTAATTTCAATCTGATGAAAAGGGATATTGCCAGGGTAAAATGGACCAAAGTCTGACAGGAAAAACTGTAATAGATCAATGGGTTATCTTTAAGAAAGAGATGCTTCAGGTACAGGTTAGGTACATTTCGACAAGGGTGAAAGATAGGGGAGCCAAAAACAGGGCTCCTTGGATGATAAGGGAGGTAGAGATTATGATGAAACAAAAAAAAGAGGGTGCATGATGCATGTCAGGTGAGTTCTTCAAGTGAGAATCAAGCCACATGCAATACGTTGAGAGGGGAGGTGAAGAGGAAAATAAGATTGGCAAAGACAAAATATGGGAATAGGATGGCAACCAACATGAAAGGGAACCCAAAAGTCATCTAGCAGCATGTAAATAACACATGGGTTGTAAGAGGTGGCGTGGGGCCGACTGGGAAAAAGACTGGGGAAAAATATGCTTAGAGGTACAGGACAAGGTTAGAATACTTAATGAGTACTTTGTATCAATGTTTACTCAGGAAGAGGAATCTGACAAAATATTGGTAGAAGTGGAGAGAGTAGAAGCAATGGATAAGGTAAAATTTGAGAGGGGCAAGGTACTGGAAAGGCTGGCTATGCTTATGGTGGATAAGTCACCTGGTCCAGATGGCTTGCAACCTAAGTTACTAAAGAAAGTAGGGGTACAGAAAGCGGAAGGACTTGTCATTATCTTCCAATCCTCCCTAGATATGAAGGATGTGCTAGAGGATTTGAGAGTGGCAAATGTGACACCCTTATTCAAGAAAAGGTGTAAGGACAGTTCTAGCAGCTACAGGCCAGTTAGTTTAACATCGGTGCTGGGTAAGGTTTCAGAAACAATAATTAGGGAAAAAAGATCAACAGGCACTTGGAGAGGTTCGAGTTAATTAAGGAGAGCCAGCATGGATTTGTAAAAGGCAGATCATGCTTGACTAATCTAATTGAATGTTTTGATGTAGTAACAGGGAAGGTTGATGACGGGAATGCAGGGATGTTGTCTATATGGATTTTAAGAAAGCACTTGATAAAGTACCATATAAAAGACTGCTTAAGAAAATTGAAGCTCATGGAATAGGAGGGTCATTGTCCAATTGGATAAAAAATTAGCTTAAGAACAGAAAACAACGAGAGGTGGTAAATGGTTCTTATTCAGACTGGAGGATGGTAGACAGTGGTGTTCCCCAAAGGTCAGTGCGAGGACCACTGCTTTTTTTGCTATATATAAATGATTTGGATCTTGGAATACAGAGCAGAATTTCAAAAATTGCTGATTTGGAGGAGTGGCAAACAGTGGCAAATGTACATTTTGAAAAGTGTAGATGAGCAGAGAGACCTTGAGATCTTACTGCTTTAGTTTTTGGTGGAGCGACGAGACCATTTTCAGGTTGTGAACCTGAACATAAGAATAGCGGGTCTTCCAGTTGTTGTTTCTGGAAAGTGACCAATGAATAGCCCGCTGCCAGGCTTCCCAACCAATTAGGAAGGGCTGGCAGGATGACACAGCCATTTTGTCAGGGGAATGATTTCTGCTTAAAGCGACCACGGCATGCTGCAGAGAAGTTCACCAGCTGTTTTTTTTTAGTCTGCAGCCCCCATAGGACTGGAGAGGAGACCTGGAAAGGCTGCTCCCTGGGTCTCCCTCTCTTACTTGGAGGTCCAGCTGAGGAGCTGCAGCGAGGTGATCTATCCCAAGGATGGGAGGAACAGGAGAGCCTCTTCAACCAAGCAGAAGTGGATGGAAATGTTTGAGGAAATGAGAAGCGACAGTGTGTCGACTCCAACCTGGAGACAATATAGCAAGTGGATCTAGGACCTCAGGAGGGCATGACAGGTGAATGGCATGACGCTGTCAGGTGCTAAGCCCTGCACTCTGACTTGCCCAGCATTCTCCTACACAGCGGGCCTCAGGTTAACAGCTTGCAGCTCCACTCATTCCTGTCTCTCCACACACCTCCTCACATCCCCATTCTGAGCAGCCAACATTCACACTCACCTTCAGCCTATTGCCCACTCGCACTCCATGACTCGCAGTCACCTTCCACAAATGGTGTCCTTACCTCCTGTCTACACAAGCCATTACAACCACTCACACCTCCCTTGCACACAACATGGCGAAAGGCAGAGATGCATGGTTGGGAGACGTGGGGGGTGGGGTGGTGAGCCTCCAGTGATGGGTACCTTGTCAGCCACTGGCAAATGTGCGCCCACCTGGTCCACTGAATAGGTGGTCTAGCATCAAGAGGCTGCAGATGTCAGCTGCAACCTGCCATGAGAGCCTGAGTTGCCTGAGGCACTGGTGCTCGCACATGTCGGATAGCTGGTCCTCTGCCTGTAGATTCCCTGTTGGGGATCCTGCCTCATTCCATCTGCATCTCAGTGGCCATTCCCTCTTCCCTGTGGAGGGGCATATGGTTGAGAAGAAGGCAGCTGGTGCTGCTGCTGGTGCTGCTCCTGTTGTAGCTGGAGCATGTAGCAGTGGTAAGCCCCCTGTTGTAGACCCTCAGCAGAGATGCACAGTGGAGCTGCATAAGCTGCTCCAATGCCACTCTGAAGGCTAGCAGCAGGAAAGTGCAGCTAAAGGTGGGTGAGGTGCTGGTCAGGTGAAGTGCCTTCCATGCATCTGGCAATCACCTTTCACGCAGTGATAGCACTCTGACAGAAGGAGGCCTTTGCATAGGAGCCTTTCACCTAGCCATGTCTGCAGTTCATTAATGTAGCTGATCAAAGCCTTCACAGCTTTTAGTTGCACTGAGCAAGTCCCTCCCATTGTGCTCCCACCTTCTCCAACTTTCCAGGTTGGAGACATAGCACAGGTCTGATCTCCTGTTAGGAAAGAGGGAATCTAAGTGCAAAATCCCTCTTAATTGCCTGCTTAACAACTTTGATTGTCTTCGTACCCTAGCCGCAGGGGTTCCCGACTTCACTCCCCACCCGCCTTGGGAAAGACGGCAGGAAGTGGGAACATGAAGGGATAATGGCCCGACGGCATCTTTTGCTCATTTCCTGGCCCCCCTGTCTCCACCAGCCTGTGAAAATCCTTCCGTTGGAATCCATATGTACAAATCCTTAAAGGTGGTAATAACTTGGTTGAAAGAATATGAGTTACTTGGGTTCATAAAGAAAGGAATAGAACTTAACAGCAAAGAGATCATGCTAGAAATGTACAGGTTTGGCCTCAGCTGGAGTATTGTGGACAATTCTGGGCACCACACTTTAGGAAAGATGTGAAAGCCTTAGGTTCTACAAAGGAGGTTTACCAGGATGTCACCAGGGATGAGGGACTTCAGTTATGAGGAGAGGTTGAAAAAGTTAGAATTGTTCTCCTTGGAACTGAGAAGGTTACAAGGTGACCTGATGAGAGATTTTGATAGTGTAAATAGGGAAACAATATTCCCTCTGGCAAGTGAGTCAATAACTAGAATTCAAAGATTCAAAATCATTGGCAAAAGACGTAGAGAGCAGATGAGGAGAATCTTTTTCATTCCGTTGTTGGGGTCTGGAACGCTCTACCTGAAAAGGTGCTAGAAGCCAAATACATAAATAATTTAGAAGAAAGTTGGATAGCTACTTGAGGATGAGGAACATACAGGGTTATAAACAAAAAGCTGGGAATATGGAACACTGCACGACTGCTCTTTCAAAGAGTCAGCACAGCCATAACGGGACAAATGGCCTCCTTCTGAGCTGTAAGATTCAATGATTCATCTGTGATATGCTTACCTTTCGTTTGATATCATTAAACTGAGAGAACATTAAAGACCAGTAGAATGCCAGCTCCATGACGTAATAGTAATGTAGATCAGGGGTTAGAGCCTGTTGAAAAAAGAAAACCTGTTAATATAGAATACATAGTGCTGTATTAGGGTCAGCAATGCAATACAATAAATAGCTCTAAAAAGAGCTGACTGCAAAATTCTTGACTGGCAATCCCTCAGTTGGGTCATGGTCAGTCTTATGAGCACAGATCTTTAGCACTTCATAACAGTGACTATAATATTGTGTTTTGACATTATTATGGTGCATTCATATAGTTCAAGAAAATCAGTGAAATTGCTGTGTGATAACATACCTATGAACATATTTCCACTGACATTTCATGTATCCTGTTTTATCAAATAGGAGCAAACATAACAGATTTTTAAAGATGTTATTTATGATTCAGTTGATTTAAGCTATGCTAATACAAGATGTTCATTTGCTATATTGAAAAAAATCGATTTCCTGGAACATTCTGAGTGAAAGCATTTCCCAAGTTGGAGAAATGTATCATGAGAGAAAAATATCTACTAGAGCAGGGTGAATGGGAAAATGTTGGGAAAACTTTAGTAAAGGCAATAGAATGGAAACAAAATGTTATTGACTTTTTAACCTTAAAAGGAACATTTAGAAGGAGTACTTTTAATTCAGCGTTGCCCTGTTTTGAAGAGAAAAATAATATTCACCAATATCTGGTTCGACAATTTTTTGAAAAGATTCAGTTTGTTACCTGCAAAATGATTTAGAAGAATTTTAACACGGGTGAGCAAATATATTTGGGCTGTGGGTGGGGTGAAATCCAGGAAATATGCGGGTATGTTGGGAAACTGGCTCCAACCCCTCAACTTCTTCATTTCACCCCAGTGTGTTAGGCTGCCTGTACGTAACCCCCTTGGAAGAGGAGAGTTGTTAATTTCAATGTTAATCAGCCAATTAGAGTGATATCAACATGGGCGATATTAACTTTAGCTCCACGGGTTTCCCAAGCATTCTGGAACTCGCTAGTGAAAATAAGATGAGAAGACATCAGCAATTGAGGGGACTGAAGCCAAGGAAATACATCAGTAAGTATTCAGTACTCACTGATACATTCTTAGCTGCTTGCATGAAATGGTTTGTTCACAGTACTTGTATTGAGAAGTCACTTCACCCACTTTGAAGGTGGCATCTACGCCTTGGAGGTTCGGAGGTCTGATCTGCATTTTGCATCTGATCTATGGGTGGAACTGTGTTGTTTTGGACCTCAGATGAGGACCAAGTTGACCATCAGCAGCAGCAGAACCTACACTAGCAACAGCCTGCTGCTGAGGCCTGCAGTTCCACAGGAGAGAGGGGATGAACAGAGGGATGCAATTTGCAGGAGGCAATAACCAGCACACTTGAGAAGTGTGAGTCGCCTAACTATCTGCCTTACTAGTCCCACTGAAATTTGAGTATCTGAGCTGGTGTGTGGTCTGCATAAGTCCTGTGACGGTGCACCCTCAGAGTTGTGTGGCTTCCTCTGAGGAATCATTGATATCAACCATGATCTGGACCACCACCTGCAAGATGCGTGAAGGCCCTGGGAGAGATAAAAGATGTGAATGAGTACCATCAAGGTAAGAATACTTGAAGTTATCAATCTGCACATGATCATATTATACTTACTGTTGGCATAAAGCCAACATGACGGTGTTACATGTCATGCAGCTGTCTGATATTTAATTCGGTCACCAGGCAGCTGGGAGGCCCCTACACCCACTTCTCCAATGACCAGGCACACTGAGACTCCACTGATTTCCAGCACCTGCACTTCTGCATTTGTTAGCTGTGAGATAGCTGGAGGGCCACCTTTGGTTCTCTGCCTTTCTCTCATGTTCTGTGCTCCCTTCTGCAAGGAGGGAAAGGAGACCTATGAGTGAGAGTAATGGCATGTGTTCAGCCAATAGATGGAGAATATTTGTTGACTGTGAGGTATAGGCATAACATTGTGTAACAGTGAGGGTGAGGGTCAGTGGTGAATGGTCAGGTGGGGATGTGAGCAAGTGCATAGGGGTGTAGGGATGGGTGTACCTGCAACATAAGTTAGTGTGAGGAGTGATGTGCTTGAGAAGGCAGAGTGAGGGTGTTGGGGTGAATTGCACAGTAGGATGTAGGTGAATGTACCACTGTACTCACCTTTCCTGTACTGCTTAGGTCATTGATCCGCTTCCTGTATTATATCCACAGGAACTGCACCATGCTTCTGCTGCTAACCTCTTGTGCGACCTCCAACCATGCCCGCCTTGGTGTCCCCAGCTGGATTCTTCCTCCTGTTGCTAGGGAATCCTCTGGGTCCTTACAGCCCCAAGCAGGACATTCAGGGAGGCGTCACTGAAATGAGGCATAGCCTTTAACCTCTGGAATCCATTCTGGCACTTCCTTGTCTTTGGCTCCCAAACTCCAAATTCCTTCAAATTGTTTGTTTGGGGTGTCCCTTGAAATAGTGGAGTTGAAAATCACATCATGTGGGTCTTCATCTGGCCCACAGATGCTATTTGGTCAGGAAACTGGAAATTATATGGCAATGTAGTGACTGGTTTAAAAAGCCACAGACAGCTGCGCTGCATTGACTTCTGGGCTTCCCACACTTTACTGGACTCCCATTTCCATTGTGCAAACTTAAAATCCAGCTCCTCATGTCAGGTCTCCCCCCACACTATGCTCCCCCACCCCCTCCCCAGTCTATTCCATAATATAACCCCAAGTAACCCTGAGCAACAGCTCCAATGGAAACAATGGGAGCCCCAACTATGGATCAACCAGAGGGCCAACTTAGAAAAGTACTAATAATATATAACTGGGATGGAGAGTTAAATCTGAGGAAGCATCAGCTCAAGGAATATAAAATGAATTGGACAAAATATGTAGCGGGAGTCAAACAATGGCAGATGAAGTTTAATATGAA
Source organism: Heterodontus francisci (assembly GCF_036365525.1). Classification (NCBI taxonomy): domain Eukaryota; kingdom Metazoa; phylum Chordata; class Chondrichthyes; order Heterodontiformes; family Heterodontidae; genus Heterodontus; species Heterodontus francisci. The sequence goes on from NC_090377.1 coordinate 52,685,828, forward strand.
CAGGTGTAAAGTATTGCACTAGGGCTGAAATAATGAGCAATATTAGTTCTCCATGAATGTGTTAAAATGCTAAAGATGAAGTTAAAAGAGAACTAGGGGCTTTGGTAGATTGAATGCTTGCATTTCTTCCAAATGCAAAGCAACAATCAACGAAGTCAACAGACTTCTGAACTAGGCAGCCAAAACAGTAGAGTACATAACCAAATGAAGTCATGTTCAAACTATACAGTGCTCTGGTCAGATTACATCTTGAGTACTGTGCCCAATTCCAGTTATAAATTTCAGTGCTGGTGACATTTCAGTGCACAGAAAACCATGAAGCTGATCCCTTAGTAACATATGGAAGTTATGCGGAAAAACTGGAGAAACTTAGGGATTTCATCTTAGTGGTATATAAGATAGTAACTGGTATGGAAAACTGTAAATCCAGAAAATCACTTAAAACTAAATTGCAGTAATAGAACAAGGAACTTAGGTTCAAACCACGATAAACTAATTTAGGACTGATTATCATAAACTTCTTCACACAAAAGGACCTAAATTTGAAAACGAGAGCAAAATGATCACTGCACTTCAATTGTGCACCTGTTATTGTGGGCTTGGGAACTGCGCTGAATTGGTCCCCGTGCCTGTTTAGCATGAAATAAGTGAGTTGCCATTGAGACTGGCAGCTCTTCACTCGCAGCTCGCCTAATAGGCGAGTGGGGTGGGAAATTGGATGTCACTAGTATGAGCTAAAGTGGAGGTGCGCTGTGGCTGCAATCATCTTCATCTCAACTCTAATGAAATGGCTGGCAGAAGAAATGCTGGAAGGGTCACCCCACCCCCCTCCAACCCCTTTCAGATGCAGCTTTGGAGGTGCTAGTAGAGGAGGAAGCTCATTTTACACCCAGTGCCAAGAAGGTAACCAGGCTAAATTACTGGCAAAGGATAGTGTCAGAAGCATTGCTCCAAGGAGCTGGATACAATGCAGAGAAAAGTTTAATAACCTCACAGCAGCTCCTAACTCACTATCTCTCATTACTCTCTGCTTAGTCCTGCATTACCTGTAACCTCGGCTCTTCTCTTCCCCACTTCTCACCACTCTCTTCTAATTACTGAAGCACACTTCACTACCTCTTTTTTGTTAGTGCTCCCCTTATCTGCAATTATCTTGTTATCCTGTGCAATTTATTAAACAGATATTAAAACAATAATTGACAGTTTGGGCATTGTAACAGTTTATTGTTGGGCACGCTCCAGACAAGCTTAAGCTATTGCCAGTAATGTATATTGGAAGTACAGCCTGAGATGTCTGGCCATTTTTTAATGACAAGTACTGTAGCTCCCTTTTGATATCAATTATTAACTTTTAACAGCAAGTGTTGCCATGGAAGTTTTATCAATGTTATTATTCATGTTTAAAAGAGTACATTGAAAGTAGCTTGTTCTTTGCATTTTGTTTTTGATTCTTCTAAATGAATCATACATTGCTAACTTATTTTCCCTATCACAGTTTTTACTTTGAGTATGTTGCACAGTATAAGACAGATACTAAGCAAAATGCAGTAAGAAAATAGTGCATACTACTTAACCAGATTAAGCGCTTACAAGTATCACAAGTCTGCTAAATGTGCACTTTAATATTTTAAACCAAATAAAGTACTGCCTCCAATCACTGTATGAGACAAAATTGTAGTCTGGTAAAATATTTAGCTTTCACATTCTGATATATGTCCTGACTAGGAAACACAGGCTTGGAATTTTTAACAACCCTTTTGTAAGAGGGGGTAATATCTTGTTGCACAGAATGTAATTACCTTAAATTTTACTTAAAAAACAATTCTGGCAGCTTCAAATTGTAACAGCTTGAGGAATCTGTTACACTGTCACAATGATGTGCAATAAAAAAATTACAAATGGTTCATGGATGTTATCACAAGTTTTCACTGAATTACCAAATTGAGCAGAATTTCTGATGGCAGCTCTTCTGTTGCACTTTCCAAATATTAGTGTGATATCAATAATTTGCCATGGAGCGTTAGCTATCAAATCACAATAAATAGTATATATTCTAGGCAAAATAAATGAAATAATTTACTGAAATAAACCTAGACTCTTGATCAGACTGCAAGGTAGTAATAAATGGAGTACAATGATCATTTTGCTCCTGTTTTTCAAATTAAAGCCCTTTTGTGTGAAGAAGAATTTTCTGATAATCAGTCCTAAATTAGTTTATAGTGGTTTGAACCTGGGGCCCTTGTTCTATCGCTGTAATTTAGTTTAAAGTACTTCACTGCTCCTTTCTCCCATGAGATGCATGGTAGATCGGTTTATTTTAACTCACACTGTAAACTGGGATTAGGGACTTAATTTTCAGGCCCCGCTGAGACTGGGAATGGAGAAAGATGGGACCCAAAGACTACAAGCCTGGCTGGCGTGCCAGTTTCCCGAACCCATTCCTGGTGCTGGACTTTTTGGGCAATGTGAGTTTGGGGCTCAGCAAGGCTCCCCGCCTCCACCGGGTGGGCAGGCAATTAGACTCAATAAGAGCCTTGTTAAGGGTAAGTAATGGAGGCCTACTAGGATTTTCCAGTCAGCCACCAGTTTCCCAACGTGAAGGAGGGCAGTTTAACTGTCTGGAGGCAGGCACCTAGTGCCCTCTCAGGTACTTACACCTTTCACTGCAACTGGGTGCTCCTCTGAAGCTTGAAGGCCTCTGATTGGCCCTCCAGCTTCAAGAGTCCGTCCACCGCCCTTATCTGGACAGGGAACCTGTCTCCATGCCAATTAATGGCGCCCTGGTCAAAATCCAATGAGTGACTATTCCCCCCCTACCACCCCAACCACCCATCCTGGGGGCAGGTTCAGGACCTGGAAACAGTCCCAGCTCCATTTTCCTGCCCCAAAGTGAAAATTCAGCCCTAGATAACATAAGTTTTATTTATCTTTACTACTCTGACCATATCGTAATTGATGAGAGATTATCACCAGTACAGTCAATAAAACAAAGATTTATAATATGCATATGAATATGATGGAGTGGAACAATGTTTTGACTTCGAAATAATGTGGGAGTGAAGTAAATGTTGCAAAAGGATAGCAGAAGCTGGTCATTTTATTAAGTCAGATGTGTTTTTCAAGTAGCATATGGGGCAGTCAGCATTTCACACAGTCTTTCACTGCCTGTCTTTGCAGTTCCCATTCCAGACATAACAGACTGGGGAAACGGGGAATCCCTTTCCAAGTCCCGAGCAATGCTTTAACTTGGTGTTGCGATGTGGCAAGGACAAGCTGATTTTTAATTTTTCCTCTTTCTCTGCAAGGAAGTCCTACATAAAGAAACTTCATTATCTCAAGAAATCAAGGGTGTGAACTGGAACAACACAATCACCAGGCATTGTAGGTCCAACAAGCTTCACCACTGTAATGCCCAAGAATTTTCTAGTTTTTAATCAATGGAAAGGTGAGTTAATCTAATCTCAGACAAGTCTACAAATGAGAAGAAACTACATCAAACTGCATCTTTTAGACAGGGGTGTCCAAGCTTTTCGAGCAGGAGGTTGAATCCACATGGCACACTGGTTGAATGGTTCACATATGATTAAAACATCTTGGACTCGACAGAGAACATTTACAAATTTATTGAACAAAAATTCACACACACCTTCATAAGGTTGTTATTACATACAAGATTTTGGCTTTATATTTGCAATAAAACATACTCACATTTCTCGGATAACCTTTTACTATACTGCACTATAGAGTAGAAATTCTTCCTCTTGGATGGCAAAGGAGGTGCAATTCTGGCACAGTTGTAATGGGGAGCGATGGGAGAGTTCATAATTTGGAGCAAAACCCAATTCTTCCCAGTTTCTACCACTCTAAAGTTATCCCAGAAATCCTGAGCCTGGATGCTTGTCCTGCTGCCAGTTTGGTTACCATGTTAGGGTTCCACAGGAACGCTGCCCAATTTGTCCCCATAGGCCCAATCAAAATCAATGCCTGCTAACAGCAGATACAGATTCTGTTGCATGCCTACTGAAGGCCCAGTGAGCTTAATTACCTTTAAAAAGTTGCATATTGATTCCTAGAAGGGAATAAAGAAATTTTTCTGGCTAACTTTCTTCAGCCTGATCCAGATCTTGGATGCCCCTGCTGGAATTGGCAGCCGAATTGCCTGTTCAGTCAACTGACTGCCCAAAATGGGCAGCACAGTGGCGCAGTGGTTAACACCGCAGCCTCACAGCTCCAGCGACCCGGGTTCAATTCTGGGTACTGCCTGTGTGGACTTTGCAAGTTCTCCCTGTGTCTGCGTGGGTTTTCGCCGGTTTTCACCACCAAAGACTTGCAGGTTGATAGGTAAATTGGCCATTATAAATTGCCCCTAGTATAGGTAGGTGGTCGGGGAATATAGGGACAGGTGGGGATGTGGTAGAAATATGGGATTAGTGCAGGATTAGTATAAATGGGTGGTTGATGGTCGGCACAGACTCGGTGGGCCGAAGGGCCTGTTTCAGTGCTGTATCTCTAAATAAAATAAAATAAAATAAAATAAAATAAATAAAAGGCAAATCAGACCCCACACAGAATGTGTAGGAATGTAGGTACAGACCCATACCTTCCAGTTCTGTAGTACAGGGTGTTGATAAACTAGTCCATTGTGCCAGTATTTCACGCCATGTTTTTTTTTTAAAGGACAGTAGCTGGATCTTTTAGCTGTGAGTAGCAAAAATGTTTTACTCATAAATGAAACACGTTTTTTAAAACTCCAAATAATTTCCTGAACCATTGTTATACACCATTATTGCTGCTCTTTTTATTTAATGGAATAAGTATGGCACTTAGCAGTAATATAATGTAAAACATTAGCTAAAACAGTGATGATGGGCAACACTTGTTCAAAGGCAGAATAACATCATACACAGCTGTGATTTTGAAAGTTGTTCCCATTGAAGTAGAACATGAAGTAAGACATTTTCTAATCTTTCACAAGCTACTTAGTCCTAATTTCAAAGCTGAGAGAGTCCCTTTTTATTATCTGCATTTCTTCCTCCTGGCAGCACCACTGCTCCTAGGACTTTACCAATGCTATTTTCAAAGGTGAATGATAGTGAAGCAAAGTAATTCAAGCCTGATTTTTTTCTCCCCTCCTCCCCTTGGGGAAATTACCTGGCTTCCACAGTGCGGCTGAAATTGGGGAATCAGCATGTGCAGTATTATGGACACAATTCTGCACCTGCCATTCCATGGTCTTTTTGATCCATCCTTCTGCCTGAGTCCTGACTTCACACATCTGACTGTTATTATAAATCTCTTATGTGGCACCTTAACAAAGGCCTTCTGGAAGACTCTGCATACCACGCCCACTGCATTGTCCCCGTTTACTCTTTCTGTTACATCTTCAAAACTTCCAATAAGATTGTTTAAACATGGCTTTCTTTTTTGAAATCCATGCTGATTAATTTTTATTATTTTCTGTCTGTAGATACCTGATCATTTAGGAACAATTCTAATATCTTTCCTACCACTGACATTCTGAAAACTACAGTTCCCTGGGTTAGTTCTACCTCCCTTTTTGATGATAGGAATTACATTTGCAATTCACCAGTCCTCTGACACTATTTCTTTTTCTATTTTTTTTATATGGATACTAGTGATTCTGCTATCTCCTCCCTAATTGCTCTGAGGATTCACAGGTGTAATCCAGCTGAACCCACAGGTCTTGTCCTCTTTATGATTGGCTACCTTGTCTAATATAGAGAGTAAAGATAATTATTGTAACATTCCTCGACTTTTACTGTTGTAATTTCCTCTTTTTTAACTTCATCAGTGAAAACTGAGGCAAAGTACCTGTGCACCCACCAACACTGCATATCAGGAATTCCCAGGTATGATCCCCCACAGACTCCCAATGCCGGGTCCAAGCAACTGAGTTTCCATGCTTGCAACATGATTCTGAGAACTGATTCTTTTTTGTCTGCCAGTATTAACAAGATGAGCTTCAGCTATCAAATTACAACAGCAACACAGTATGCACTAATAGGGTTTGCAGTGAGATTCTCCCATGTTAAACATCTATTGCTTCTTTTAAATAAAGCCGGTATAGCTAGCCAATATAGCAATGCCTAACAGAGGTGCATGTTGTATGTAAATCATTGCATTACCTGGTAGGGATAGCTGTACCAACAGTGCCTTGTTTCCCATAGCCAAGGAGCCTATACAAGAAACAGAACAAATATTAAGAAACAATAACAAAGCTGCATCAATCTTTGAACATTAATACATCAGTGTCTTTAAATGAAAGCAACAGGCACAAATCAATGGTAAGGGGGTGTGCATTCCTTTTTTCCTTTCTTGGTTTCTTTTTGCACCAGACCTTTCTCCTACTTCTTGTTCCACTGTGTTCTATTTGAGGAAGTTACTTTGATTCCCCACTTATACCTCCCATTAGGGTTTCCTGCCAATTATTAAGGTAGGAGATAATTAAATTTACTCTGTGTGAGTGGGCACACCCAAACTCCTTAGATAAGTAAACTGGTCTGCATCATTTACAGCATAATCAGTTTCATTTATTGAGCATTTCTACTTGTTTAAAGATGATCGAATAATATCCACTTAAGTTGTGTAAATCTAACTCTCTCAATCTTGGAGAGTCAGCAGGAAAGTTTGGGCTTGGAATGGGAGCAAAGGCACAAAAAAGTACTGAGAAGTAGTAGAAGTAGAAAGAACATTGAAAATCAGTGCTAGAGCAGGAAATGTGCAAAAGCTTAGAAAGGGAGTGGAAAGTTGAGAAATTTCAGCAGAGGGAGAGTCAATATTTTCTTGATGCATTTTCACATGAATCTAAAAGCATATGACTGGGAATAGGAAAAACCCCACTGCCATTTTCATATTTATCTGTTTTAGTCTCCTAAGTGCTATCTTTCAGTATCACATTTCATCCATCAGTTTGGTTGGAGAGATTTCTGTAAATGCTGTTTCACAATCAGGTAGTGAGACTGATATTTCAATGTTTTCTCCCTTTAAAATAGGGCGGCACAGTGGCGCAGTGGTTAGCACTGCAACCTCACAGTTCCAGTGACCCGGGTTCAATTCTGGGTACTGCCTGTGTGGAGTTTGCAAGTTCTCCCTGTGTCTGCGCGGGTTTTCTCCGGGTGCTCCGGTTTCCTCCCACAAGCCAAAAGACCTGCAGGTTGGTAGGTAAATTGGCCATTATAAATTGCCCCTAGTATAGGTAGGTGGTAGGGAAATATAGGGACAGGTGGGGATGTGGTAGGAATATGGGATTAGTGTAGGATTAGTATAAATGGGTGGTTGATGGTCGGCACAGACTCGGTGGGCCGAAGGGCCTGTTTCAGTGCTGTATCTCTAAACTAAACTAAAATAAAGGCTGCGTTTGCTGATAATGCAACCACTAGGTGGCACAGTACTTGCACAAACGCAAATGCAGCCTCATGCACTGAAACGTCACTGACTGCAATATTTTAGGAAGCTGCCAGTAGTAAAGATGGTGCTGCTCAATTTATCACAAAAACGAATGAAACTCAAATCCCCAGTGGCTGCGAACGCTGCCTCCATCCTACCCCCAACAGTACTCCGCTTCTGTTCGCCGCCTGTCTGCTCGCCATTTGCTCCTTGCCTTGCCAGTCGCCGCTTCTCCCCTACTCGCCTCACCACTTCCTCCCCTCTGCCCTGCTCCCCGCTCCCTCCGGCTTCTGCTCCCTGCTCCCTCCCGCTCGCAGTCTCCCTCCCTTCCCCCGTCTATCTTGTCACTCTCACTCTCTGCCACTTCCTCCGTGCGGGGAAGAGAGACGGTAATCATGGAAGACAGCGGGGAGCAGAGGCAGAGCAGAGGGGGTGGGGGGGGGAGAAGTGACGAGGCGGGGAGCGAGTGGCCGACATGTCGGTTGAAGCGGGGAGCAAGTGGCCAAGAGGGGAGAAGTGGCGAGGCGGAGAGCGCGTGGCCGACAGATCGGGGTGGGCGAGGGTGAAGTGGGGAAAAAATGACGAGGTGGGGAGCGAGCGGTGAGCAGACGTTGCAGTACGTGATGATGCTTTCATGCGCATGCTCAAATTAGTTCTGGCAACCCGATGGTGATGTAGGCTGCGCACGCGCAGCACCATACTGACAGCAAGAGTCCGTTCTGCGCTTGTGCAAAGCTGGGAGCGCTCTGATGACATGAGCGCCGGGCTGTGTTGTCAGGAGTCACTTTGAAAATAGAATGCTCCTCTGCTGTACTATACCCTACCTAGTGGCTCAGCCATGAACTGGCACATTATGTTCAACAAGCACTGAGATATTTAAATTCTAGTTGAGGCTGGGATTCAAACTCCAAGGCCTGTAGATTGGGATTTGAATGAACAATTACTGGAGTTACTGAGTCAACACAAAACACATATCACTATCTGTTTGTACAAGAAAGTTATTGAGGAAGATTTTGTTAGCAGTGCTCAGAGATAACCATGTGATATCCCTCAAAGTACTTTGCATTTTCAGAATCAATAAAACACTCTTTTCAGAAAAAAATACTTTTCTTAAATAAGGAGGGACTCTTACAGATTTTACTAAACAAAACAGCCTAGTGTCACAGATTGAGGGCTTTGCCTTGAAACCTGAAGCACTGTTAGTCAATCCCAGAAACAGTCTTAGCATTTTGTCTTTTGGGATTATGACCTGCTTGTCCACTATCTAATAATACAATAGCATAACAACAGTATCCCCTTATAATCTGAACCAGATACCCCTGTCTCTCACAAAAGTCAAATATTGCAGATGTTCGAAATTTGAAATAATGCTGGAAATACTCAGCAGGTCTGATAGCATATGTGGAGAGAGAAACAGAGTTAATGGCTGGAAATTTATGCTTGTTCGACGGGAGCTGTCCACCAACCGAAAAGTCGGTGGCAATCCCGCCTCTGCCGGGCCTGGGGATTCAGTGTGGATTTTGCGGTTCCCAAGCCCTTAATTGGTCTTAGGCGGGACTTCCACTTCACTGAGGCAGGTGGTCCTGCCGGCCAATCAGCGGGCCTGCAGCTCTTAGTCACAGAAGCGCCACCGGGAACAGTGGCCACTGGTGGGACTGCAGCCCAGCTTCAAGATCAAAATGACGAAGAGGAGGGAAAAGAGGTAGGTTTTTGGAGCCTCACCTTGGGTGATCGATCAGGCCCTGGTGAGACAAGGGGGGGGGGGGGGATCGATTGGGGGGGGTGGGCGTGTTGGGCGTTAGGGGTAGTTGGGGCATTGGGGGCGGCCCTCCATCAAGCACATGGTGCTCAATCAGGAGGCTCCCCACCCTCCCCCCGGCCATCAGAAGTCCGCCTACATTTTACAGGTGGCTTTTCTCAGGCCTGGGCTGCCCGTCTGCCAGCGGTAAAATCCCCGTGGTGGAGGGCGGAGGCCCTTAAGTGGCCATTAACTGTCCAGGGGCTTTTTCTCACGGTCGCCCCTTGTAAAATGGCAATGAAGGCAGCAGCGAGTCGGGAAGGGCCCCCCGAGCCTCCCACTCCAATTTACGCACCCCTCCCCCCACCTCGCCACCAGCCGACTCTTTTGTGGGGGGGGGGGGGGGGAGTGGGGGTGTAAAATTCTAGCCAATGTTTCAGGTCGATGACCTTTCATCAGAATTGAGAAAAGTTGGAGATGTAACAGGTTTTAAGCAAGTGAAAGGAGGAAATGTGGGAAAAAGAACAAAAGGGAAGATCTGTGATAGAGCAGAAGGCAGGAAAGATTAAACGACAAAAGAGCTCATGGTGCAAAGCCAAAGGGAGTGATAATGGGACAAGTAAAGAAACAAAAAATATGTCTAGAGGAGGTGTGAATAGCAGAATGATGAACAGCTGCAAAAAGAAGGAAAACAAGAGAGAAAAGCCAAAACTAACAACGAAAAAGGAAACACAATGGGGGCAGAGATTACAATCTAAAATTGTTGAACTCAGAAGGCTGTAAAATGCCTAAACGAAAGACGAGGTGCTGTTCATTGAACTTACGTTGAGCTTCATGGAACACTGCAGGAGGCTGGGAACAGAGAGGTCAGTGGAGAATCTGGAGAATTAAAATGACAGGCGACCAAAAGCTTGGGGTCACGCTTGCTGTCTGAACAGAGGCGTTCTGCAAAAGTGGTCACCCAATCTATGTGTGGTCTCCCCAGTGTGGAGCAGACTGCATTGTGAGTAGTGAATACAGTATACTAAATTGAAAGAAATACAAGTAAATTGCTGTCTCACCTGGAAGGGATGTTTGGGGCCTTGGATGGTGAGGAGAGAGAAGGTTAAAGGACGTGTTTTGCATCTCCTGCGTTTGCATGGAAAGGTGCAATGGGAAGGGGAGGGGCTGTTGGGGGTAATTGAGTAGATCGGGGTGTCGCAGAGGCAATGGTCCCTTTGGAATGCTGAAAGGGGAGGGAAGGGGAAGATGTGTTTAGTGGTAGCATCACGCTGAAGGTGGCAGAAATGGTGGAGGTTCCCCTTGTCCTCACCTTCCACCCCACAGTCTCCATATTCAATGGGTCACCTTCTGCCATTAGGCACTTTATAGCCTTCTGGACTCAACACTGAGTTCAACAATTTCAGATTGTAACCTCTACCCCCATTTTACTTCCTTTTCCTTTCACAGAATCACAGAATAATACAGTGCAGTTTTCCTTTGCTTGTTTGTCTCTCTTTTTTTGCAGCTGTCCATCATTCTGCCATTCACACCCCTCTAGACCTATCTTTTGCTTCTTCACTTGTCCCATTACCACTCGCTTTGGCCTTGCATCATTAACGTTTTTGGCATTTAATCTCTCCTGTCTTCTGCCCTATCATAGACGTTCCCTTTTGTTCTTTTTTCTACCCTCTCCTGTTTCACTTGCTTAATACGTACTACATTTCTAACTTTTCCCTGTTCTGATGAAAGGTCATCAACCTGAAACGTTAACTCTGTTCTTCAACAGATGCTGCCAGACCTGTTCAGTTTTTCCAGCATTTTCTGTTTTTAATTCATGCAGTGAGAAAACATTTGGTGAAACGAGGCAAGGAACGAATGATGAAGCTGCTCAGTATCATGATCACTTAGTTTATTTAGTACAACATGATACAAAATGATGAACATGCTATTCTATCAGTGGATCATTTTATTTGACTTGAACAAAATGGCTCCTAACTACTCTCTTGCATGACAAACTTCTGAGCCTGACAAAAGTTTGCTCTCTCAGTTTTCACTTTGAAAACCTAACTGACTATATCATTTTTTAAATAATTTTGGATATTGGGTAGGTTAGGCCATATTTTGGTGGCCTGAAACTGTCAGTAGTCGTCAGAAGTAAAGGCAAGTCAGGTTCCGAAACCCCTCACTACCACCTGTATTAGCTGATTAGGCAGCTGCTTTGCCTAATACATTACAGCCTGTTACCCACAGTATATTAGGACTGTAAAATCAGGAAAATTGGAACTGCAGTGCCACTGGCCCTCATGCTGACAAGTAAATGAGATCAGTAAGCACTTGGTGGGCAGATAATAGGAACACTCAGAAAGTGCACAGGGAACTCGGGGGAAGTGTTTTTATGACAGAGATTGTACATAAGCAGCTTCTGGCAATTATCCTGCCTGAAAAGATTTCCTGTGCCATTTATGCAATGCAAATATTCAAAAAATAGCAAGGAAAGACGCTTTTAGTACGAAAATTGCCAGAATTCCAAATCATGCTGTACCAATGTACTATGATATCTGTTAAGTTACATGATTAGAAAGACAAGTAAATAAATCCTGAATCCAGTTGCTATTAGTCATGAGCCAATAAAATTGCTCCTAATTTGGCACTACAATAATTGGTAATCTCCTTCAGCCTGCCACAGAATGATTGGTGTAGGAAATGGAAAGGCATCTTACTAGTATGGTTTGCATTGCGCTTCTGAGGTATCGCTTGAGACAGGTTGTTGGGCCACACGTGACAGTGCTTGATGCTGATACTGTAGTCAGAAATGAGGCAATGTTCCATTCCACAGCACTAGCATCTCTCAACTTAATCAGTTCAAAATTCACACACACAATTGGCCATTATAAATTGCCCCTAGTATAGGTAGGTGGTAGGGAAATATAAAGACAGGTGGGGATGCGGTAGGAATATGGGATTAGTGTAGGATTAGTATATATGGGTGGTTGATGGTCGGCACGGACTCAGTGGACCGAAGGGCCTGTTTCAGTGCTGTATCTCTAAACTAAACTAAACAAATTTTTGGATGTCGAATATCCACAGCCACCTTAACTTCAGTGAGAGCGTGGCAGCAAGTGAGCTAGGTTTTTTGTTTTAGCCTTCTTTTAAAGGGGCAGAGAGGACACTGGTGGCTGCTTTCTAGCGAGGAGAGTCAATTTCTCGATTGGTCTGGAACACTTTCACTGCAGTGTGCGGCATCTGTTGAGGGCAGGCACCCCAGGTGCACCTCAGGTAGCACAAATGCCCAGCCAGGACGTTTAAATGAAAATACTTCCTCTTGACCCCACAACGTTTTCAGATTCGATACCAGAGGTCTTGGGCAAGCACATATGAATTAGGAATAGGCCACTGAGCCCTTTGAGCCTGCTTTGCCATTCAATAAGTTCAATAATGGGCAGCATAGTGGCGCAGTGGTTAGCACCGCAGCCTCACAGCTCCAGCAACCCGGGTTCGGTTCTGGGTACAGCCTGTGCGGAGTTTGCAAGTTCTCCCTGTGACTGCATGGGTTTCCGCTGGGTGCTCCGGTTTCCTCCCACAGCCAAAGACTTGCAGGTTGATAGGTAAATTGGTCATTGTAAATTGCCCCTAGTGTAGGTTGGTGGTAGGAGAATGGTGGGGATGTGGTAGGGATTAATGTAGGATTAGCATATAAATGGGTGGTTTTTGGTTGGCACAGACTCAGTGGGCCAAAGGGCCTGTTTCAGTGCTGTATCTCTCTATGACTCTATGAGTTCATGGCTAAACTGATTACTCCACATTTCCACCTACCCCCGATAACCTTCCACCTCCTTGCTTATCAAGAATAAATGTCACCATCTGCCATGGTGGGATTTGAATTAATGAATCCAGAGCTTTGAGCTGGCCTCTGGATTGCTCATCCACTGACATTACCACCATGCCACTGCCTCCTGCACATTTACACCAGGCTGCAGATACTGCATATTTACAACCCCATATTTTTTCTCCAACAAGTGGATAATTCATGGCAGCTATCAAAAAGCTGAGCTTTTACTATGTTAGCATTTCTATTAAAGTAATGAATAATGTGGTGTACTTTCTATATAGTACGTGTATTTAACTAAAAGCACCACCTGCATGACACTTCCTTGAACTTCTAGGGGGCGATTATCCCCGGGTACTTTAGGGAACTAAACAGCCTCTGAGGCGGACAAGATGGGCAGGATTTTACCCTTTGGGTTGGGTCCCTGATGTTGGGGTCCAATGGGAATCACAACCCTGCACTGTGTGGAGACCAGTCACCCGGCAGTGATTTTCCCCGAATTGGCCAATTAGTGGCTAGAGGCAAGGCGCTTGGTCCAATTAAAGACAGGTGGGCTCTTGAAGCTGGAGGGCCAATAGGAGGCTCTCCAGCACTGAAGGAGCAGCAGCCTGCAGTTCAGGTAAATGAGAGAGGGTGCCTCCATTTTAAGGCACCGTCTCTCCAACGTTTTAAACTTTTAAATTTAAAAGTGGCTTCAGCAGCTGGGCCACCAGTGTGGAAGGGCCAAGCAGGTGGGGAGGGCCTCAAAGCTTGTCTGGATTGCAGATCCCCAGGTCTGCTGCTGGAACTCTGCCTCCAGGCAATTGGCCCAGTCCCCAATGCCTTGGGGGGGCCCATAGGCTGAAGGAAAATTCCAATCATTCTCTAACAATAGGCCTCGATCTGGAGGAGGAATGGGAAGAGGAGATGATGCCAGGTAGAGCAGTACCAGCTGCTGGAGGAGAGAGGAAGAGGAGGGTTCGGAGGACAATGAGGGCTCCAGATTCATTCTGTAGTCTAAGGGTCTGAAAGGGTTGATGTTGAGATAGTGTAAAGAATACCTCCTATCATAATGATGTAAGAGATCACATGTGAGAGAGACTTGAAGATAAATGCAGCATGGCTTTTTTAGAGGACACAGACTGGTGTGAAGCAATACATAGTTATAATATGTACAGCTTCACACCAGTCTGTGTCCTCTTAAAAAAAAGTTCTAATGTTCAAATTACTCCAGACTAAGGAATCTCTCTAATCTAGAATAACTAAGCATATTAAGGTGGCAGCGTACCAAACAAACATACAACATATTCTGACTCCAAAATCTGCCGATGAGAGACCAATCGTTACCACTAGCTACTGTGCCAGAGGGTCAAGTTCAGGAGCCAGAAGATGAGAGAAGGAGAAGGTTGAGGATGAGGAGGACAAGGGGAGGGGGGGGTGGACACCAGAGATTTCCAGGGTTGACACCAGGGAGAGATGATGACTGCCATCTAATTGAAGAGCACATTTGAGCCACATCCTCCACCAACAGACTTTGGAGCAATGTTGCCACTTTCCTTATCTTCCACAATTGAGGATCCATCAGGAAGTCTACCGTTTGCACTCAATCCTTTCAACACTTTCCCCATGAAGATCACAATAAAAGAGACCACCAACTCCACCACTACCCAATTACCATAGTCACTCTTTATCAAAACAAATGAAAACATGACACATCCAACAACACTTCCAAATCTTAAACTACTTACTCTGGTGCTTACCCTTATCCCAGAGGTGCTCTTCCCTACTCTGGTTCTTCTATGATGTGCATCTCCAGTGGCAGCAGCACGTGAGATGGATGGCTGCTGAGATTCTGAATAGAGCAGTTCAGATGGCATCATGTGATGCCCTCAAGAGCTGTGGGGTGTGATGGCCTTGCCTCAGGTTGCGCCATCTGAGCATGGGCTTCAGCAGTCTGAACTGTCTGGCTGACAGGCAACTTCAAATGCAATGGTGGAATGGCGAGAGAGGGAGCAGCAACTCTGCCATCTGGAGAGACCCTAACAGGTTCCTGCTGCGTGATTCTCACCTGACTACCTCAAGGCATCTCTTCAGCCAGCCCAGTGATCTGCTAGAGGACAGATCCCTGGGAATCAAATGCAAGCCCCTTTCAACCAAGGAAACCAGAGCCACCAGGGCAGGTGCCTAAACTTCCTTTGCAACACTTTGCTGTTCCATGGAAGCTGTAAGTAGTGCAGTGGAAGTTGTTTGGGCTTCCATTGCAGCACTTTGTTCCATGCAAGCTGCTAGGCATTCAATGCAAGCTGCAATGACAGCAGTGGAAGCTGTAACCTCAGTCATCAGATACTGCACGAATTCAGGCTCCACAGGTCGCTGGATGGAATTGACAAACCTCTCCACACTGGAGAATGTGTGTTTCAGGTTCTGCATCAAGCCATGGGCCAAGCTGGAGGCCGACTCCTCTGTTCCTGCTAGCCACAGCCTGTAAGCTTTCAGGTATGCTGTTTATTGCACCATGTATTTGGTTTATCAGACTCATCAGCTGTCTTCTCAAGCTTGGTCCTGTGACGGCCTCATCTGACTCCTCCACAGCAGAACTAGTATGTGACCTTGCACCCTGGCAAGGTGGCCCCGGTGGTGTCCCTTCCACCCAATGTGGCTGCTGCCCACTAGTGCCTGGTTGTGTGACTGTGAGGATCCCTCTTCTCCCCTAACCTCTGAGCTATGAGTGGTGCCGGTCTCTGGGCTGGTGCCTGTGACAGTGGTAGCAATTGATCAGTGCATTCTTCCTCTCTCCCCTACTCCTCTTCCTCTGGGGTTGGGAGGGTGGTGAGATGGCACTTCCAGTTTTTCGAGGCAGGGGGTGGGGGGGGGAGCGTTTGAGGAGGATCTTGCTCCTGGGAGTCTGCAATGATAATGCTGGAAGGATTAGGATGCAGCTACTATAGGAGGATGTGTATGATGGAGCTTGGGAGTGAGGATAGCATTGGGTGATTACAGATCAGGAATAGTTGTGAATCTTTAAGGAAGCCGGAGTATCAACAAACCTTGAGGTGAACTATCCCCTGCTCCGTCTGTGGCCAAGGCGTCTCCCACTCCCTCACGATCCCGGCCAGCACTGCCTCCTCAAGGGGAAAGATGCTGTTGTGCTTCCCCTCCCCCTATCAAATCCTGCTGGTGCCTTGTTATCTTGTCCTGGAAGAGATAGATGTGGTGATTGTGTATGAGTGTACTGGCAGGTATGTTTGTGTGTATGTGATGTCTCATATGTTTGAAGAGCTGTAAGATGTGTTTGAGGTGTGAGTAGTGCCTGTGAAAGATGCAATAATGTGGGTTGTGTGAGTGTCAGTATAATTAGTTGGTAGATGAAGTGTGTTGAGGTTGTAATGCTGGTGGTGGTGCAGTTCTTGTGCAGTGTGTTTGTCAGATGGGCTCTTCCCTTGACCACCTGTATCAAATGTGTGATCTCCTCCCACATCTGCTGGATTAGCTGCCTTTGTGGTCTCCTTACCTCCTGCAGGTACTGGACATCCCTCCTCCTCTGGACCTCCTTCACCAGGACCTCCAGTGCTGTGTCCAACCTGTGCACTCTGTCCATCGGTCCCTGAGACATCCTGAAATGCTCTGCTATCTCAGGCAGCATACTCCATAACTTCAGTGGAAATGGGTGCTTGAAGGCTATTACACTCGGAACATTGCTTTTAAACACTGCTTGAGTGCAAAAACATGCAGGTGTCCATTTTAGCACATCCGGGTACATTTAAATCATGGTAATCATCAATAAGCAACAAACCTGCAGGTTAAAACCAGAATTTCAAACAGTCTTGTCTTATTAGCACAGCACCCATTTGCATCTGTTTTCATCCTTTCCCCAAAATAATCCCTTAATATTTTATGAATATCTACCTAAGATAGCAAAAGGAATATCTTTATTAAGCATGTTCAACAAAACAGCTCAAAGATGCTCTGTCATTTTAAGAGAAAATATACTGGATAAAATATTTACCAAAACTGGAGGTCCTCCATGGGGCTGGTAAAGCCAAAATGCTTAGGGAAGTGAAATAATATAGAACAATACTGAACTCACACCATCTCTATGAACATATTTTATAATTTGGCAGATCTTGCACAAGTAGTTGATCATTTTTCACAGCTTTAGGATTACAAAAAGCAAAGTTTACTTAATTTTATAGTTTCAAAAATCTTGCAGTCTTCCCGACTGTTAATCTAAGCCCAGTCCTGCAATCTAAGTTATGTATCCTTATTTGTAAGAAGGTTATGATGTGAGTTAGATAATATGATCTCTGGATCATGGGAAACTTTTTTCACCAATTCGACTGTTTCTTATTAATGAGTTCATTTGTAATTGAAAATACTTTTAAAAGGAGCTGAGCAAATTGCTGCCCTTTAGAAAAGAGCTGCTGCTGTGATATTTATCGTGTGATATAATAGATCTAGAGTTAAAGACAATAGGTTACATAAAATATTGCAGCAATGTGCTTTAATAATAGACAATTTAATAATTGGTAAGTCAAAGAATAGAGACAAAGCAAGAGAGAAAGGTATTAACATGGGAAAAGATAAACAGACTGTGACAGGAAAGAACAGTGAGTACATATCTAAGACTACAAGGCTAGAAATTACAAAAATAATAAAAAGGACAAAACTAAAGGCTCTGTATCTAAATGCACATAGCATTCAAAACAAAACAGATTTACTGAGAGCGCAAATGGAAATAAACGAGTACGATCTGATAGCCATTACAGGGACATGGCTGCAGGATGACATTGATTGACACCTGAATATTGAAGGGTACAGGACATTTAGGAATGACTGGAAGCTAGGGAAAAGTGGAGAGGTAGCTCTGTTAATTACTGATGGTATTAACACAATAGAGAGGGATGATTTAAGTTCAGGAAACTAGGATGTGGAAACGTTTTGGGTCGAGATGAGAAATGATAAAGGCAAGAAGTCACTTGTGGGAGTGGTGTATCGGCCCCCTAACAGTAACCATATGGTAGGATGTGGTATAAAGGAAGAAATAATGGGTGGCTGTCAGAAAGGTACGGTGAAAATCATGGGGAATTTTAATCGACATATAGACTGGAAAAATCAGATGGGCAAGGGTAGACTAGATGAGGAGTTCATAGAATGTTTTCAGGATAGTCTCTTAGAACAGCAGGTTCTGGAGCCAACCAGAGAGCAGGCTATACTAGACCCGGTACTGTGCAGCGAGATAGATTCATTAATGACCTCATAGTGTAGGCGCCCCGAGGCAGCAGCGATCATAATATGACTGAATTTTACATTCATTTTGAGGGAGAGAAGAGTGGGTCTAAGACTAGTATTTTGAACTTAAATAAGGGCAATTATGAGGGCATGAAAGCAGAGCTAGCTAAAGTGAACTGGCAAAGTAGGTTAAGGGATAAGTCAATAGAGATACAGTGGCAGACATTTAAGGGGATATTTCAGAATAGACAGAATAATACATTCCAACGAGAAAGAAAAATTCCAACGGAAGGACCCACCAACCATGGTTAACTAAAAAAGTTAAAGGTAGTATCAAACTTAAAGAAAAAGCATATATTTGTGCAAAGAGGCAGGTCAGAAGATTGGACAGTATATAAAAAGTAGCAAAGAATGACTAAAAGATTAATAAGAAGGGAAAAATTAGGGAAAGCTAGCTAGAAATATAACATCAGATAGTAAGAGTTTCTATAGATATCTAAAAAGAAAAGTAACAATGTGAGCATTAGTCCTATAGAAAGTGAGTCTGGGGAATTAATAATGGAAAATAAGGACATGGCAGATGAATTGAACAGGTATTTTGCATTGGTCTTCATCATAGACAATACAAGTCTCTTTTGGGCCTCCTTATCTCGAGAGACAATGGATACGCGCCTGGAGGTGGTCAGTGGTTTGTGAAGCAGCGCCTGGAGTGGCTATAAAGGCCAATTCTGGAGTGACAGGCTCTTCCACAGGTGCTGCAGAGAAATTTGTTTGTTGGGGCTGTTGCACAGTTGGCTCTCCCCTTGCGCCTCTGTCTTTTTTCCTGCCAACTACTAAGTCTCTTCGACTCGCCACAATTTAGCCCTGTCTTTATGGCTGCCCGCCAGCTCTGGCGAATGCTGGCAACTGACTCCCACGACTTGTGATCAATGTCACACAATTTCATGTCGCGTTTGCAGACGTCTTTATAACGGAGACATGGACAGCCGGTGGGTCTGATACCAGTGGCGAGCTCGCTGTACAATGTGTCTTTGGGGATCCTGCCATCTTCCATGCGGCTCACATGGCCAAGCCATCTCAAGCGCCGCTGACTCAGTAGTGTGTATAAGCTGGGGGTGTTGGCCGCTTCAAGGACTTCTGTGTTGGAGATATAGTCCTGCCACCTGATACAAGTAACATCCCAGAAATAACTGTAAATCAAGATTTGGAAGGGAGGGAGGAACTCAAGAAAATTACAATCACCAAGGAAGTGGTACTGAGCAAATTGTTGGAGCTGTGGGCTGACAAGTCACTGGGTCCTGATGGACTTCATCCTAGGGTATTAAAATAAGTGATTAGTGAGATAGTTGACGTGTTGGTTTTGATTTTCCAAAATTCCCTAGATTCGGGGAAGGTTCCATTAGATTGGAAAATAGCCAATATAACTCCTTTATTCAAAAAAACAGGGAGACAGAAAGCAGGAAACTACAGGTCAGTTAGCTTAACATCTGTCATAGGGAAAATGTTCGAAGCTATTAAATGAAGTGATTTATTTTGGTAGGAAGAATATGGAGAGACAATATAGAATAAAGGGTACAATTCTAAAGGGGGTGCAGGAGCAGAGGGACCTAGGTGTATATGGGCATAAGTCATTGAAGGTGGCAGGACAGGTTGAGAAAGCAGTTAATAAAGAATACAGTATCCTGGGCTTTACTAATATGGGCATAGTGTATAAGAGCAAGGAAGTTATGTTGAACTTTGTATAAGACACTAGTTTGGCCTCAGCTGGAGTACTGCGTCCAGTTCTGGGCACCGCACTTTAGGAAAGATGTGAGGGCATTGGCAAGAGTACGGAAAAGATTCATGAGAATGATTCCAGGGATGAGGAATTTCAGTTATGAAGATAGATTGGAGAAGTTAGGACTGTTTTCCTTGGAGAAGAGAAGGCTGAGAGGTGATTTGATAGAGGATTCAATATCATGAGAGGTCTGAACAGAGTAGATAGAGAGAAACTGTTCCCATTCGTGAAAGAATTGGGAACGAGAGGGCATAGATTTAAAGTATTTGGTAAGAGAAGCAAAAGTGACATGAGGAAATTTTTTTCACGCAGCGAGTGAGGTCTGGAATGTGTTGCCTGAGAATGTGGTGGAGGCAGGTTCAGTTGAAGCATTCAAAAGGGAATTAGACAGTTATATGAAAAGGAAGAATGCGCAGGGTTATGGGGAGAAAGCAGGGGAATGGAACTGTGGGAATTGCTCTTTCGGAGAGCCGATGCAGACATGATGGGCCGAATGGCCACCTTCTGCACTGTGTGCCACAGGGATCAGTGCTGGGGCCTCAACTTTTTACAATTTATATCAATGACTTGGATGAAGGGACCAAAGGTATGGTTGCTAAATTTGCTGATGACACAAAGATAGATAGAAAAGTAAGTTGTGAAGACGACATAAGAAGACTACAAAGAGATATAGATAGGCTAAGTGAGTAGGCAAAGTTCTGGCAAATGGAGTATAATGTGGAAAAATGTGAAATTGTCAATTTTGGCTGGAGGAATGAAAAAGAAGCATATTATCTAAATGGTGAGAGACTGCAGAGCTCTGAGATGCAGTGGGATCTGGGTGTCCTAGTGCATGAATTGCAAAAGGTTAGTATGCAGGTACAGCAAGTAATTAGGAAAGCTAATAGAGTGATATCATTTATTATGAGAGGAATTGAATAGAAAAGAAGGGAAGTAATGCTGCAGTTATACAGGGCATTGGTGAGACCACATCTGGAGTACTGTGTACAGTATTGGTCTCCTTATTTAAGGAAGGATGTAAATGCTTTGGAAGAAGTTCAGGGAAGATTTACGAGACTAATACCTGGAATGTGTGAGTTGTCTTATGAGGAAAGATTGGACAGGCTAGGCTTGTATCTACTGGAATTTAGAAGAGTAAGAGGCAACTTGATTGAAACATAAGAAACTGAGTGGTCCTGACAGGGTAAATGTGTAAAGGATGTTTCCCCTTGTGGAAGAATCTAGAACTAGGGGTCACTGTTTAAAATAAGGGATCACCATTTAAGACAGAGATGAGGAGAATTTTTCTCTCTTAGCGGGTCGAGTCTTTGGAACTCTTCCTCAAAAGGCAGTGGAAGCAGAGTCCGAATATTTTTAAGGCAGAGGTAGATAGGTTCTTGATAAGCAAGGGGGTGAAAGGTTATTGGGGGTAGGTAGGAATGTGAAGTTAAGGTTACAATCAGATCAGCTATGATCTTGTTGAATGGCAGAGCAGGCTCGAGGGGCCGATTGGCCTACTCCTGCTCCTAATTTATATGTTCGTATGTATTTAGAACTATCTCAGGTCAAGTGGAAAATTGTTTTATCATTATGAAGAATACCTAAAAACCTAAAAATACATTCTTCCATCCAGACTTGATATCATCATAACATCTACTTTTCAGAGCAAATAAGCAAGCTGTTGACTCTCCAGCTTCATCAAAAGTACAGCCTGTTAGTCCCCATAGAAACCACAGCATCAGCAACAGCATCATGACATGTCTAACGCTATCTAACTTTAATTGAGACCCTGTGTCCTTGATGTGCTTATTAATTACAAATCAATTCTCATTAAAATTCAGGAGAAGGCTTTTAACTGATTCTCAGCTGAGATCCAATTAGATTTACAATAACATACTCCAAGTACCAGGTAAAATAAGAAACGCTGGACAATGAAGATTACTCCTTTCATCTATCATCAATAAAGTTTCCTTAGTTTTTGGCTTAATTTGGACAGCATTTGATTCATTGCTAACCAAATTACACTCAGTTACTACACAAGAGTCTTACAAAGAAAAATGTTTCTTTAAGTGTTCCAACTAAAAGGAAAACTGTATCCCTTTTTCATTCTTTGTTTTTAGAGGAATATTTTAACATCGCTACTTTTTAAAAAGTGTTACAAATTAAGATTAACTTCAACATCTTGCCTTCCTCTCCCCCTCCCCCTCCACCCCGCCTCTGTTTCTATATTCATACATGGCAAACTGGCTGGGACGAGTCACTGAGTCTGGCAGTGCACTGGAACTGAATTATCATATACAGCTGAAAGAGCAAGATTAATGAGTTGTAAAAACAAGGAATTCTAGAAGTACCCTGAAGAAGGGTCACTGACCTGAAATGTTAACTCTGTTTCTCTCTCCACAGATGCTGCCAGACCTGCTGAGTATTTCCAGCATTCCTTGTTTTTACTTCAGATTTCCAGCATCCGCAGTATTTTGCTTTTAGATTAATGAGTTGATCTAGGTAACTGATTATTCACTGATTCAGCTCCCTTGTCTGGCTCCTAGCGATGTGGCAACTCACAACTTAACTCTGTGATAGACTTGGCAATCTAACCCTTGAACTAGTCAGGTCTGCAGTACACCAGGGCATTGTTAATGATTAACAGGCAAACTTACTCGCTAATGGAACCTGGTGGGGTAGATCTGCCACTGTGGGCCAGGGTTCTTGACACTCATTTCTAGGTATTGCTGAAAGTCAATGCCCTAACAGGTATAGTGGTCCTCACCAGACCAGTAACTCTGGATAGCTGTGTAATGTAGGCAGGTTAAACTCCAGCATTATTTCTACGAGCTTGTGGGAGTCCCTAAGCTTTTGTTCCACAAAACAGTGGGCTGAATTTTATACAGAGGCTGCTGGTCCTGCTGGTGGCTGAGCATCAAATAGCTCGCTGCAGGATTCCTAGCCTCTGACCTGCTCTTGTAGCCACAGTATTTATCTGGCTACTCCAGTTCAGTTTCTGGTCAATGGTAACCCCCAGGATGTTGATAGAGTGGGATTCAGTGATCGTAATGCCATATCATGAGTCACCAAAAGCTAACATGCAGGTGCACAAGCCATTAGGAAGTCAAATGGTATGTTGGCCTTTATTGCAAGAGGATTTGAGTATAGCTGTAAAGAAGTCTTGCTGCAACTGTATAGAGCCTTGGTGAAACCGCACCTGGGGTATTATGTACAGTTTTGGTCCCCTTACCTAAGGAAGGATATACTTGCCATAGAGGGAATGCAACGAAGGTTCACCAGACTGATCCCTTGGATGGCGTGATTGTCCTATGTGGAGAGATTGAGGAGACTGGGCCTATATTCTCTAGAGTTTAGAAGAAGGAGAGGTGATCTCATTGAAACAGATAAAATTCTTACAGGGCTCAACAGGGTAGCTGCAGGAAGGATGTTTCCCCTTGCTGTGGGGTCTAGAACAAGGGGACAGTCTCAGAATGAGAGATAGGCGATTTAGGACTAAGATGAGGAGGAATTTCTTCATTTAGAAGGTGGTGGATCTTTGGAATTCTCTGGCCCAGAGGGCTGTGAAAGCTCAATGATTGAGTATATTCAAGACAGAGATCGATAGATTTCTAGATATTAAAGATATCAAGGGATATGGGGATAGTACGGGAAAATGGCATTGGGGTAGAAGATCAGCCATGATCTAGTTGAATGGTGGAGAAGGCTGGAAGGGCCGAATGGCCTACTCCTGCTCCTATTTCCTATGTTCCTGTGTTACTATACGCGAGACCCTCACTGGGCCATACTGAAGGACCCCCTCAGAGTGATCTCGGCACCTGAATCTCATCTTAAGTAGTCCAATGGCCTGCTTGATGGTTGCACTGGTGGACCCGTGGCAGGTATTATACCTCTCCTCTGCTGCAATGCGTGGGTTCCTCACAGGCATAAAAAGCCATGCCTTTAATGGGTAGCCCTTGTTCCCAAGAACCCATCCCTGAAGGCGTGCAGTGACCAAAACAGCTCTGTCAACTGGGACTGCCTTAGTATTTAGGCATTGTGGCTACTTCCTGGGAAATGTGCATGCACCTTAAGGATCCACGTTCCATGCTTACAGACCAGTTAGACATTGATGGATTGGAAGCCCTTTCTGTTAATGAAGGCCACTGGCTGGCCTATGAAAGTCTTCATGGTCACATACGTGCAGTCGCAGTCGATGACACCTTGCCCCGAGGAGAATCCAGCGATGGCCCTGAAGCCGATGGCCCTCTCCACCTGACTATCTGGGTTGGTTCAGTAGTGCACATAGTCGCTGGCCCTCTTGCACAGGGCATTGGTCACCTCCTTGATGCACCGATGGGCTGCAGCCTGTGAGATCTCTCACATGTTCCCAGTGAATTCCTGGAACGAGGTGGAGGCATAGAAGTTGAGAGCCACGGTGATCTTCAGAGCCAATAGCATTGGGTATCCACCAACCCCCCTGGCTCAGCTCATCCTAAAGCATAGTCCATAAATCAGTGACTGCCTCGCTAGAGAGCCTGAGTCTGCACTGACACTACCGCTTGAACATCTGGAGATAGTTCAGCTTGGTATGGTAGACTCTCTCCCGGGGTTAGGCCCTTCTTTGTGCAGGAGGTTATTGGCACACCCTTCTGTGCCCTTCTCTGGCATGCCCACCTGGAGGCTGGCCCTCTTGCTGCTCTGGCATTCATGCTGTGCCTCCGGCAAAGCTTGCACCTCCCTCCCTCTAAGCTGCTGCTCCTCCTCGGAGGGTGGGGGTTGGGATGGTACCACAAAGACTGGTTGCATTCGGCCCATTGAGGCGGGCTCTTTCCTAGTCCTGGCATTCTTTCTGCCCACCTCCCCTACATCCTTCCCTGTCTAGTCTTCTGGGAACAAGTGCTCTTGCTCCTCTGCGACCTTTGCTGCACACCCCCTGAGTCAATGCTGGCACCTTTACATGCCCCCTTTGTAGGTGCTGGCACTTTTACACCCCTTCTGCTATCATCTGGCAATGCCCTCCATTCACTGCCCTCGCTTACACGGACGTTGCCTCTCCGGATGGCTGGCTGGCTGAGGCAGCACTGAACTCTCGCCTCCTTGCCTCCTCCTTTAAGCAGGAGGGGCTCTGAAGCCCTGTGGTTTCTGTGTGGCATTGAAAAAATTATAAAAGCACCATAAAATTCAAATTAATTACTGTTTTAAAGTACCTTACTTTAAAGTACTGTCGCAATGTTGCGAGAAGTCTGCTCTCCATGATTCCTGTCTCTTGTTAAACTCAGATCCAATGTCAGATTTTTGGCCGAGCGTGTCAGGACTGCATTTTACGCCACTTCACCCGCTCCCCCTGCCTCAAACCCCACTCTCAATGGCCCAGTAAAATTCCAGTCTGTGTCTCAACTTGGAGCAGTGTGATGTTTCTCTATAAAGAGACAGTGCACACTCCATTTTGGGCAAACAGAAATAGTACAGGTGACTAGGTTTCTCAGGATCTGGAATACAGAGTCTTTTAACTTGGTGATGGGAATCTGCAAGTGACAGATACCCTGCTGACCAAAACTAAATGTGTGATGTTGGATGAGGACTGGATAGAATTCAGCTGTGGTTCACCATGGTGAATTGCCTATCCACAATCACCACTTATATTTACATATGAAAGATCACTTGTGTTATCTACATTCAACACTCATGGAAGCATACGGGAGTGTGATTAGCACCTTCAGAAAAGGTGACAAGAAAATTTGGAGGGAAGTTATTTTGAACTATTTTAACCTCTTTGATTTTTAATGTAGTACTGATGGTGAGGATGTGATTAGGCTCAGTTGTGGTGTACCCTCGATTAGATAACATGCTGACACAAAAGCAAGTTCCAGCCTAAATAATGGTAAATTGGGTGAAGTCGTGCAAGCTGACTTGCATCAGTGGAACCATACCCCGGCAATGAGTTAATGTCTTCAGGAAAGTGGGGGAAAAGAGAAGCTTCATGAAAAGAAATTGGTGAGAGAAAATTATTGCATAATCAGATTGTTAATTATCAAGGCCTCCAACATTATCGCTCCACAGAACGTCAGTTTCATATTAAAAGCAAGTATTTAACATTTTAAATTTGTGCCTTCCATGGTTTTAGGTTGTCAACTGGGAATCAAAGCAATTTCAATTAAATGAAAACATCAAATAAATCAGAAGCTGTCCTAATTGAGGCATTCAAACAAAAAGCTTCCATATTTGAAAATGAAAGGAAAGTCTGTGTGTCCTTTTTGCATTCTTCTTCTCTTCTTTGGCCTCCTTGTCTTGAGAGACAATGGGTAAGCACCTGGAGGTGGTCAGTGGTTTGTGGAGCAGCGCCTGGAGTGGCTATAAAGGCCAATTCGAGAGTGACAGACTCTTCCACAGGTGCTATAGATAAAATTGGTTGTCAGGGCTGTTACACAGTTGGCTCTCCCCGTGCGCTTCTGTCTTTTTTCCTGCCAACTGCTAAGTCTCTTCGACTCGCCACACTTTAGCCCCGCCTTTATGGCTGCCCGCCAGCTCTGGCGATCGCTGGCAACTGATTCCCACGACTTGTGATCAATGTCACAGGACTTCATGTCGCGTTTGCAGACGTCTTTAAAGCGGAGACATGGATGGCCGATAGGTCTGATACCAGTGACGAGCTCGCTGTACAATGTGTCCTTGGGGATCCAGCCATCTTCCATGAGGCTCACATTGCCAAGCCATCTCAAGCGCCGCTGGCTCAGTAGGGTGCATTTGCTGGGGATTTTGGCCGCCTCGAGGACTTCTGTGTTGGAGACACAGTCCTGCCACCTGAAGCCAAGGATTCTCCGGAGGCAGCGAAGATGGAATAAATTGAGATGTTGCTCTTGGCTGACATACATTGTCCAGGCCTCGCTGCCGTAGAGCAAGGTACTGAAGACACAGGCTTGATACACTCGGACTTTTGTGTTCCGTGTCAGTGCGCCATTTTCCCACGCTCTCTTGGTCAGTCTGGACATAGCAGTGGAAGCCTTTCCCATGCTCTTATTGATTTCTGCATTGAGAGACAGGTTATTGGTGATAGTTGAGCCTCTGTAGGTGAACTCTTGAACCACTTCCAGAGCGTGGTCGCCGATGGATGGAGCATTTCTGACGTCCTGTCCCATGATGTTCATTTTCTTGAGGCTGATGGTTAGGCCAAATTCATTGCAGGCTGCCGCAATCCTGTCGATGAGTCTCTGCAGACACTCTTCAGTGTGAGATGTTAATGCAGCATCATCAGCAAAGAGAAGTCCCCTGATGAGGACTTTCCGTACTTTGGTCTTCTGCATTAAACCTTGATTATAACTATCTTTTGTCAGTACAGCAGGGTAGTATTATTTTGTTTTAATTTAAAAAGCATCTTCAAATATCTGTGCAGATCATCAATTCAACTTTTAAATGAATCAATTGGAGCTTCTCACATACAGATACCACTCCCCACCCCACCTCACCAACTATACAGGACTTATAATTATGTATATTGCTATCAGTTATTTACGGATGCTCAACAAAAGATTTTAAAGTATTGTCCTTGTGCCATTCTCCTCTCTTGCCTTCACCTCAGTTTTTGAGGGATGCTAATGTTTGGTAAAGGTAAGACCCAGCAGGAGAAACAAATGAGAAAAAAAGATGAGACATGACAGAAAACAAATAAGACATTACAATAGCAAAATCTGTTCTTGACACATTTATCATTGGATTTAAAGAGGAAAAGGTACGGCTTATGAGTTTTTTTTCTATGAAAACATCAGTTTTAATTTAACCAGAGGTTTATCCTTTCAAACTTCTGTCTCAGGATTCAGCTAAAAATCCTAGGAGGATATAACAGCCATGTACCAAAACATGAGTCATATGTGCATATCCTACAATTTTTACAGCAAACAAGAACAAAAGCAAAACACGTAGCTTTCTATCTATCAGTAGTTAAAATACTAGCAAGTGGTGATAATTAATGTTAACATTCTTACAGCACAGAAACCTACCCTATCCTGACAGGGTTCACTGACAGCTGATCGATGCTTCCAGTACAATAGAATGGATGGTGACTCAGGAATTATTGTGTTTTGTAGCCTAGAATAATGAGACTTCCTAATGTTAAAGCTATCATGTGCCACACATATCACATTTTCACAGTTTTAAGTATGGAGTTGAAATGCCTGGTGACTAATACAGGTTATGCATGGAGATCTGATCCAAAGATATTTGCATTTCTGTGCGAAACTGCAAGGTTACAAATGCAGTGAGGTAGTAATTGGACCTTGTGGTGCCCGCTTTAAGGGTGTACAATGAATGCAACAAGGGACCTATGCCCAAATGACATATGAAAGACTGCTGACCCAATACTGGGCCAGACCATTGTACCTGGGGGCTGTAATATTACTTTTTTTTTATTTTAGAGATACAGCACTGAAACAGGCCCTTCAGCCCACTGAGTCTGTGCCAACCAACAACCACCCATTTATACTAATCCTACATTAATACCAGATTCCCTACCACATCCCCACCATTCTCCTACCACCAACCTACACTAGAGACAATTTACAATGACCAATTTACTTATCAACCTGCAAGTCTTTGGCTGTGGGAGGAAACCGAAGTACCCGGTGGAAACCCACGTGGTCACAGGGAAAACTTGCAAACTCCACACAGGCAGATACCCAGAACTGAATCTGGGTCACTGGAGCTGTGAGGCTGCGGTGCTAGCCACTGCGCCACAGTGCCGCCCAGACATTACTTGTTCCTTTGGTATGTGAAATGTGAACTATTGTAAGACTCACGGGACTACAAATAATATCCACAGAAAACATTTTTTTTATTTTAACTTAACTAGGCCAGCAGGAGCCACACCAATACACATCTCACTCTGTCAGGCTACACCCACAACTCTCTAGTCATATGTGACATGACATCACATCCTCCAGTGGCCTTCACTTACAGCTTCTTAAGATGGTCCTCTTAAGGTTGCCCCACAACATCCCCCTTTTTCCAAAGATAAAACATATGTACAATATCTAATGATGTTACGGTTCAGACTAACTATACATGATTAAAACAAAATGTTATTTATAAGTAAGTTTCTTCTTCTTTGGCCTCCTTATCTCGAGAGACAATGGGTAAGCGCCTGGAGGTGGTCAGTGGTGTGTGGAGCACACTTAAGTAAGTTTAACACTGTAAAACATAGAGAAAATTTGCTTATTAATCCCAACCTCTTCCAAGAGCTGAGCTCTTTTTGACGACTCCTCTGAGACTCTGGTGACTCAAAACTCTGGTTAGCATGTTCTTCTTCTGTGCTCATAGCCTCTGAACGTTCATTTTCAAACCTTGTCTTTGAGCATGTTCGCAATGTCAGAGTTGTCACGAAGTTTTTTTAAAATTCATTCAAGGGATGTGGGCTTCGCTGGCTAGGTCAGCATTTATTGCCCATCCCTAATTGCTCGAGAAGGTGGTGGTGAGCTGCCTTCTTGAACTGTTGCAGTCCATGTGGGGTAGGTACACCCACAGTGCTGTTAGGAAGGGAGTTCCAGGATTTTGACCCAGTGACAGTGAAGGAACGAGAATATAGTTCCAAGTCAGGATGGTGTGAGGCTTGGAGGGGAACTTGCAGGTGGTGGTGTTCCCAAGCATCTGCTGCCCTTGTCCTTCTAGGTGGTGGAGGCCGCGGGTTTGGAAGGTGCTGTCAAAGGAGCCTTGGTGCGTTGCTGCAGTTCATCTTGTCGATGGTACACACTGCTGCCACTGTGCGTCGGTGGTGAAGGGAGTGAATGTTTGTGGACGGTGTGTTAATCAAGCGGGTTGCTTTGTCCTGGATGGTGTTGAGCTTCTTCAGTTGTTGGAGTTGCACTCATCCAGGTAAGTGGAGAGTATTCCATCGTACTCCTGACTTGTGCCTTGTAGATGATGGACAGGCTTTGGGGAGTCAGGAGGTGAGTTACTCGCCGCAGAATTCCTAGCCTTTGACCTGCTCTTGTAGCCACGGTATTTTTACAGCTACTCCAATTCAGTTTCTGGTCAATGGTAATCCCCCAGGATGTTGATAGTGGGGGATTCAGCAATTGTAATGCAATTGAATGTCAAGGGGAGATGGTTAGATTCTCTCTTGTTGGAGATGGTCATTGCCTGGCACTTGTGTGGCGTGAATGTTACTTGCTACTTATCAGCCCAAGCCTAGATATTAACCAGGTCTTGCTGCATTTCTACACGGACTGCTTCAGTATCTGAGGAGTCGTGAATGGTGCTGAACATTGTGCAATCATCAGCGAACATCCCCACTTCTGACCTTATGATTGAAGGAAGGTCATTGATGATGCAGCTGAAGGAGGTTGGGCCTAGGACACTATTCTGAGGAACTCCTGAAGTGATGTCCTGGAACTCAGATGATTGACCTCCAACAACCACAACCTTTGCACTAGGTCCAACTCCAACCAGCGGAGAGTTTTCCCCCCGATTCCCATTGACTCCAGTTTTGCCAGGGCTCCTTGATGCCATACTGGGTCAAATGCTGCCTTGATGTCAAGGGCAGTAACTCTCACCTCACCTCTTGAGTTCAGCTCTTTTGTCCATGTTTGAACCAAGGCTGTAATGAGGTCAGGAGCTGAATGGCCCTGGCAGAAACCAAATTGAGCATCACTAAGCAGGTTATTGCTAAGCAAGTGCCACTTGATAGCACTGTCGATGATGATGACACCTTCCATCACTTTACTGATGATCGAGAGCAGACTGATGGAGCAGTCATTGGCTGGGTTGGATTTGCCCTACTTCCTGTCTCCAGGACAGAGCTCGCTAAGTTGACTCCGGTTATGTCTGAGAATCACACCATTGGGTGTCTGGACCTTGTACGATCTGGGCTGGCCACATATCTGCAGGATACCAAGTTCCCAATGCATGATTGAGGACTCTGACCTTCTATCCTACTCTCAATCGAGCCAATTATGGTCATGCTTGCATTCATCTTTCCTTGTTTAGAAAGAAGTAAATTCTTTACTGTGGAAAACATAGAGGGGTGATGACTGGGTAAGGTATTTCTTACCTGCCTTCCAAACATCAACTCTGCAGGTGACAGTGAGCCCATGTCTGCTGGAGTGGCTCAAAGGTGCAGCATTGCAACCTTGAGATCTTGTCTCGTCTGCCAACACTTTAAAATTAGGGATTTGGTGGTGCGCACTATATGTTCAGCTATGCCATTGGACTTTGGATAATGTGGCGCCGATGTCACGTGACTGACTCCCCACCCGGCACACATGTCTTGGTCTTCCTGCATATTGCAGCCCATTATCGGAGATTATTTTTTCCGGCACGCCAAATAGGCTGAACAGGACATTGACCATATCAGCAACCACTGCACTTAATATATCTCGCAGCTGCTTAATGATTGAAAACTTGGTAAAGTAATCTATAACAAGGAGGAAATCATCACCTTGAACATGAAATAAATCTGTGCTGATCTTCACCCATGGATGTGAAGGTGTTTCATGTGGAATTAGGGCAATTAAGGATGGGCAATAAATGCTGGCCTAGCCAGCAATGCTCACATCCCATGAGCGAATATAAAAAAAATCAAGGATTCCTTTGTTGATTTGGCTGATAACATTGACATACCTCGCAGGATTTCACTACTGTCTCAACATCACTGTTAATTCCTGGCCAGTAGACCGTCTCTCTAGCAAGACGTCTGGCATGTTTTATTCCTAAATGCCCTTGATGCAGTTGGGTTAGACTATCAAAATGCAGAGCTTCAGGTATCAGGACTTGGAACTTGTTTCCCCTTTGAAAATCAGTCCTTGTGATATACCGAGCTCATGTCGATACGGTCAGAAACAGGGTCGACATTCAGTTACTTGCTGTATGGTGTCAGGCCATCCTTCCACAATCACTTTCCACAACAACAATCGAGTACGATCACCTGTCATCTCATCTCTTAGTTGCTCACATTTGTGGGGTTAAAAACTCATGAGGTCGATCTTCAGGACATCTTCAATCTCAGTATCCAAACCATGGACATGCAAATCTAGTGAGACATCTGCATCTTTATTCGGGTTAGGCAACCTGTTCAGGGTACCCAATGTGAGAAGTTTGCCACCTGCTTTATATCGAATGCAACAATCGTTAACCCTGGACCTTCACCAAAAGTCTCTGTAACCATGGAGTAGCAGCCTCACAGTTCCAGGGACCCGGGTTCGATTCCGGGTACTGCCTGTGTGGATTTTGCAAGTTCTCCCTGTGTCTGCGTGGGTTTTCTCCGGGTGCTCCGGTTTCCTCCCACAAGCCAAAAGACTTGCAGGTTGATAGGTAAATTGGCCATTATAAATTGTCACTAGTATAGGTAGGTGGTAGGGAAATATAGGGACAGGTGGGGATGTTTGGTAAGAACATGGGATTAGTGTAGGATTAGTATAAATGGGTGGTTGATGGTCGACACAGACTCGGTGGGCCGAAGGGCCTGTTTCAGTGCTGTATCTCTAATCTAATCTAAGCACTTGTAGGCAGTTAGTACCAAATGGCTTGTGGTCAGTCTCCACGGTAAAATGTTTTCCAAACAAGTAGGTGTGCAACTTAGTGATACCATAAAACAGAGCTATGGTTTCACATTCAATGTTAGAGTAACAGGATTGGGTTTGTGACAAACTCTTCAACGCGAAGACGATTGGTTTCCCTTCCTGCATAATGCAGGTGCCTAATCCCTTCTGGGACATGTCAACTTCAAGCTTGGTCTCTTTTTGGTCGGGTAGTCATACTATCTTGACTTGACAGAGTTAGCTTCAAGGACTCAAACACCTGCTGATGGTCTTCCTGCCACAAGTAAGGGGTATCTTTAAGCAGCAGTTCTCCAAGTGATGCTGCTCGCTCAGTGAAATTGGGGATGTATGGGGCCAAAATGTTGAACAGCCCTAGACACTGTTGTAAGTCTTGCCAGTCCTGAGGAGTTGGCATGGCTCTGACATCTTCAATCTTATCTGAGTCTGGGGATATTCCTGTGGTGGAATCTATCGACCCAAAGAAGTCTGTCATGCTCACAGGAAGTGCAGCGATGAAAATACAATAAATAAACCGAAGAGTTATAAAAAATAGAACCACTTAAAAAGACTGGTATACTTGCCTTCAACAAGGTGGAGGACAAAGTCACATGGCACATACCTTCTCCTGTACTGAAATACACATCCCTGTCTGCTAGAATTAAAACTCATTAACCCCATTTGCATTGAAATTAAACAGCTCTTCACACTTGAATGTGAGCTATCCACAAAGTGAGCTAAAACAAGGCATTAGCAGACATTCCATCTCTAGCTACAATCGTTACAATAAAGTGTGAACATCCCTCATCTTATCAAAATGGGCTGAGATCAGAAGCCATTGTATAGCCCCTCAGGTACCAAAAGCCTAAAGTCACATGGATGAAACTAACACTTTATGAATTTACCTTTAAAGGTAACCTTTCGTAGAACAAAGGAAGTCATCAGTCTTCAAGTCATCAGAACACTAGAACATCAGTCAGAGATCTCCAGTCATAGAGAGAACATCGAAAGCTATCTTTAATTCCAGCACTAGGCTGAGAGAAAGAGAGATTACAATTCTAGCTAAGACAGTTGAACCCTGCGGAGACAAACTAGAAACCAAGTGCAGCAGAGAATTAAGAGAGTGCCTTTTGAACAATTGCACCACCTGTGAAAATTGAACTAAGAAATAACAGCACTGTCTTTGAACTGAAGTGTTGACTGTCAGGCAGCTTCAGCAACCCAGCAAGGGTAAGACAACCAGAAAACAGGCCTGCAACTTTAAAACTTATCTTCCAAGAGGATCCCACAGGTTTTTCCTGAAAACAGCAGATTTTTACACCTTAACCTCTTAACACTTCTTACCTTTACATTCTATCTTTTCTTGAGTGTGCATGAGAGTGTGAACATTTCAGGTGATTATTGTTCAATAAACATTTAATCTTCTGTTTTCAAACTCACAAGGAACCCTGCCACTCTGTTTATTCGGCCAACAAAACACAGAGGCTGAAACACTAATTTAAACTATCTGTGGACAGTTGGGAAGTGACCAGTGGAAACCAGCCACACCATTTCCCATCTGTCCATAAAAAGCTGGGGGTTCTGAGCCAGAATTTTAGAATATTAAGATTAAATGAGAGATTTGGAAACAGGACAAAAACTGACCTGCAAAACTCTGGAAAATTAAACAAACAGGTTTTCCTGTATTCTTCTTTTCTTCTCTATGGTGATAGAAATGGAAGACATGGCTGGATTTAATGCTAAGGTGTTTGTAGAGCAGGAAGACATATCCCATGACAAATTAAATCAATTAAGTATTGAAGATTTAAAGACCCTCGGGGCCCACGTAGGAGTCACTTTCAAGAAAAAGGCAAAGAAACCCGAAATAGTGAAGAGTCTAGCTAACTATTTTAATCTTGTCCCTAAACCAGACGAAGCAAACATGGAATCTGAGTCTGAGAAAATAGCCCCAGCTAAAATGCAGTTGAAAAGAGAGGAGATCAAGTTTCAAAAGGAAAGGGAGGCAGCAGCGAGAAAGTTTGAGTTAGAAAGGCTGCAAGCACAAGGTGAGAATGCCGCC
Organism: Heterodontus francisci; assembly: GCF_036365525.1. Lineage (NCBI taxonomy): Eukaryota > Metazoa > Chordata > Chondrichthyes > Heterodontiformes > Heterodontidae > Heterodontus > Heterodontus francisci. Next base: position 52,720,307 of record NC_090377.1, read on the forward strand.
AGCAATTCAAACAGTATCCCCAATTCGGAGCAAAACTTTGACATTATGAGACATTCAAGACTAGTGCCAAAATTTAATGAGGAGGAGATAGAGTCTGATTTCATTACCTTTGAGAAAATAGCTAATAGACTAAAGTGGCCAAAAGAACGTTGGACTATCCTCTTGCAAGGCGAATTGGTAGGTAGGGTTCACGAAGATTTTCTCTGTTGTCAGAAGAGAGTTCTTCTGACTACGAGCATGCCAAAATGGCAATTCCAAATGCATATGAGTTGGTACCTGAAGCCTAGCAACAGAAATTTAGAAATACTAGGAAAAGACCTGCCCAGACTTTTATTGAATTTGAAAGAATTAAACATACGAATTAGGAGCAGAAGTGGGCCATTCGGTCCCTCGAGCCTCCTCCGCCATTCTATAAGATTATGGCTGATCATGCACCAGCTCCTCCAGGGTTGGGATTTTATGTGGGCATCTCGAGGGCTAAATTCAGTCGTTACGGGTCCAAACAAATCCTGAGATTGCCATCTTTCTTCAGCACACACGTAATGGAGCTTCACCAACTAGAATGCTGGTGCACTTGACAGTTGACTCCATTGTGCTCCATCTCATCCAGCTCCACTTTAAGCTTCTCTTGAATGTGCAAGCTGCACTTCCTTGGCGCATTGATAGTAGGAACTGCATCCTCCGTCAGTGCAAGATGGCATCATCCCTAAAATCGCCGATAGCTTCAAACCTGTCTGGGTAAAGTAGTTTCAGGTCTCCAACTGACTCAATGCACTCCATGTTGCCGACTTCCATACCTTTTGGTGTGGTGTTGACTTCGTGTATTGTGATGATTCATAGATCTTGGCTTACTGGAAGTCCTGCAACAACTGATCCAGTTGTGTCTACAATATAAAACATTTGTGGTAGCCATTTGGAGATCCCATAGCTGCACTGCAAGGTTATCATTCCAATGCACTTGATTGGAGAACGATTGTCTGCAGTCAGCCTAGCCCTGGTGGGTTGTACCATAGAATACCATTTCTTTAAGTACATATTCTTCAGGATATGGATGGGCAGAATATTTGCACTTGCTCTGGTGTTGATGTTTACTCTGAGCTTTTGTGTGCCATTCTTCTGCGGACATATAATCCCGATCATGGCAAATGCCTCAGATTTCACAATAGCATTGACATGTTTATCCAAGTTAACTATGTGAAATGCTTGCTCGCTATTTGCACAAGTGCATTCTTCACCTGTGCCCTCCTGACAATCTATCTCTCTGCTGACCTGATATACCTGCTTGGGCTTTTGTTGTGCGTTGGCATAGCTTTTGTTGCATTTAACATTCTGTCTTGCAGAGCTTCTCTCTGCTTGTGATCTGCCACCATTCCTGTGTGTAGTATCGGAGCTCAGCCTTCTGCATTGCCTTGCCCAATGTCCTCACATGCCACATGTCCTAGTATATAGGACAACTTCTGCATTGCCGTCCCCAATGCTTGAAACTGTTGGTGCCCACCCATGATGGCTTCAGATTTCCCATCATTGAGTAGTGCATCTATGGCCTGCCCTTTCCTTTTTTCTAGCAGGTCTTTTTGAAAGACCTCTATCGGGGTAGACGTGATTACTAGCTCTATATAATCCATTCCAACAATTCAATATCTGCAAAGTCACATTCTTGAGCTTTCTCTTGGCACCTTGCAACAAACTGGTCAGTGGACTCATCTTGCCTTTGCTCAAGTTTAAGTACTCAGAAATTTACCTTCACCTTGCTTTGCTCCTCCAGGAATGTCCATATCTTGCTATAGTCCTTCTGATCCTCAGCTGACCATCCTGCTGTGTTGATCCATTACAGGCCCTCGTTGCCCAGTGTGATCTTGATTTTGATAACCTGTTCCTCTGGTTCGCTCACTTCTTGATCCAGGAAACTCAGTTTCATCTACTGGCGAAACACTTTAAATTCAGACACTGTGTCAGATGCCTTCCAGTTTATAACTGGATAGCTGAAAGTCATTTTCAGATGACCCTGCTGTTTCACAAATACGTGCTTTTTCATAAGTTTTCTGTTTTACAAGAACTGCTTTCTCTTTGCTTTTTTAGACAGGTTTGTTTTTGCAGGCCTGCCCCTTTTAAGAGTGTGAGGACAACAGCTGCTTTTTGTTTACATTGTTCGATTTTTTTAAAAACTGAGAGAGCAGTCTTCTTTGTTTACACAGGCTGTTTTTGTTTAAAAACTGAGAGCATTTTTTTTTTAAAGAGGGCTGCAGCTTGCAGTAATGTCAGCTGTCACAGCCAGCCTTTTACCTTGTGCTGGACCTCCAGTGACGTTGTCGAGCTCTTCCTGCTCTTTTCAGCTTAGGCCCCTCCCACAAATCAAAAAAATCAGGAAAGCTAAATCAATTATGGCTGTACTACTTCTTTTCAAATTTTTCCATCCATTGCCAGATTAGTTGAAAGTTCCAATCTCCTGGCAAATTGCCTACTGTACACACAGATTTTCAACATCTCCTAGCTCACTGCACTGTTGTGGGGTCTCCTGCCAACTGCTCTTCTGCTGGATCTTCAACCACTCCAGGTAGGCAATCGGCTGTTAATTGTTCTCTGTTAGGGCGTTCTTCAGGAAAAAAAAAATCAAACATTGCCACGATGTAATATTACTTGTTCCATTGGTATGTGAACTATTGTAAGACTCAGGTAACATCCAAAGAAAACATAGGTTTTTATTATAACAACTGGAACATATATACTGCAGGAGTCACACCAATACACATTTCACTCTGTCGGGCTATATCCACACATACATGGTCATGTGTGACACAAAATCACTTCCTCCAGTGACCTTCTTCACTTACAGTTTCTTAAGGTGGTCCTCTTAAGGTCATCCCACAACAGAGGCTGCATTAAACAGGCATCAGGCCCTTACATACGTAAACGAGGGGCCTAATAACTGTTTCAGGCCCCCCAGGAGAAATTGGGACATTGTAGATTAACCTTTAAAAAGAGAAAGTCGAATTCCCTGTTATTACTGAAAGAATTATGCCACAAGATTTCAGATTTTAAACAAAAACTTTACTGTACAAAATGCCTAGCAAGGTCCTAGCATGCTACCCAGTTGTCAAGGGCAATTAGGGATAGGCAATAAATGATGCTCTTGCCAGTGATGCCCACATCCCATGAAAAAAGTAAAAAAAATTAAATACCTCTCCAACTCCCAAAACATCTCTCTGATTTCTGATCTCCTCATGAATAATTCATATTGCTAACAATTACAGAACAAATTCTCCTAAACTTATTGGTTCTAACTGCCCAACTAAATGAAGCCACCTGTGGTGTAATAGCTCTCACCTCTCTAACTCTGTTTCTGTAAGCACTCAGGATGAGATTTTTGAACTTTAAGTCTTCTCTTTGTTCTGGGAAATTATATGAATAATTATAACCCCTGACAGAGGTAGCTGCAGACACACCACCTCCATCAACAAGTTGAGAGGGGTTCCCATTGTGTATTGACCTTACTAAATAAATATGGGCTACCCTTTGATTTGTAACCACCCTAGTTTTGTTTGCCAGCATTTCAAACCAGGTGTTTTCATTTGTCTTGTATTAAAAAATATTCAATTAGCAAATTAAAAGCTACCTCTAGGAAATTAATACAATGAACAAGGTGATCGTAACACACAGTAGAGGAGGCAATAGGCCTAATCTACTCAGGATTATTCAGTGTCTGCTGAGGCCTTAAGCAGTGGCTACTGACAAAAGGCAAAACAAAATAAAAATCTTGCTTTGGAGCTACGAGGAGAAAAAGAGCTCTCCAGACTCCAAAGTATCTTGATAGGGCCCCCAATTGCCACTTCACCTCCAACTTCCTTAGCTTCAAATCAAGGCAAGCAGCCCTACCTTTTACTTTTTTCAAATGGCGATCTGCCTGTGGAGGCACAGCAGGTGCCTTGGACCTCCCAGTTGGGTGCACATTACAATAGCATCAGCATTTTCACACCCAAAACTGGGTGCTGTCCAAATTCTACCTGTGTTTGTAAATAATATTAGTATGATTTGGCAATTATAGTCTCATTCATTAGCCAGTATACACTGGCATTGCAGAATGCAAAAGATTTGCACTAACATAATTCCATGACTAACAATAGCATTATTAATTTATGGACAATAGAAGTCTGGATAGCACATCAAAGACAAAATAGATAAAAAAGCATTTATCAATTCTAAGTGGAATGCTTACATTTAACCTAATTTCACAGGACACAGACCACATCAACAGTTTAATCTGGCTGAATTGGAACATGTGTTCTCAGGGAGTGCTGTTTCATTATCTGTGTTGTATTGACCCTTGGCTCCTGAGTGGTACATGTCTAGATTACTGCCTGTGGAAATAAAATGATGCTGAGGGATATAAACAAAGATCGATGTGTTATTACCTCCCAAGATTTTCAACTCTCACACAGACATTCAGTCCTGGAGCTTCAAAAACATAAATGCATTTTCTTTTAGTCTCAATGTTTCCTAGAATATTCAATACTTTCTATTGTTCTATTAACACATAGTTCAAGCAGCTTTTTTCTTAGTTTGTAACTAGCTTTATAACGTTGTATTTCAATATTTTTGCCACATGATGAGACATATAAGGCTGAATTTTCCTCCGGGGGCAGAAAATCGAGGTTGGGACTGTTTCTGGGTGCTGAATCTGCCCCCAACCCTGGGGGCAAAAGTAACTCACTATGATTTTCACAGGGACACCCCCTTAATTGGCATGGAGATGGGCTCGACATCTAAGCAGGCGGGCTCTCGAAGCTGGAGGGCAAATCAGAGGCCTTCCAGCTTGAACGGAGCAGCATGCTGCAATAGAAGTTAAGTAAGAAAAAGGGTGCATCAAGATGGAGATGCCCTCTCCCCAGCTTTTTTAAGACTTAAATCAAAGATGGCTTGTGCAGCCAGGCCACCATTGTGGGGGGAATCCTTCAACAGGATGGCCTGTGGCTGCTCTTGCACCCAAGCAAGGAGGGAGGGCCTCTAGGCCTGCCTGGAGCACTGGACCCCGGGCCTGCTACCAGGGTCCAGGCACCTAAACTGGCCCCATCTGCAGAGATGTTTGCCTTAATTGGACTCAAGTGGCTCTTGATGGGCCTGATCGGCTACCGTCAAGTGCAAGTGGGTAGCCCTGTTGCTCCGATTCCACCTCTGCAAAAATGGCTTGGAGGCAGGATGGGGCCAGGTAGCTGGCACATCTGCCACGGGACTATTTTTAGTTCCCTCCTGCCTCTGCTCCTGGTCCAGGTGGGGGTTGAAATCCAGCTCATAGGGTGCAATTTTAACCCCCAGGAGGGTTGGGGGGATGGTTAATATTTCACGTGGGAAACTTGACCCCAAAACAACAACAAATTACATCAATAAAGCACATTTAATGTAGTAAAACATTGCAAGGGGCGGCGCAGTGGTTAGCACCGCAGCCTCACAGCTCTAGTGACCTGGGTTCAGTTCTGGGTACTGCCTGTGTGGAGTTTGCAAGTTCTCCCTGTGCCTGCGTGGGTTTCCTCCGGGTGCTCCGGTTTCCTCCCACATGCCAAAGACTTGCTGGTTGATAGGTTAATTGGCCATTATAAATTGTCCCTAGTATAGGTAGGTGGTAGGGAAATATAGGGAAGGTGGGGATGTGATAGGAATATGGAATTAGTGTAGGATTAGTATAAATGGGTGGTTGATGGTCGGCACAGACTCGGTGGGCCGAAGGGCCTGTTTCAGTGCTGTATCTCTAAACTAAACATAAGAGCATTACCTAACAAAACTTGACACTGCGCCACAAAAAGAGATATTAGGGCAGGTGATCAAAAACTAAGTCAAGGAGGTAAGTTTTAAGGATTGTCTTAGGAGGAAAGTGAGGTAGAGAGGCAAAGAGACTTAGGGAAAGAATTCAAGAGCTTAAGAACTAGGCAGCTGAAGGCACAGCCATTAATGTTGGAGCACATGGGATGCACAAGAGGGCCGAATTGGAGAAACGCAGTGATCTGAGGGTTGTCGGGCTAGCGGAGGTTACAGAGCTAAGGAGGGATGAGGCCATGGAGGGATTTGAAAACAAGGATGAGAATTTTAAAACCAAGGCATCACTGGACCAGGAGCCAATGTAGGTCAGCGAGTACAGGGGTGGTGGATGAATGGGACTGGTGCGAGTTAGGATACAAGCAGGAAAGATTGGGATAAGCTTAAGTCTATATAGGGTGTAAAATGGGATGCTGGCCAGGAGAGCATTGATGAACTGATGAAAGATCACAGACCTAAAACATTAACTCTGCTTCTCTCTCCGCAGATGCTGCCAGACCTGCTGAGTATTTCCAACACTTTCTGTTGTTATTTCAGGTTTCCAGCATCTGCAGTATATTGCTTTTACTATGGAAATAGGTAGTTTTGGCAATTAAGCGGATATGTGGTCAGAAGGTCATTTTAGGGATAAATAGGACACCAAGGCTGCAAATGGTCTCATTCAGCATCAGACAGTGGCCAGGGAGGGAGATTAAGTTGGTGGACAGGGAACAGACTTTGTGTAGAAACTGAAGTCAATGGTTTCTGTCTTCCTAGTATTTAGTTGGAGGAAATTTCTGCTCATCCAGTACCAGATATCAGTCAAGCACCATGACAAATCAGAGACAATGGAGGGGTCGAGAGAGGTAGTGAGGGAGAGCTGGGTGTTATCAACGTACATGTGCAATCTGACGTTGTCCTTTAAGATGATGTCATTGAGAAGCAGAATGTAGTTGAGAAATGGGAGCAAATCAAGGATAGATCCTTGCAGGGACTCCAGAGGTAATGATGTGAGAATGGGAAGAAAAGCCATTACAAGTGATTTTCTGACTATGACTGGATAGATAAGAATGGAACCAGACGAGGGCAGTTCCATCCAGCTGAATTACAGAGGAGAGGCGTTGGAGGAGGCTGGTGTGGTCAACCATGTAAAAGGATGCAGACAGGGTGAAAAGGATGAGGAGGGATAGTTTACCAAGGTCACAGTGACATAGGATGTTATTTATTATTTGTGACTTTGATAAGAGCCATTTCGGTACTGTGGCAAGGGTGGAAACCTAATTGGACAGAATCAAATATAGATTTGTCAGAAAGATTAAACAGATTTGGGTAAGATGAGCTCGGAGAGGACATGAGTGGAGATAAGAGATAAACTAGAGAAAGAAGCAAGTTCAGGGCTCGGGAATGAGGGAACCTTAGGGGAATTTTGGCATGGTGGACTGGGGAAGGAAGGGAAATGGCAGAGGTAACTGATCAGATGATCTTAATCTTAGTGACAAAGAGGTCCATGAGCTCCTCACATTGTTGGAGGTGAAGGTGGAGGAGGCAAGGGAGAGGAGTTTTTTTGCTGGGGGTAATTTCTGCATTCCAGGATGATCCTGGAATACTGAACAGTTTTGGCAGAGGACAGTAGGATCCGATAGTGCTTTAGGTGGTCTAGCCAGATCTAGCAATGAATCACTAAACCAGCTGTCCACCAAAAATGTTCAAATTTGCATCCCTTGGACTTAATGGAGTGGAAATGAGGGCCATACCAGGGAGAACGACCAGGGTGAGAGACAATAATGTTTTTTTTGGAAATAAGAGCATCAAAGACATAGGTGAGCGTGTGATTGAACAGATTAGTGGCTGCAGACAGTTGGGAGTTTGAGAATGGCCCCTCCAATTTCCAGTATTAACTGAGAAAGGTTGGGGGTATGGGTGACAAACCTGCTGTCCAAAGGTGGGTATTTAGTTTAAATATTTTAATGAGGCTTGGTGCCTCAGATTTTCACTCTGTTTCAGGTTTAACTTATTTTTTTATTTATTTAGAGATACAGCACAGAAACAGGCCCTTCGGCCCACCGAGTCTGTGCTGACCATCAACCACCCATTTATACTAATCCTACATTAATCCAATATTCCCCACCACATCCCTACAATTCTCCTACCACCTACCTACACTAGGGGCAATTTACAATGGCCAATTCACCTATCAACCTGCAAGTCTTTGGCTGTGGGAGGAAACCAGAGCACCCGGCGGAAACCCATGCGGTCACAGGGAGAACTTGCAAACTCCACACAGGCAGTACCCAGAATCAAACCCAGGTCACTAGAGCTGTGAGGCTGCGGTGCTAGCTACTGCGCCATGTGCCGCCCATAAAATGCCTATGGACTGGGTTTTCCAGGCCTCGGGAAACATGACAGCTGAAGAAAAGCAAGAATTAATAGATTCAACAGGCCTTTCCAGCACTGCTTGTGGGCTAAGAGGAGCAGGAATGCTATCCCTGGCTCAAGCAAGCAAACCTGTTAACCGAACCACATTCACACTCACTCCACTCCTACAATCATACCCCCATGATTTTCCCCCACTTCCTCTCTCAAGATCAACCCCTGTGACTATGACCGGAGCCCCTCTATCCCTCCCCACCGGCCGTGATCCATCTGACCTCTGACCCATCCTCAACTGGTCCTTCAACCCACAATTTCTCCCTCCTTCTCCACTCCCTGACTGCAGCCTGGTGCCAAAGGCCTTCCAGCCCAACAGCCAGTCAACCTTTTAATTTGTTTCCCAGCTGTAGCTAGTCAGAGTCCAAAAATTTAGATCAGGTCCTGCTGTTAAATTCAGTAGGACCTCTGGGAAGCTCGTATTTCCTAATTTCCCACCTGCTACACTGTCTCACCCCCACAACATCCCAGTAAATAACGGGGATACATACTTTGAGTTTGCCTTTAGGTCAGTTTACAGTAGGCTCCTGTTGAAGGAGAATAGAACAGTCTTTCGAGGAAAACCAATATGATCTGCAATAGCCAAGTTAAATTAAATCACTGGAGGTTATCCATCAACAGAAAGTCTGAAGCTAGATGCTCAGTGATTACATTCACATTTGCCTCAGGTACTTCACCAGTACTCCTCTGAGCTTCGTGTGATCGAAAGGATTTTACATACTACAGCATGCCAGAGATACAGCAGCAAAGGAAAAATTGTTTTTACCAACACTCATTCACATGATTGGCAAATTTCATTTTTTTTATTCGTTTGGGGAATGTGGGCATTGCTGGCTAGGCCAGCATTTATTGCCCATCCCTAATTACCCTTGAGAAGGTGGTGGTGAGCTGCCTTCTTGAACTGTTGTAGTTATTGGAGTGCAGGTACACCAACAGTGCTGTTAGGAAGAGAGTTACAGGATCTTGACTGAGTAACAGTGAAGGAACGGCGATATAGTTCCAAGTCAGGATGGTGTGTGGCTTGGAGGGGAACTTACAGGTGGTGGTGTTCCCATGCATCTGCTGCCCTTGTCCTTCTAGGTGGTAGAGGTCATGGGTTTGGAAACTGCTGTCGAAGAAACCTTGGTGAGTCGCTGCAGTGCATCTTGTAGATGGTACATACTGCTGAAACTGTGCATCTGCAATGGAGGGAGTGAATGTTGAAGGTGGTGGATGGGATGCCAATCAAGTGAGCTGCTTTGTCCTGGATGGTGTCATGTTTCCTGAGTGTTGTTGGAGTTGCACCCATCCAGGCAGGTGGAAAGCATTCCATCACACTCCTGACTTGTGCCTTGTGGTGGACAAGCATTGGGGAGGCAGGTGGTGAGGTACTCACTGCAGAATTCCCAGCCTCTGACCTGCTCTTGTAGCCACAGCATTCATGTTGCTGGTCCAGTTCAGTTTCTGGTCAATGGTGGCCCCCAGGATGTTGATAATGGGGGATTCAGCGATCGTAATACCATTGAACTTCAAGGGGAGATGGTTAGATTCTCTCTTGCTTGAGATGGTCATTGCCTGGCACTTGTGTGGCGTGTATGTTACTTGCCACTTATCAGCCCAAACCTGGATGTTGTCCAGGTCTTGCTACATATGGACATTGGCTGCTTCAGTATCTGAGGAGCCGGGAACGGTGCCGAACATTGTACAATCATCAGCAAACATCCCCACTTCTGACCTTATGATGGAGGGAAGGTCATTGATAAAGCAGCTAAAAATGTTTGGGCCTAGGACACGACCCTAAGGAACTCCTGCAGTGATGTCCTGGGACTGAGATGATTGACCTCCAACGGCCACAATCATCTTACTTTGCGCTAGATATGACTCCAATCAACAGAGAGTTTTCCCCGATTCCCATTGACTCCAGTATTGCGAGGGCTCCTTGATGCCATACTCGTTCAAATACTGTCTTGATGTCAAGGGCCATCACTCTCACCTCATCTCTTGAGTTCAGCTTTTTAGTCCATGTTTGGACCAAGGTTGTAATGAGGTCAGGAGCTGAGTGGCCCTGGCGGAACCCAAATGAGCATCACTGAGCAGGTTATTGCCGAACAAGTGCCGCTTGATAGCACTGTTGACGACACCTTTCATCACTTTACTTATGATTGGGAGTAGACTGATAGGACGGTAATTGGCTGGATTGGATTTGTCCTGCTTTTTGTGCACAGGACATACCTGGGAAACTTTCCACATTGTCGGGTAGATGCCAGTGCTGTAGTTGTACTGGAGCAGCTTTGCTAAGGAGGTAGCTAGTTCTGGTGCACAAGTCTGCAGTACTATTGCTGGAATGTTGTCAGGACCCATAGCCTTTGCAGTATCCAGTGGCTTTTCTTGATATCATGTGGAGTGAATCAGATTGGCTGAAGCCTAGTATCAGTGATGCTGGGGACCTCAGGAGGAGGCCGAGATGGATCATCCACTCGGCATTTCTGGCTGAAGATGGATGCAAATGCTTCGGCCTTGTCTTTTGCACTGATGTGCTGGGCTCCCCCATCATAGAGAATGGGTATGTTTGTGGAGCATCCTCCTCCTGTCAGTTGTTTAATTGTCCACCACCATTCACAACTGGATGTGGCAGGACTGCAGAGCTTAGACCTGATCCAATGTTGTGGGATTACTTAGCCCTGTCTACTGCATGCTTCTTCTGCTGTTTGGCATGCAACTAGTCCTGTGTTGTAGCTTCGCCAGGCTGAGACCTCATTTTTAGGTATACCTAGTGCTACTCCTGGCATGCCCTCCTGCACTCCTCACTGAACCAAGGTTCGTCCACCAGCTTGACGGTAATGGTAGAGTGCGGTTATGCCGGGCCATGAGATTACAGATTGTGGTAGAATACAATTCTGCTGCCGTTGACCCACAACGCCTCATGGAAGCCCAGTTTTGAATTGCTAGATCTGTTCAAAATCTATCCCATTTAGCACGGTGGTAGTGCCCCACAACACGATGGTGGGTACCCTCAGTGTGAACACATCTCCACAAGGACTGTGTGGTGGTCACTCCACCAATATATCATGGACAGATGCATCTGCGACAGATAGATTGGTGAGGACAAGATCAAGTAGATTTATGCCTCTTGTTGGTTCCTTCACCACCTGTCGCAGACCCAATCTAGCAGCTATATCCTTTAGGGCTCAGTCAGTAGTGGTGCCACTGAGTCACTCTTGATGATGGACATTGAATCCCCACCCAGAGTATATTTTGTGCCCTTGCTACCTTTAGTGCTTCTTCCAATTGGTGTTCAACATGGAGAAGCACTGATTCATCAGCTGGGAGGGGGGGGGCGGGGGGGGGGGGGTGGTGGGGAGGGGTGGTGCAGGGGGCAGTAGGTGGTAATCAGCAGGAGGTTTCCTTGCATGTGTTTGATCTGATGCCATGAGACTTCATGGGGTCCAGAGTCAATGTTGAGGATTCCTACGGCAACTCCCTCCTGACTGAATGCCACTGTGCCACCACCTCTGGTGGGTCTGTCCTACCGGTGGTATAGGACATACCCAGGGATGGTGATCGTGGTGTCTGGGACATTGTCTGTAAGGTATGATTCTGTGAGTATGCCAAGTCAGGCCATTGCTTAACTCATCTGTGGACAACTCTCCCAATTTTGACACAAGCCCCCAGACGTTAGTACGGAGCACTTTGCAGGGTCAACAGGGCTGGGTTTGCCTTTGTCATTTCCGGTGCCTAGGTCGATGCCAGGTGGTCCGTCCAGTTTCATTCCTTCTCTTAGACTTTGTCATGGTTTGATGCAACTGATTGTCTTGCTAGGCCATTTCAGAGGGCAGTTAGGAGTCAACTACATTGTTGTGGGTCTGGAATCACATGTAGACCAGACCAGGTAAGGACAGAAGATTTCCTTGCCTGAAGGAAGAACATTAGTGAACCAGCTGGGTTTTTACAACAGTCAACAATGGTTTCATAATCACCACTAAACTAGCTTTTTTAAAATTCCAGATTTATTAATTGAATTCAAATTCCACCATCTGCCTGGGGCTCTGGGTTACTAGACTAGTGACACTACCACTATGCCACCGCCTCCCCCTCGATTGTATTACAATCTGTATAAAATATTTAAGGATTTTCTTTCATTCTTATGTGAATATAAATCATAATAGAATACAAAGCCTATGTTGTCCAGAAATGGATATTTATGCTGAAACATCTGAAGTGCCAAGTACAGCAGCACATACACCATATCCTCAAACATATCCCCTTAATAAAGCCTGATGGAGCCTGCAGGCACTTCTTTGCTTTATTAAGTCAGCTTGATCATTTATATTGTGGGTTGAGCAGCTATTTCTTATCTTATTGCTATCACTTTCACACAAGCAGCCATTAAGTGTGATAGGACTGGGATCTCAACAGCTGAACAAGCGTTGACATAATCAGCTTCCTCACGCAATTGCCTGACCTAAACAGCATTAAATCTGCCTGCTGCAACAAACTGATTTGAAGAATCTTCTCCCTGTCCCACCCATCCCTGGTTCAAGGATCTCTTCCAGCCAACTTAGTTCTGCAACACTGGCCCATTTCTAATCTCTACTCCCTCCACTCCATGATTAGCGGCTACTGCTTCAACCATTACACCCCTGCTCTCTGGAACTTCCCACTTCCTGGTTTCAAAGGTTTCCTTTCCTTGATCTAATTTTTGTCAGCTGCTTTGTAAGAAGTTTTGAGATTTTTATTTGTAAAGAAAGCCATAGAAATCCAAGTTGTAAATCCAAATGCAAAAGAGTCTCAGAATTCTAAAGAAGTTTTGGTCACACAAAAATACTTACAAAACTAATATTGCAGTTAATTTCACCTTTGTCTTTGAGGCATATCGATTTGAATTTTCATGGAATAATTAGAAGTACACAATTAAATGATATTTTAAATGTAAAGCACTTGTAAAAAGCTAGTGGACAAAGACAAAAGTCAGGGTAACTTCTGCTCAATGTAAAAGTGCACCTTCATTAAAAAAAGACTATTACCCCATCTCCCCTACGTTTCATCTAATTCAGTAGATATTCCACACTACTTCATTGATTGTATCTTGCTAAATTAAAAGACTAATATTGATTTCAGAGTTTTCTGATTCTAAATTAAATATTTTATTTCTAGGAACATATTAAGGTGGGAATGTGAAGAATCTACTCAGCACATCTCTGATGCTTTTTTGTTCAAGTAAATGCATACGACCCATTGAGGCTACTTTAATTTAACTGGTGCATTGGTGACAAGCTTGTAACATTATACATACCTTTTATGATATTTCCATCAATTTCTCATTTTTAACATCTGCATTTATTTATGATGAAGCAAAGAAAGACTTACTACTAATCTGTTTCTGTACTGTCATTACTGGTTTCTAACAGTTTCAATTAATTGGTGACTTTAATCCTGCCTAAAACTAAATGTTGTGATTGTGATGGAGTGGAAGGGTAAGATACCAAACTCTACTGAACAGAACAAAGACTGGCAGAAAACAGAGCCACCACAGAGATCACTTGAGCAGACCGAAACATAATCTCCAATTCTTTCTCAATTTCTTCTCTCCCCCACTAGACCTAGTGACCCATGGGCCCCAATGTTTGCAGGAAGTCAAGAAGCTATATTCGGACCAGGGTTGGGGGAGTCCTGGTTGAGAAACCTGGAAGTACGAGTTTCCCAGACATCCTGCAGGATTCAGTGGCATTGGATGTGGATGGCATGAAACAGATGGAGATGGTATGGGAGGGATGGAAGGAATGGGATGAGGATGGCATGAAAGGGATGAAAGGAATGGGATGGGGATGGCATGGGAGGGGTGGATGAGATGATGGAATTGGTTAACTGTGGCAAAATGGCAGGGACAATTATTTGATACAGTTGATTAGATTAGATTAGAGATACACCAAGTCTGTGCCGACCATCAACCACCCATTTATACTAATCCTACACTAATCCCATATTCCTACCAAACATCCCCACCTGTCCCTATATTTCCCTACCACCTACCTATACTAGTGACAATTTATAATGGTCAATTTACCTACCAACCTGCAAGTCTTTTGGCTTGTGGGAGGAAACCGGAGCACCCGGAGAAAACCCATGCACACACAGGGAGAACTTGCAAACTCCACACAGGCAGTACCCAGAATCGAACCCGGGTCCCTGGAGCTGTGAGGCTGCAGTGCTAACCACTGCGCCACTGTGCCGCCATTATTATTCGAAAACTGGTCGCTGTGCTAAAAATTAATATTCACTCGATACCAATGAAAAAGTTTTGGAAAAGCTGTCAAGCGAGTTAAAAGAATACTTCACTTTTGATTCTATAGATGAAGAAGATGTTAACAGTCTATAACCTTCAAAGGTTCTACACAGTCGCATTCAAATGGGCATGCCACCACACAAACTTAGACTCAAGGAAGGAGCAGTTATAATGTTGCAATGAAACTTGAATCCTAAACAAGGACTTTGTTATGGAACCAGATTGGTAGTTAAGAAGCTGTTTTCAATGATAGATGCTGGAATTATAACAGGCAGATTTCAGGGAAATAGAGTGTTTATTCCTCAAATAACATTGAGCCCATCAGAAATAAATCTGCCTTTTCAACTCAGGAGAAAACAGTTCCCAATTAGACTTTCATATTCTATGACTATAAACAAGTCACAAAGCCAGACTCTTGACGAAATTTGGATTTATATTCCTGGGCCTGTTTTTACACATGAGCAGATTTATGTAGCTTTTTTCAGTGTGAAATGTTTTGGGCTGAATTTTACGAAGATCAAGAAAGTCTTGCCACTGGGATTGAAAGTAGATCCTGAGCCTACATGGGCGGATGGCAGGACCACGGGGGGGTCGATTTTACTGGTGGTGAAATTAAGAGGCTGCCACCAGGACCGTCATCTAATTAAGGACCGTGACCTGCCTCTCAGAGCTGCTGGCCCAATCAGAGAACTTTGCAGCTTGGCAACACCAATGCTGAGGCTGTAGGGAGAAGACAAGGGCACCTCCATGTTGAGGCGTGCTTGAAGGGCGGTTAAAGACTTTCTTTAAAGTGCTGGGGCCAGGCAGCAGGTCCTGGCGATCAGACAGGTGAACCGTCCAGTGGCGGTGTCAGAACTGCAGTGGCGGCCAGTGCCGCCGAGGGGCCCCTCTGTGGGCCATGGAGTGGCCAGAAAGAAAGGCCCGACCCTGGGAAGACACCCTGATATACCTGGTGGTCTCCCCACGTGGCGGGGGCCTGTCCTAACGCCGGTAAAATGTCAGCGGGGCGTAAAGTGGCTGTTAATTGGCCACTTAACTGAATTAACTAGCCTGCAGTTGCCTCCCGTTGTCAGGTGGCTGCACTGCTGCCGTTCCTGCTTCTGGGAATAGCCCAGGGCAGCAGGAAGACGTCGGGTTGCCCATCCAACATCTTATGTTGCCATTTTATGAGCTCTCCTGCCTCTCAGCCTGTCTCCAGAGGGCTATTAAAATTCAGCCCTTTGATTATGTTAAAGTCTTTGGTGAAAGAATTACTGTATTATCTCTTTCTCGACGAATACAAACAAAACTGAAGAGCAGATATAAAGGTTTGAACGCAGAGCTTTAAGGGAGACTTGCTGTTGTGTCAGTCAACATGTGCTAACTATGCAGGAGAACTGAATCACATGATATTGCATCACTTCCTGTGATAGCATACAGATTAGCATAAACATATATTTAAATAATTATACTTAACATACTAACAAATACACTATCACAACAAGAATAACTAGAAATCCTGTATTAAAAGAAGTACTGTTACAATAAAGATACTAATTTGACTGCAAATGTTTTGCGGATCTCTGGTAGCATATATATAATACACTGCAATTGTGAGTTACTGAGTGTTTACTGAGTGATGATGGTTAGCAAGAGATGATTTGGATAAAATACAAATTCTGGAGATTTACCTCACTGTTAATTAAAGTGGAGAACAGTCCTTTTTGCAATGACAATACTGGTACTAAAATATTATAGATCACTTATAAAAGAAATGGTAAAAATAAAATACATTGTCTATATGCTTGTTCTTTTGTAACTTATAGTTTGCAAATACATAAACTTACATCCCACTGTCACTTCTGCTGTAATTGGTGCTTTGTTCTTTTCAGCAAAGCACGTGAGACAGCTTGACATACTGCTGCAAGGTAACAAATTGGTGCATACTTAGAAAATAACTTTGATTACTGTGTTGACAGCAATATCAAATAACTGTCTTCTTGTTCAGAACAAGTGCAAAGTTATTTTACCAAATAAAAATAGTTTTTTTTTAAGCTACAATACAAAAGAATAATTTCAGATAAACAATATTTTCACAAAAGATGAAGCCTGGAGATTCATCTCCAAGAATAAGCTCCAAATAAATTGTGGATTTAAATTAATCTGGATCATTATAACCTGGATTCATTCTAAAATAAAACTGTTGGCCCAAATTAGTGATGCTTAATCATTATAGAAGACATTGATATACAAACACAATGAGGTTGATTTTAACTCTCAGCAGGTTTCCAGAGGGAAACCATGGGAATTTGTTTCTAATGAGAACAGAAAGTGCTGGAAATACCCAGCAGGTCTGACAGCATCTGTGTCGAGAGAAACAGAATTAACATTTCAGGTCTGCGACCCTTCATCAGAAGTGTTCTGATGAAGTGTTCTGGTAGCCCTATTGGATGCATCTCCCAGGTGCAAGTCTCAAGGATGAAGGTCGCTGATTGAGTGAATGCAATATCCCGGGTCTACTACACCTGGCAGAAAATGAGGAAGATTCATTGGCATCAGAATAATGTCAAAGTAAGCATAAGAAACTTTGTATACACGCAAACTCTTCCTTTGTACAGGGCATGCACCAAATGTAAATGTTTATTGATTGCACCCTCAGAGAAATAAGCTGTAATGCATGAACAGAGCACGGTTTTGTTGGTTACAACATCCCTTTATTCAACATAAGCTGTATGATTCATTTGCACTGGAGAATAATAACATCTAACTCTTCATGGGTAATCTACAAAAGATTACTGACAGGAAAAACACCATGTAAACTAGTGCAAGACAGCTTAACACGGAGTGAGCTGGTCAAGACAGAAATGCTGTTTGGGCTCCTCAAAGATGTGATAATATTTTGATAAATGTGCTCTTGTCTACAGACCAAAGCTACTCACAGCCATTAGGAATGAATCAAGATAGGTGGTGTATTACTGTTGGTTATAAAGAGAATCTGAGCTTACTAGTTCTTATATTATTGGTGCAATTTCAGTGAGTTACTTCTGGCGCAATTCAAGTGCCTTCCACCACCGGTCTTCCTCTATGAATTCCTTCCCCACCCTTGGTTTCTCCTCTTCAGCAACTTGTAGTTGGCCTCCTGGTTCTCTGAATTCTCACACAACAGCTGCTGGCACAATATCACAAGTAAAAAGGTACACAACTGCAGGGGACCCAACCTTTACAAGGTACATACAATAATGTCATGTAATCTGATGTCACATGATCAATCCTCTCAGAATATTTCTAACCAGAGTTGGCATCCCTAGGTGATCTCATCCCATCTATTTGGCCCAGCAGTAGAGAGTTGCACAAGTGTGGTCTGATGAGGTGGCTTTTTTCAAGCTGTCCATATATCTTCTTTCTCCAGGCACTGCCAACACAGCAACAACAATAACTAATAAAATTCTGTTAATGTCATGAACATCTGAAGGTACTTCACAGATGGGCATAAGGAAAAGGGATGCTGAGCCAAAAAAGAAAGAGGTTAGGATGGGCAGCTGCAAGTTTTGTTGAGGAGCTGGATTTTGAGAAGGTTTTTGAAGGGGGAGAGGTAGAAGAGATTGGGAGGTATTCGAGAGAGAAGGACATCGGTGGCTGAAGGCTCTTTCACAAAAGTGGGGTGAAGGGAGATAGGATTCACCAAAGGCAGGAGCCTGAGAAATGTAGTGTCCGACATTACAGTCAAGTCTAAAGGTGCAGAGTGGGCAGATTACCTGACTGTGACCAGATTTGGGACAGAACCTGATTCAATCAGGATTCGTTCTGTACAGCTCCAGCAGTTCCTGGTGGTGGGTGGTGGGGGGTGGCATCAGCAGATCTTCTGCTCATCCCTTTGCCCCATGTCAAGGAGACATGTCTGGCATGCTATCCTGAGAATTCTCTCCAGTACGTCCTAATCCAATAACGGTGCTCTCGGCAGCTGGTGTCCCCGAGAAGGAATTGATTAGCTTAAATTTCTTACTTCAGCTTCGTTTTAGAGCTGGAGCTATCAGTAATTTTGAATCTTCCACTTTTGGTAGGGCTACAGGCTTGTCCTTGCAGAACAGCTTTTGGTCATTCCACTGCCAATAAGCATTAACGGTCCATCTTAACTATATAGCTGAATCTGATCTGGCATTTTGGGATAGGGATTATGGCTTTGAGCATGGGTGTACTTCTGGTTCACTCTGTGAGACTTCACTAAAAACAATGTCTTCAGCCTTCCCAATATTTAATTGGAGGAAATTTCTTCTTATCCAGCACTGAATAATGGTTAAGCAGTCTGAATGGAGGATTCGTGAGAGGTAGTGATGAGGTAGAGCTGGGTGCCGTCAGTGTACATGCGAAAACTAACACTGTGCTTTCAGATGATGTTGTCGAGGGGCAGCATGTAGAGAGAGATAGGAGCAGGCCAAGGATAGATCCTTGGGGGACACCAGAGGTAACAGTGCAGGAGCAAGAAGAGAAGCCATTGCAAGTGACACTCTGGATACGATTAGATAGATAAGAATGGAACCAGGTGACAGCAGTCCCAGGACAGCAGAAAGGCATTGGAGGAGGATGGTATGGTCAACCGTGTCAAAAGCTGCGGACAGGTTGAGAAGGACAAGGAGGGAATATCTACCTTTGTCACAGTCACATAGGAAGTAATTTGTGACTTTGATCAGAGCTGCTTCGGTACTGTGGCAGGGGCAGAAATCTGATTAGAGGGATTCAAACAAGATGTTCCAGGAAAGATGGGAAGGGATTTGGGTGGAAGAGGTGGATGTTTAGGCTAGTGCATGAAGCGCTGATTAAGCAGTCTGTTTTGACCTGAATGGTTTCAGTTTGACAGTAGAAAGTGCAAATTTGTCAGATAGAATGGATTGATCTAAACCTCAGTGACTGCTATCCTAAATGTATACAGAAATAGGCAGAAATATAGGCAGAAATGTTGACTGATTTCTCTGCACCTGTTTTTGCTCTGCAGTTCTTTCACAGAAAAGTAGCCAAAACTATCTCTTACACCTTCAGAAACAATATCCAATCTAGTTTATTAGACTGAGAGCAAAAATATAAATAAATACATAAAGTGTTCTTCAAAAAAAACGATGAAATAAAGAGAAAATGTTGCTAACCAATTGCCTATACGTTAGTCAAAAACAGTTGTTCTAAACTCATGAGGAAAATATGACAAAACATCATGATGGGACTCTGTTGGTTGCTACTGTTGCATAGTATTTCGGAATTCACAGTTAGTAGCAAGTGAAACTGTCATAAATTATATAATATGGTATCTGTGCTTTATTAGTGTAAAAATTCCAGTATGGTATTAAAGTGTACTTTGCTCCAGATTAATGTTACAAAGTATTTTATCCCAGTATGTGTATCCATTTCAACCTTCTTGTTCATGCTTCACACTGTTACCTTAGATGTCATAGAGCCTAGAGGAGATGAGAGGAGGAAGTGGCAATGAGGAGCAACATCACACGAGATAGGGTTCACCAAATGTTTTTGATTTACAGAAGTTACAAAGATAGATCTAAATGAAGGACACTGAGGGCATACAGTAAAAATGTTATAATGCTTTTTTAAAAAAAAAGAGTAGAAATGTAAGTATTCTCATCTAATCGCCAAAAATTGTTTGGTGATCTAACGATACTTTCTCCCTGGTTTATACTGTATGATCACATTTACCTTGGGAATGAAATATGCATATGTTGCAACAACAACAACTCGCACTGATATAGTTCTTTAAAAGTAGTTAATCATCCAATTGTTACGACCAGGTGAGAAAGAGGTCTAGGGTTCCCTTTCAGCCTTCACCTGGTCTAACTGTAACAGGGTTTAATTTTAAACACACTGTTTTTAGCTCCCCCTTGGTGAATCCTTGTTCACCGCTTTCCAATTATAAGGTAAAGAAACCAGCACAACAGGCTTTCTTAGGTTTAAAGAAGAAAAGTAGAAATTTATTAAACTTAAACTCTGATTCGGTTGACGCCAGATACATGACGCACCCACGCTAGCATACTTACGTGATACACACATGCAAGCAGACAGAACAGAGCAGAAGAAATAAAGTGGAAAAGCTTGAGGCAATATCTTAAGAGTTGTTGTTACGGTTCTTCGAGCTCACTGTACAGTCCTTGATTGTAGGTAGATCATGCTTTTCGTTGTGCCCCAGTATTCTTCCTAAACCTTGTTTGCTGTAGGAAATGTTTTGCTCTTGGGGTTCATGTGTCTTCAGTGAATTTAAATGCTTGCGAGAAAGAAATGGGAGCAGACAGGAGAGAGATCTTCTCAGTCCAGGAGCAAACAGCTTTCTGTCCAACCTCTTTGTACAAATTCAAAAAACTTAAGTTGCCAAGCAGATTAGTCATGTGACTATCTGGTTTGACCATGTCCGTTTGTGTATTTGACTATCTTACCAGTCAACCTGGAATGCGAGCTCCCCCACCTTCAACGTCTGGTGATCAAAAGTCCATTGTAGGTTGAATGTGTCAGGGAATGGCTGCTTTGTCCTTCTAAACACTGTCTGTTAATATGCAGATGACTTTTCCAGCCACGGCTGATCTGTTTAACAAGTCCTTTCTTCACTCCAGTAACAGTTTAAAATCAATGTTCATGACAAAATTAATGTGCCTCATTCTTGGCAGGTGGGGGCCTAGCATGACACAATGCACTTCACAGGAGCATAATCAGGCAAATATTAATTGTAGTTAAGCTACTGTAGTAAAATTTAATTCTTGGTATTTCTGTTCTATGTCAGTATCATTATGGATCTTGCTGGTAAAAGGGTGGCAATGAAGTTTTTCAGAGATGCTCAGGAAAGTGAATAAAATTATAACTAAAAATGAAGTAGAAATTTCAATTCATTTCATTGGAATGCAATGGAAAGTTACAAGGATGAAAATTAGAGAAAGAAATCATATATCCTAGAGACCAGTTATAACTATGAAAATAATTTGGATTTTTTTTTCAATGGATCCACATTGCCAAAATGTTTGCACAAAGCAAGGCTGTGCACATTATCTGTTTGTTTCCAGAGTTGCTGTTGAATGAAGTACAATCTGCTTGGAAGTCTCCTCTCTCTGATCTAATGGCTATTATGGTTCTCACTAAGATGAGTGTGCACACCTTTAATCCAGTTCCTGAAGAATGAATGGGTGCTAAAAGTTATAAGGTGGTGGTCCATCCAGACAGGGCTAAATTGTGGCGAGTCGAAGAGACTTAGTAGTTGGCAGGAAAAAAGACAGAGGCGCAAGGGGAGAGCCAACTGTGCAACAGCCCCAACAAACAAATTTCTCTGCAGCACCTGTGGAAGAGCCTGTCACTCCAGAATTGGCCTTTATAGCCACTCCAGGCGCTGCTTCACAAACCACTGACCACCTCCAGGCGCGTATCCATTGTCTCTCGAGATAAGGAGGCCCAAAAGAAAGATGAGTGTGCACACCTTTAATCCAGTTCCTGAAGAATGAATGGGTGCTAAAAGTTATAAGGTGGTGGTCCATTTATTTATTTATTTTTCTTTAGCGATACAGCACTGAAACAGGCCCTTCGGCCCACCAAGTCTGTGCTGCCCAAGAACCACCCATTTATACTAACCCTGCATTAATCCCATATTCCCTCCCACCTACCTACACTAGGGGCAATTTATAATGGCCAATTTACCTATCACCTGCAAGTCTTTGGCAGTGGGAGGAAACCAGAGCACCCAGTGAAAACCCGCACAGTCACAGGGAGAACTTGCAAACTCCACACAGGCAGTACCCAGAATTGAACCCGGGTCCCTGGAGCTGTGATGTTGCAGTGCTAGCCACTGTGCCGTCCCTCATTTCTCATCATTAACTTCAGTTCTTCATCTTGATAAACATAAAATTCACCACAGGACAAAGAACGATTTTGCCCTTGGTTAGTGTTCTCCTGCCTGTAATCTTCTGCACTGTTCCAAAGAAATAATAGGGAAGCACAGCAATTATGGTACCAGGTTAGACCAATTATAGTCATTACCATAAGGAATAAGTATGGAGGTGTAAATAAAATCTAACACAATAGTTGTAACACAAGGATTTCTAAGAACTCCAATAAAAGCTGCCTTATTAAATTTATAGTATGTCTTTTTGACACTATTGATGCTGGAACTGATAATAGAGTTATAGAGTCATTTATGGCACAGAAGGAGGCCAATCAGCCCATCAAGTCCATGCCAGTTCTCCATGGAGCTATCCAGTTGTCCCACTCCCCTGCTCGCTCTCTGTTGCCCTGCAAGTCTATTCCCTCAAGTAGCCATCCAACTTCCTCTTGATTGTCATTGATTGTCTCTGCTTCCACCACCCTTGTGGGCAGCAAGTTCCAGGACATTACCACTCACTGCGTAAAAAAGTTCTTCCTTATATTCCCCTCTCTTTCCCAAAACCTTCAATCTGTGTCCCCTAGTCCTTGTACCATTAGTTAATGGGAACAGGTTTTCTCTGTCTAACTTATCTAAGCCTATCATAATCTTGAAACTTCTATTAAATCTCCCTCCAATCTTCTTTGTTCTAAGGAGAACAAACCTGGCTTTTCCAACCTAACCTTGTAACTAAAATCCTCCATCCTTGGAACCATTCTGGTAAATCTCTCAAGGACTCTCATATCCTTCCTGAAGCGTGATGACCAGAACTGGATGCAATACTCCAGTTGGGACCAAATCAGAGCTTTATAAAGGGTCAGCATAACTTCCCTCCTTTTGTACTCTATGCCTCTACTTATGAAGCCCAGGATCCCACGCACTTTACTAACCACTCTCTCAATATGTCCTGCTACCTTCAAAGATCGATGCACATGCACCCCCAGGTCCCTCTGTTCCTGAACACTCTTTAGAACTGTGCCATTAAATATATATTGCCTCTCCCTATTCCTTCTGCCAAAATGCATCACCTTACACTTGTCAGTATTAAATTCCATCTGCCACCTGTCTACCTATTCTGTCAGCCTATCTATGTCTTGTTGCAGGCAGTTCATATCATCCTCACTGTTTGCTACACCTCCAAGTTTGCTGTCATTGGCAAATTTTGAGATTCTACTCTGCATTCCAAGATCCAAGTCATTTATATATAGCAAAAAATGCAGTCGTCCTAGAACTGACCCTTGGGGAACACTACTGTCAACCATCCTCCAGTCTGAAAAAACAACCATTTACTATGACTCACTGTTTTCCATCCTTAAGGCAATTTTTTATCCAATTGGATACTGACCCTCCTATTCCATGAGCCGCAGTTTTGTTAACTAGCCTTTTATGCTGTACCTTATCAAACACTTTCTTAAAATCCATATAAACAACATCCAGTACATTTCCTTCATCAAACATTTCTGCTACTTTATCAAAAATTTAATTAGATTAGTCAAGCATGATCTTCCTTTTACAAATCTGTGCTGGCTAGCTTTAATTAACTCAAATCTCTCCAAGTGTCTGTTGATTTTTTTCCCTGATGATTGTTTCTAAAATCCTATCCATCACTGATGTTAAACTGGCTTGTAATTGCTAGGACTATCCTCACACCCTTTCTTGAATAAGGGTGTCACATTTGCCAGTCTGCAATCCTCTGGTATTTCTCCCATATCCAGGGAGATTCAAGCAAAAACTGCCAACTCAAACTAAAATTCTGTAACTAAAAATGTATATTTAAAAAATTAACTTCAAATGCAGCGTAATTCATATTGTCGTCTCTCTCCTATCACCATTTGTCATGTTAATGCCCTAGACAATCAGCTCTACACTTACACCTCCCGCCCCCTCCTTCCATTCCCACATTCATAGTGTAGTGAGAGGCGCAGTCGATTCATTGGACTTCAATGACACACGCGGCAGACCCATTGAAAAATGAGGGTATATAAAAAAACTGATTATCTCAGTCATTGATCAAGTTAATCTAGAGGAAAACAGGATTGGATTGTGTACAGCTGTGCTTGGTTAAAATAAATACATAATAAGAAAGGGTAAGGGTAAATTTTATGAAAAAACGAGGCATACTGTGTGTTTTAATGTCCAGATATGATTTCCCTTTTTCTATTTCTCCCATTGTATGTGTATATATAGAGTAAGGAATAATTCCTTTCTTGCTATATAGAATGACCAAATTGGCCAGGGAGGAAAGTAGCAGAGTGGTTTATTATTGTATCCTAGTTGTTTCAGGCAGTTCTTGCCACATGTAATTTAAAGCAGTGTACTTCAATTTTAGTTTGCTCCATCTATATTTGCTACACACTCCAGACAATGACAGGCTGCATTCTTTCATTATACGAAGCATTGACATTTACTTTTTGTAAATTTGAGCTCAGTAGGGCACAACTTTACAGCTTCAGGTACATTTTTCAGAGTGATATAGTCATTTATTTGCTGACAGCAATCACATTTACGAACTCGTGAAGGATTTTCATTTAAGTTTTGACACAAAATTTTTTTTATTTATATAGCACATTTATCACAGTAAAAACATTCCAAAGCACTTACTAGGAACATTACTAGCTAAAATTTTGACACCAAGCCACGCAGAAATATTAGACAGGTGACCAAAGCCTGGTCAAAGAGATAGGTTTTAAGGAGCAACCTACAAAAGGAGGAAGAGGTAGAGAGGCAGGGAGGTTTAGGAAGGGAATTCCCAAGTTTAGACTACACAATGGTGTACTTCAACTGCCACGGATAAGACATATATAGGGGCCGATAATGTTGATAGTGGACTGCAGTGAATGATCTGCTGGTCTCCTGGAACTTTGTGTGTGATGTGATGGCACCATCTTGGGGATTGGGATTGGAATGTTGAACATTGGAAACTAGCAGTTAATGAAAGGTGTGCAGCTATTTTTAAAGCTGACTTTTGTTTAATACAGATTTTTTTCCACAGGTTGAGGCACAATATTCTCTTCAGCCTCCCAGCGGGGACCCCTGCCTCCTCCGGTTGGCAACATGGAATGCCACGGTGTATCTGGATGGCCAACGGGGGCGAGGAAGTGAAGAGTGTGCAACAGCAGCCCATACAGGAAACCCTTTCGCATAGGGTGGAATGGCACAGACGGGATTTCCAAGAGACAGCTCAGGTTGTGGGCCGAGGGTCCCGAGGGAGGTTTTGGGGCCTGGCACCAATGAGAAATTCCGTCTGAAAAAGGGGTCAGCTTGGATGGGAATGTTGCACATGCTTTAGCCGCCTCAACGCCTCGAGCGCAGTCAAGGCTGAGCACCGCTTTTTTGAGATGCTTGATGGCTTTGGCCACGAACTGGACGCTACCCAAGGACGCACATGGTGCCAGCTCTTCTGCTAACAACCAGTCCACTCCTCCACCAACTGCAGCATCCCTGACTCTGGTCACCTTGGCAGCCAGTACCACATTAATCTGTAATGATGGAGTTGCGGATTCCTGAGGATAGTCGCCACTCCTGATGGGGGAGAGCTTCGGTTGGAGGTGACCACGTTCCTGACCCTGATCAGTTCTTGGTAAAAGACATGCAGTTCCCGTAAGGAGGCATGGAGACCCACCAGGTTTATAAACAGGAGCTGTGTGTCGTAATTGAGACTGTGCAACTGGTGGAAGAAATACGTCACTAGCATACACCAGCTGGGAGGAGGCTCGGCCAAGGGGTATGTCTGCAGGGTCTGAAGGTGGAAAGTTGCTACTTGGGTGCGAAGGCACACCAGCGCCTGACCACTTTCCCTAAGCAGGAGACTCAGCACAGGGGCAGAGACCCAGCATGCCCTTTTCTCCCAGAAAAAGTCAACTAATTTCTTCTGTATTTTGGTAATAAACTTAAGAGGAGGGATCAAAGTGACCAACCACTACCACAGCATAGCAACCACCAGTTGGTTTATGACCAGTGCTTGACCCCTATTGGACAGCACTCGGAGCAGTCCTGTCCAGCTCTCTAGGGAAGTGCTAATGTTAGCCCCCAACTCCTGCCAGTTTTCCGGCCAGGCGTCCTCGGCAGGGCTAAGATAGACTTTCAGGCAGAGGAGCTCCTCTGGCAGGAAACCCAGTAGCCCTGACCCATGAAGAGTCCAGAACATTTTTTCCAATTGATCCTGGCAGAGGACACTATGGAGCACTTCTGCTGACACTCATACATCCTCCACATGTCGATGGGATCCGTGACCATGAGGAGTACAACACTGGCATAAGGTGAGAGAACAACCTCCACTCCTGGCCCAAGCAGAGTCAGTCCCGTCAACCTCCTCCGCAAGAGGCACAGGAAAGGATCCTCGCAGATGGCATATAACCGGTCAGACATGGGACACCCTGACGTACTCCTCTCCCAAAGCGAGGGAACACCATCAAGGACCTGTTAATCTTAATCAGACACTCCAGGCGGTGTACAGAAGTCAGATCCAGCTGAAAAAATGCATCTCAGGTCCGAATGCCACAGAATAAGTATTTGTGAGCCACCCTGTCGAACGCCTTCTCCTGATCCAAGGAAAGGAAGGCAACCAACAGGCCAGCCCTCTGGGAATAGTGGATCAGGTCCTGGACCAAGTGGATGTTGTCGTGGATTGTCTGGCAAGGGACTGTGTAGGCCTGGTCAGAGTTCATTATGTGGGTCAGCATGGTGCCAAGGCGAGCAGACATGGCCCTGGCAAAGATCTTGTAGTTTGTGCTGGGGAGGGAGACTGGGCGCCAGTTCTTAAGCAGGCAGAGATCACCCCTCTTGAGCAGCAGGATAATGACAGTTCTGCGCCAAGACAGGGGCAACTCTCCGGTTATCAGACTTTCCCCCAAGAACTGCATGTAGTCAGCCACCAGGTCGTCCCAGAACACCCTGTGGAACTCCATGGTCAGCCCATCCAGGTCCAGGGACTGGCTCCTCAAGAGCGGGTCGAGGGCAGCGGTCAGCTCCGACAGGCTACGTGGAATACTGAGCCGTTCGGCGCCCTCTGGGCTGGCCTTCAGCAGGGCCTCCCACAAAACTCTGCATGCATCCTTGCTGGCCGGATCCAGAGATAACAGCGGGCCATAAAAGGCCATGGTATGGTCACTGATGCCCTCTGCATCTGAGACCAGGGATCATCATTGGCCAGCGGCCCCAGGATCTGTTTACAGACACCCTACCTTTTTCCAGGGAGTAGATGAAGGGGCAGTCGCAGTCCAGGTCCCGGAGAAGCTGGATTCGTGACCCCACGAATGTGCCTTGGGACCAGACAGGCTGCAGGTCCCTCAGCGCTCTCTTCTCTTCATACACCTGCTACAGGACTGGATCTTCGACAGTCTGATTGACACGGTACTCCAGGTCGAGCACCTCCTGTTCCAACCACTTGACCCTGGCCTTCCACCTCCTGGTCGACCCCCTTGTGTACTCCTAACAGAAGATCCAGACGTGAGCTTCGTCCACATCCCATTATAGCCTCAAGGAGAGAAGCCTCCCGCATCCTTCTCCAGTTGGCCCAGAATCGATGGAATGAGTCCTGGAACTGCTCATCCTCCAGCAGAAGGTTGTTAAAATGCCAGTGTGTGGATCCCATCCGCGTGCGGAGTGGAGCAGGCTTTGCCCACTGTCTGAGCATGGCACCGGTCGCATAGAAGCCACCAGAACAAAGGAAATATACGCCCAAGAAATGTATAGGTGATCGATTCTAGACCCTCCTACTCCAGACTTTATAAAAGTGAAAACACTGGAATTAGGATGGAGATTTCACCAGACGTCTATCAAGCTGTAGGACCCAACCAGGTCCCTCAACGTCCCCATCACTGCCCAGCGGTGCAGGGTACCGGAGTGGTCCCTTGCCTCAAGGGTACAGTCGAAATCCCTCTTGAGGATGATGCACTTGCAGGTGTCAATGGCAACAAGGTCGGCACAGTGGCGCAGTGGTTAGCACCGCAGCCTCACAGCTCCAGGGACCCGGGTTCGATTCCGGGTACTGCCTGTGTGGAGTTTGCAAGTTCTCCCTGTGTCTGCGTGGGTTTTCTCCGGGTGCTCCGGTTTCCTCCCACAAGCCAAAAGACTTGCAGGTTGATAGGTAAATTGGCCATTATAAATTGTCACTAGTATAGGTAGGTGGTAGGGAAATATAGAGACAGGTGGGGATGTTTGGTAGGAATATGAATATGGGATTAGTGTAGGATTAGTATAAATGGGTGGTTGATGTTCGGCACAGACTCGGTGGGCCGAAGGGCCTGTTTCAGTGCTGTATCTCTAATCTAATCTAAAAAAAAAGGTGAGTGGACACTTCTTCAAACGAGCACGCTTGCTGCACGACAGCCTGGGGAGCGTACCAGTTCGCTCAGTGAAGCGACAAGTCCCCCAGCTGGACGGTGAGATGGAGCAAGTAGCCTGGCACAGGCTCCTTGACCCTCAAGATCTCCGGGTGAAAACGTGGGGCCAACAAGATAACCACCCTGCCGGAATTACAGGCAAGCTGGCTCATGTAGACCCCTCCTTGCCACTCCAGGAGCCATATAGCCTTATCTTCTGGAATGGTTTCCGACAGGAAGCACACTCTATATAGCAACTGCTCAAGCAGGGAGAGGTTGACCAAAATCTACAGCGTGTCTCTATGCTGCTGTTGATGTTCAGGCTGGCTATGGTTGTCTTCATGGCAAGAGTCTAGTGCAACCACCACCTACACCCTACTGTGGGGAAAGAACAGTCACTTGTAATCCTCACTCCCTCAGCAGCTCAGTGAAGAACATTTTGAGCCAGTGCAGCTGAAGTCAGCTCACGTCTTTGCTCATGCCCGCAGTCTATACACAGAGCAGAAGGACCTGATGAGCAGCGCCAGCTCCCAACCATTGGTTGAGGGCCAGCTGGACCCAAGCTATTAGCCAGGAATTCCCAGAGTTCTGCAAGTGGGATTAGAAGAGGCTCGGTAGCGGGCACAAGGGCAGCCACCGCCTCACTGGCAATGGTCTCCAAATGATGCCTGGTTCCATCCACAGAGCCTACGTCCTCTTTCAGATCACCACTGTTAGCGATCTACCTGCCATCGCACAGGGTGCTTCCACAGAGGGACATCCCTTCTCTGGGCTTCCGAGGAATGTGTCTCTTCCTTATTTTCAGGGAGGAATGGAGACCTCCATGTCTGTCATGACCTCCGGCTCCACACCCTCTCTCCCGCACCTGAGTCCGGCCATAGGATGTGGAAGTTCCACCAAAATAGGCACTGTCTCAGGCTCGGGTACAGTCGTAGATTCGCAAATGGGATCGCTTGCAGGAACGGGGGCACATGTGGGATTGCTCGTGCTATCTGGGGGGCTCGTCTTGAGGTGCTTGGTTTTTCACTGTGCCTTCCTTCCGTGTGGATGCCCACCTCCCCCGCCCGCCAACTGGCTCAAGGGTTCAGATACGAGAATGGAAGTGGGTGGAGGGACCAGTCTTGGCCGCTTGGGTTGTTTTCGCGGCCTGGGAATAGGGGTAGCGTTTTCATACAGGCACCTCCTTACAGGCACACCGTCTGACATCCAGCAGACGTGGTAGGCAGCCTCCGGTGCTGTTTGGAGAATGACGCCTCCATGTCCTCCTCCCCCAGCCCATTTCTCCACAGAGACTTGGCACTGGAAGGAGAAGATATGCCGGAGGCTGGCATCTCTGAAGCTGAGTGGGATCAGCGCTATCCCTGTACTCACCTCCCACAGCTCACCCGGGATAAAGAACAGGATACTTGAGCTGACGATTCACTGCATGGTGACAACATTTCGAGAGGTTTCACCACATTGCAGGGCAGCCTGGAGAAAGGGCCAGCTTCAGCAGTACCTGCTAACCGTGGTCCACTTTTGTGAGAACCAGGTAATTCAATCAACTCAATGTGGAGGCACTGGATGAAGTACTGCAGGTCTTGGGGTACCATCAGGAGAGGCCGGTCAGATCACCAAGTATACAGGACAGTGTCTCGGCAAAACTAAAAGATATTGTTTGAGTTACTCTCAGGGATTTATAGATCTTTCTGATTCCTTGAGGTACCAGTGGTCAGTGGTAACCAGAATTGTATTCCCAGTACCAGTGAAGTAGTTGCTATGCATATCTCAAAGACTGCTGCTCCTCCTGCCAACAGCACAAAAGAGTAATCCATCGTCCCTTCACAAACACCTTCATCTTTGCAGGACCAGGTTGCCAATGAGCCCATGACAAAGAGTCAGCTTGCCCCATGTCCATCCCAGGACTTGGGTACTTTGAGAGAAGGGTCACTTCTATGCCAAGAGGCTGATAATGTTTTGCAGCAGCTGCCCACATCTCAGATTCCAGGCCCTCAGGTAGTACAAAGAAGAAGCATTAGAATAGGACAAAGAAAAGCTTATATGGTCAGAAGGGGTGTGCACAGTGACAAAACCAAGCATTGTTTTTGTAAATGACTGCAATAATACTGGAAAACTTAATGTAAGGACTGTTGGACATTTGGTTCTATTGTATGACAATCCTCTGATGTTGAGTTTTAGGAAAAGGGTGAGATGGTTAACTATGAGGAGCAAAGAAATACTCAAACCATGAAGGAGTTAGTGAGAGGGGGCCGATCTTTGATGGGCTGATATTTTCAAATAATACTGCTCAATTCATCGAGAAGATGCGCCAAATGAGTTTGTCTCTTAGCTTTCTAATTACGTTTGGGTATGCAATGCCACTTGGGTCTAATTAATAGCTACCACAATTCTAGAGAATCCAGCAATTCTCTGTCATCCATCTGGAACCTCAATAAAATGTATAAACTTTGACGTTCTTGCAAACAAAGCATTGGTGACTTGCTTTCAAAAACAGTGCACACCAAATTGGTTGATCAGAAAAATTCTCCTGGGATGAGCCCATGGCATAAAAGTTAAAAGCTGTCAGAAAGTGTGTGTGTGTTGTGTAATTTAGTTTCAGATCTGGCTCAGCGGTCAACACAGCTGCTCCAAGATTCATGACTGACGTCCAGCCTCCCTAGACAGAGTTTTTCAGAAAGTCTCGGAAAGTGCACCTTAGTCTATTGGATGGGTGCTGCCCAGATTCTCTGACTCTGCTCTGCTGCTGCCTGATTAATCTGGCTCCCTCTACCACCTCTTCCTCCAGCATATATACATCAAGTGCATGACAAGAAATAACTTGCAGGGCTAAAGGAAAAGGATGGGGGAGTGGGGCTAGTTGAGTTGCTCTTGCAGAGAGCTGGCACAGACATGATGGGCTGAATAGCCTCCTTCTGTGCTGTAACTGTTCTATGATTCCGTGTAATATGGGATTCACAATGGGAAATCCATTTTGCAGCACTCGTATTCACATTCAGTCACTCTCTTGAAATGTAATGCTTTCCAAGGGTAATGCAGAATATAGGTGAAAGTTTCTTGAATGTAACAGTAGAAATATTATTCAAACACCTGCAGATATGGCCAAAAGCTTTCGCAAGCAATCTCAGTTTAACTAAACATTACTGCCGAATGAATAAGTTCTAGAAAACTGTGCCTTTTAAAAAGTTGCACATGTTCTGAAGGACGGATGGAAAGGCAGAAGTAAAATAATTCAGGATGGGTGACGTCAGCTCTCCATTATTCTACTATTTGCATCTGGTTGCCATTGGGAGTCTGTCTGCTTATTTAGCACATCCTGAAATCCCATGTAATTTGTAGCGGGCTGCTGCTGCAGTGGAACCCTGGTCTGGTGTACAATTGCTTAGTCAAAAATTCCAGGCTCTACAAAGGCACACATTTGGAAATTTCAAGGTTGGAGTGTTCAGATTCAGCTGCCACTTACTTTACAATAAATCTTTGGATAACTTAAAGCACAACATAAAAGAAGTAAAAACATAACATACCAAACAGTTAGTATTCCTGAAATAGAATATCCCAGTAAACATCACTTTAGCAAAAAAAAGATCTGTCACCAGTCAGCAGGAGATCATTAAAGAATACACAGATAATGACTGCTTGGAGTTCTAAGGATTAATTTCTCCGACCTTTTTGCCTGATTCCAGTCCTGGGAGTGTCCATGCTGACATTGGGTATAAAGTGTTGGGACACAGTCAGGGTAATGTCGAGGGAGCTCTGTATTGTACCTGCTCTGGAAGTGTTCGATGCTGACATTGGGTACAAAGTGGTGGTACACTGACATGACGATTGCCCCCCTCAAATCTAAATCAGGGGACATAATCACTGACCAACGCAAGCAAATGGACCGCTGGGTGGAACACGACCTAGAACTGTACTCCAGGAAAATGCTGTCACTGAGACCGCCCTCAATGCAGCCCAGCCTCTGCCAGTCATGGATGAGCTGGACGTACAGCCAACAAAATCGGAACTCAGTGATGCCATTGATTCTCTAGCCAGCGGAAAAGCCCCTGGGAAGGACAGCATTACCCCTGAAATAATCAAGAGTGCCAAGCCTGCTATACTTTCAGCACTGTACGAACTGCTTTGCCTGTGCTGGGACAAGGGAGCAGTACCACAGGACATGCGCGATGCCAATATCATCACCCTCTCTCAGAACAAGGGTGACCGTGGTGACTGCAACAACTACCGTGGAATCTCCCTGCTCAGCATAGTGGGGAAAGTCTTTGCTCGAGTCGCTTTAAACAGGCTCCAGAAGCTGGCTGAGCGTGTCCACCCTGAGGCACAGTGTGGCGTTCGAGCAGAGATATCCACCATTGACATGTTGTTCTCCCTTCAACAGCTACAGGAGAAATGCCATGAACAACAGATGCCCCTCTACGTTGCTTTCATTGATCTCACCAAAGCCATTGACCTTGTCAGCAGACGTGGTCTCTTCAGACTACTAGAAAAGATTGGCTGCCCACCAAAGCTACTAAGTATCATCATCTCATTCCATGACAATATGAAAGGCACAATTCAGCATAGCGGCGCCTCATCAGACCCCTTTCCTATCCTGAGTGGCGTGAAACAGGGCTGTATTCTCACACCTACACTGTTTGGGATCTTCTTCTCCCTGCTGCTCTCTCATGCGTTCAAGTCTTCAGAAGAAGGAATTTTCCTCCACACAAGATCAGGTGGTAGGTTGTTCAACCTTGCCCGTCTAAGAGCAAAGACCAAAGTACGGAAAGTCCTCATCGGGGAACTCCTCTTTGCTGACGATGCTGCTTTAACATCTCACACTGAAGAGTGTCTGCAGAGACCCATCGACAGGTTTGCGGCTGCCTGTACCGAATTTTGCCGAACCATCAGCCTCAAGAAAACGAACATCATGGGACAGGACGTCAGAAATGCCCCATCCATAAATATCGGCTACCACACACTGGAAGTTGTTCAAGAGTTTACCTACCTAAGCTCAACTATCACCAGTAACCTGTCTCTCGATGCAGAAATAAACAAGCGCATGGGAAAGGCTTCCACTGCTATGTCCAGACTGGCCAAGAGTGTTTGGGAAAATGGCGCACTGACACAGAACACAAAAGTCCAAGTGTATCAAGCCTGTGTCCTCAGTACCTTGCTCTACGGCAGCAAGGCCTGGACAACGTACGTCAGCCAAGATTCATCCCATCTTCGCTGCCTCCGGAGAATCCTTGGCATCAGGTGGCAGGACCGTATCTCCAACACTGAAGTCCTCGAGGTGGCCAACATCCCCAGCATATACACCCTACTAAGCCAGCGGCGCCTGAGATGGCTTGGCCATGTGAGCTGCATGGAAGATGGCAGGATCCCCAAGGACACATTGTACAGCAAGCTCGTCACTGGTATCAGACCCACCGGCCGTCCATGTTTCCGCTATAAAGACGTCTGCAAACGCGACATGTGACATTGATCACAAGTCGTGGGAGTCTGTTGCCAGCGATCGCCAGAGCTGGGGGGCAACCACAAACGCAGGGCTAAAGTGTGGCGAATCGAAGAGACTTAGCAGTTGGCAGGAAAAAAGACAGAAGCGCAAGGAGAGAGCCAACTGCGTAACAGCCCTGTCAAGCAATTTTATCTGCAGCACCTGTGGAAGAGTCTGCCACTCTAGAATTGGCCTTTACAGTCACTTCAGGCGCTGCTTCACAAACCACCGACCACCTCCAGGCGCTTACCCATTGCCTCTCGAGACAAGGAGGCCAAAGAAGAAGAAGAAGACACTGTCAGGGTAATGTCGAGGGAGCTCTGTATTCTACCTGCTCTGGAAGTGTTCGATGCTGACACTGGGTATAAAGTGGGGGGTAGCAACATAGAAACAGGATCAGGCCATTCTACCCTTTGGGCATGTTCAGTGAGATAATGGCTGGTCTGTATCCGAAGTCCAATCCCCTGCCTTGGCTAGAAAAGAAATCTATCAAGCCCACATTATAATTATTTATTGAGCTAGCATTTACTGCTTTTTGTGGGAGACTGTTCCACACTTCCAGATAAAGAAAAACTGTTCCTGTTGGCGGAAGGGTCGAGAACCAGAGGACATCAAGTTAAGGTGATTGGCAAAAGTAGCAATGGTGACATAAGGAAAAGCTATTTTACACAGTGAGTGGTTAGGATATGAAATGCACTGCCTAAGAATGTGGTGGAGGAAGATTGAATCGTGATTTTCAAAAGGGAATTGGATAATTATCTGAAGAGAAAACATTTGCAGGGCGACGGAGAAAGGGCACCGGAAGTTTGGGATTGTCCACTGCTTGGAGCAGCCCCGGTGCCATGTCCAGGCTGTAGTCCCTGGCGTAGCGGAGAGGCTTCCCGCACTGACACTACCATCAGCATCAGGGAGCCGGCACCGGACTACCTGCAGACAGCCAGTAGTCGTGCTACACCAACAGCAGTAGTCGCCAGGGCCCGCGGAGAGAACTACCCACCTCAGCCGGGACACAGCGCGGGGCTGCAGTCGGAGATTATCCCAGTGCTGTACACCCGGAGACATCGCAGAGGCGCTGGGCGGGTGTGTGTGCCCAAGGACTGGCTACAGGCCCGGGATCAGCGGAGCCCCGCGTTGGAGATTCCTGGAGTCAGTGACTCACATCGACATCAGCTTCGACAGCGGCTTCTTCCCTGAGGTAAAATCCAAAAGCGCGATTAAAGATCAGAGAGCAGCCATCTTTGGGAGGGGCTGCGAGGTCGCAGTGCTGCTGGTAAGTTCAAAGTGCGGGCTTTGGTGTATGTCGGGCTTCGGTGAGGAGAGTGAGCATTGACCAGGTAAGGCTTAGTTTTTTTTTTATTCCCAATTTCTGTCTTTCTTTCTTTCTTTTAAGCCAGAAGTAACATGAGGGGTGGAAATGGCAGTCAGTGGGGTAGTATGCTCCTCCTGTGAAATGTGGGAGATCAGGGAGAAGTCAAATGTCCCTGACGACTACGTTTGCAGGAAGTGTGTCCAGCTGCAGCTCCTTTCAGATTGCATGGATCGGTTGGAGCGGCAGTTGGACTCACTGAGGAGTATACGGGAGTCATAGATAGGAGTTTCAGGGAGGTGGTCACACTGCAGGTTCAGCCAGATAGATGGGTGACAACCAGGAGGAGCAGGCAGGTTGTGCAGGAGTTCCCTGTGGCTATTCTCCTCAATAACAAGTATGCTGTCTTAGATACTGTTGGGGCAGATGGCCTCTCAGGGGAAAGCAGCAGCAGCAGCTAGGTCAATGGAACCACGACTGGTTCTGTTGTACAGCAGGGAAGGGCAAAGTGTAGTTGAGCGGTAGTGACAGGCGACTCTACAGTCAGCGGCACAGATAGGTGTTTCTGTGGCTGCAAGCGAGAATCCAGGATGGTGTGTTGTCTCCCTGGTGCCAGGGTCAAGGATGTCTCTGAGCGGGCACAGGGTATTCTGAAAGGGGAGGGTGAGCAGCCAGAGGTCGTGGTCCATATTGGTACTAATGGCATAGGCAGGAAGAGAGATGAGGACCTGCGAAGTGAATATAGGGAGTTAGGCAGGAGGTTAAAACGCAGGACCTCTAGGGTTGTAATCTTAGGATTACTCCCTGTGCCGTGTGCTAGTCAGGGTAGGAATAGGAGGATAAGGCAAATGAATGCGTGGCTGAAGAGCTGGTGTAGGCGGGAGGGCTTCAGTTAACTTGGACCATTGGGATCTCTTCTGGTACAGAGATGACCTGTACAAGAGGGACAGGTTGCATCTGAACTGGAAAGGGACCAATATCCTTGCGGGGAAGTTTGCTAGTACTACTCGGGAGGGTTTAAACTAGTCTGGCGGGGGGTGGGACCCAAAGTAGTAGTCTCTCCGATGAGATAGTTGAGGCAAATGTAGAGGTTAAAGCAAGCAAGTCCAGTAGGCAGGCCGGGCAGGGGCAGGGGCAGGGCAGGGAGCGTGGAAGGTCTGGTAGGCTAAACTGCATTTACTTTAATGCAAGAAGCCTTACAGGTAAGGCAAATGAACTCAGAGCATGGATCGGTACCTGGGATTGTGATATTATAGCTATTACGGAAACATGGTTGAGGGATGGGCAGGACTGACAACTCAATGTTCTGGGGTACGGATGCCTCCGGCGTGACAGAAGTGGAAGTAAGAGAGGAGGGGGAGTTGCACTATTGATTAGGGAGGACATCACGGCAGTACTTAGAGGGGATATCCTGGCGGGAACGTCCAGCGAGGCCATATGGGTAGAACTTAGAAATAAGAAAGGGATGATCACTTTGATGGGATTATACTATAGGCCCCCCAATAGTCAGAGGGAATTGGAGGAGCATATATGGAGGGAAATCACAGATAGGTGCAGGAATTATAGGGTTGTAATAGTAGGTGATTTTAACTTCCCTAATATTGACTGGGACTGCCTTAATGCTAAGGGATCAGATGGGGAAGAATTTGTTAAGTGTGTCCAGGATAGTCTTCTGAAGCAGTATGTGGATGGCCCTACTACAGAAAGGGCTACACTCGACTTCCTCTTAGGAAATGAGGCTGGGCAGGTGGTTGATGTTTCAATGGGGGAGCACTTTGGGACCAGTGACCATAACTCTATTAGCTTCAAGATAGTTATGAAAAAAGATAGGACTGGTCCTCAAGTTGAAGTCCTAAATTGGGGGAAGGCTAATTTTGATGGCATCAGACAGGAACTCTCAAAAGTTGATTGGGAGAGGCTGTTTACAGGTAAAGGGACATCTGGCAAGTGGGAGGCCTTTAAAAGTGAGATAGTACGAGTTCAGGGCTGGCACATTCCTGTTAGATTGAAGGGCAAGGTTGGCAAGTTTAGGGAACCTTGGTTGACGAGAGATATTGAGGGTCTGGTCAGGACAAAGAAGGAGGCATATGTCAGGTATAGGCAGCTGGGATCAAG
The DNA here is from genome assembly GCF_036365525.1 of Heterodontus francisci. NCBI lineage: Eukaryota > Metazoa > Chordata > Chondrichthyes > Heterodontiformes > Heterodontidae > Heterodontus > Heterodontus francisci. The sequence goes on from NC_090377.1 coordinate 52,757,867, forward strand.
CGAGTCCCTCGAGGAGTATAAGGGATGTAGCAGTACACTTAAGAAGGAAATTAGGAGGGCAAAAAGAGGCCATGAGATTTCCCTGGCAGATAAGATAAAGGAGAATCCTAAAAGATTCTATAAGTATATTAAGAGTAAAAGGGTAGCTAGGGAGAGAGTAGGTCCCCTTAAGGATCAGTGTGGTAATCTATGTGTGGAGCCACGGGAAATGGGTGAGGTCTTAAATGAATACTTCTCATCTGTATTTACCGTGGATAAGGTCATGGAAGCTAGTGAGTTCAAGGGAAGGAACAGCAATATCCTGGAGCACATCAACATTACACAGTAGGAGGTATTGGAGGTTTTAAAGCGCATTAAGGTGGATAAATCCCCAGGGCCTGAGCAGGTGTATCCTAGGATGCAATGGGAAGCAAGGGAAGAGATTGCTGGGGCCCTGGCAGAGATTTTTGTATCATCGTTAGCCACGGGTGAGGTACCGGAAGACTGGAGGATAGCTAATGTTGTGTCTTTATTTAAGAAGGGCAGCAGGGATAAGCCAGGGAACTACAGGCCGGTGAGCCTTACATCCATGGTGGGAAAGTTATTGGAAGGGATCCTGAGAGACAGGATTTATATGCATTTGGAAAGGCAAGGTCTGATTAGGGATAGTCAGCATGGCTTTGTGCGTGGGAAATCATGTCTCACGAATTTGATTGAGTTTTTTGAGGAGGTGACCAAGAGGATTGACGAGGGCAGGGCGGTGGACGTTGTCGACATGGATTTTAGCAAGGCCTTTGACAAGATCCCGCATGGTAGCCTGGTCCGGAAGGTTCGAACACATGGGATCCAGGGTGAGCTAGCCAATTGGATACAAAATTGGCTAGGTGATAGGAGGCAGAGGGTGGTAGTGGTGGGTTGTTTTTCAGATTGGAGGCCGGTGACCAGTGGTGTGCTGCAGGGATCAGTGCTGGGCCCTCTGTTGTTTATCATATATATTAATGACTTGGATGAGAATTTAGGGGGCATGATTAGTAAGTTTGCAGATGACACCAAAATTGGTGGTATAGTGGACAGTGAAGAAGGTTGTCTAAGGTTACAACAGGATATAGATCAACTGGGAAAGTAGGCAAGGGATTGGCAAATGGAATTTAATGCTGACAAGTGCGAAGTGATGCATTTTGGGAAGTTAAACCAGGGCAGGACATATACAGTGAATGGCATGGCCCTGGGGAGTGTTGTTGAGCAGAGAGACCTTGGGGTGCAAGTACATTATTCCCTGAAAGTGGCAACACAGGTAGACAGGATGGTGAAGAAGGCGTATGGCATGCTTGCCTTCATCGGCCGAGGCATTGAGTACAAGAGTTGGGACGTCATGTTACAGTTATACATAAGGTTGGTTAGGCCGCACTTGGAGTACTGTGTGCAGTTCTGGGTCGCCGCACTACAGGAAAGATGTGATTAAGCTGGAGAGGGTGCGGAAAAGAATCACAAGGATGTTGCCTGGTTTGGAGGGCTTGAGTTATCAAGAGAGATTGGATAGGATGGGTCTGTTTTCCCTGGAGCGAAAGAGGCTGAGAGGGGACATGATAGAGGTATTTAAAATTATGAGAGGAATAGATAGTGTAGATAGCCAGAGTCTGTTTCCCATGGTAGGGGTGACTAAAACTAGAGGGCTTGGATTTAAGGTGAGAGGGAGGAGGTTTAAAGGGGATCAAAGGGGTAAATTTTTCACACAAAGAATAGTGGGTATCTGGAATGAGCTGCCTGAGGAGGAGGTGGAGGCAGGAACAGTAGCAACATTTAAGAGGCATCTGGACAGGTACTTGAATGAGCAAGGCACAGAGGGATATAGAATTAATGCGGGCAGGTGAGATGAGTATAGATAGGCATTTTGGTTGGCATGGACGCGGTGGGCCGAAGGGCCTGTTTCTGTGCTGTACGACTCTATGACTCTAATAGGACTAGCTGATTTGCTCTTGCAGAAAGCCTGCATGGACATGAGGGGCTGAATGGCCTCCTTCTGTGCAGTAACCACTCTAATGATTCTATAACTGAGCATTATGTAAGCACAAGCTGAGAACAGAATGGGAATGTGTCACTGCATTTCTGCCAATTAATGTTGCCTTGTGATTTCTGGGGCAATCTGTGGAGCCTGGCTTGCACCTACAGAAGATATGTGCCAGATGGAGCATTGTAAATGAGGTGAGAGACGGCATTCCCACCTATATTTCCATTTGAAAGATTTGATGGACGTTCCAGCAAATGTATAAATTCTCCTGGGATGAGCCCACGGCATAAAAGTTAAAAGCTATCACATAGTCTGTGTATGTTTCAGATCTGGCTCAGCTGTGAACAGAGCTGCTCCAAGCTTCATGATTGAAGTCTAGCCTCCCTAGACCAATTTGGTGTGCACTCTTCTCTGAAGCAAGTTTGCGAGAATATCATAGAAAACGCTAACGCTGTGGCTTCGAGTTGCCTCCGAATTTCCAGACCCTGCTGCTGGCATTGGGCAAGTGTATTAGAGGTGTGTTGTTCCTGCTTAGCTTCCAGGCAAAAGGGAACAAGGACAAATAGCCCAATAGAATCTTGTAATGTTACAGCACAGAGACCAGCCATTTGATATTCAGCCTGCGCCAGCATTTTTCTCTACATGAGTCAGATAGTCTAATCCTGCTCTCCTGCTTGCTTCCCATACCCTTAAATATCTCCGCTTCCTGAGACTTCAGCAAAGATTTCTGGCAAAGAATTCTACATTCTAATCACCGGCCACACTTCTTGTGACTATTTTAAATTTGCTTTCAAAATTGAATTCGTAACAATTTTTGAAGGAAGAAATAGCAATGATATACTCCATAATGTTTTGTGAATAAGCGCTAACAAATTTTAAGTCATTGACTGGAAATTTCAATTCAGCTTAATTTACTGTATTTCTAAAAGAATTGTAACCTTCGTGACGAATTCACTAATTTTTACTATATTATTGACATTCAATTACTGAGCATCATTGTCAGCAGTTTCTGGTTCTTCCAGTCAAAGCACTCTTCTTATTCATCGAGGCTAATTGGGTTTCCACGAGGCATATTTTATCTACTAAGACATAGGATAATTAATCCTATTAAGGACATATACTTCCTCTGTAAATTTCACATCTCACACAGACAGTTCCTTTTCTTAAAGAATAGAGATTAGCGACAAGCTCAGTTTGGATAACTAAGGATTGATTTTACGATTATGTGCTTTACCCACTGGAGCTGATATCAAGAAATCACAGGGAATTCCTCAATATGTGCTCCCAGTAGATAGGACTCTTCACTGGAAGCATGGCCTTTAAAAATTTGGTAGGGCCAATTTTACGTGTTCTCAAACTGAAACAGACACATCCGAAAACATAAAAAGTATGTTTGTTAAATCCTCCCAGATTGCCTCAATTTAATTATGACATTTTTTAAAATAGCCCAATCATCTCAACAGGCATTTAATCTGTGATGCTCACTTCAAAAGTGTTCTCTTGACTTATTTATCGCTTATTTAGATCATCCCCCAAGTCACTGCAAGGAGTCTCATACAGTGCCACTAATAGAAATAAATAAAAGTTCATTTATTTAAGAACTTCATGACCATTCAGATAGTTGCAAACAGACTGCTCCATGGCTGTGGGACAATATCAGCTTGGTCTCCTTAATAATCAACAAATTATACAACAGCTCTCCTCACTGAACTTAAAAATTAATCAACTATTCAGCCCAATATTGAATTGCACAAGGCATTTGTGACTTTGCACCGTATTACTACCCAGCTGAATTTTTCTTCTTCTTCTTTGGCCTCCTTGTCTCGAGAGACAATGGGTAAGCGCCTGGAGGTGGTCAGTGGTTTGTGAAGCAGTGCCTGGAGTGGCTATAAAGGCCAATTCTAGAGTGACAGACTCTTCCACAGGTGCTGCAGATAAAATTAGTTGTCGGGGCTGTTACACAGTTGGCTCTCCCTTTGCGCTTCTGTCTTTTTTCCTGCCAACTGCTAAGTCTCTTCGAATTGCCACACTTTAGCCCCACCTTAATGGCTGCCTGCCAGCTCTGGCGATCACTGGTAGCTGACTCCCACGACTAGTGATAAATGTCACAGGACTTCATGTCGCGTTTGCAGACATCTTTAAAGCGGAGACATGGACGACCGGTGGGTCTGATACCAGTGATGAGCTCGCTGTACAATGTGTCCTTGGGGATCCTGCCATCTTCCATGCGGCTCTCATGGCCAAGCCATCTCAAGCACCACTGGCTCAGTAGGGTGTATATGCTGGGGAGGTTGGCCGCCTCGAGGACTTCTGTGTTGGAGATACAGTCCTGCCACCTGATGCCAAGGATTCTCCGGAGGCAGCGAAGATGGAATGAATTGAGACGTCGCTCTTGGCTGACATACATTGTCCAGGCCTTGCTGCCATAGAGCAAGGTACTGAGGACACAGGCCTGATACACTCGGACTTTTGCGTTCCGTGTCAGTGCGCCATTTTCCCACACACTCTTGGGCAGTCTGGACATAGCAGTGGAAGCCTTTCCCATGCGCTTGTTGATTTCTGCATGGAGAGCCAGGTTACTGGTGATAGTTGAGCCTAGGTAGGTGAACTCTTGAACCACTTCCAGAACGTGGTCACCGATATTGATGGATGGAGCATTTCTGACGTCCTGTCCCATGATGTTCATTTTCTTGAGGCTGATGGTTAGGCCCAATTTGTTGCAGGCAGCCGCAATCCTGTCGATGGGTCTCTGCAGACACTCTTCAGTGTGAGATGTTAATGCAGCATCGTCAGCAAAGAGGAGTTCCCTGATGAGGACTTTCCATAATTTGGTCTTCGCTCTTAGATGGGCAAGGTTGAACAACCTGCCACCTGATCTTGTCTGGAGGAAAATTCCTTCTTCTGAAGACTTGAACTCATGTGAGAGCAGCAGGGAGAAGAAGATCCCAAACAGTGTAGGTGCGAGAACACAGCCCTGTTTCACACCACTCAGGATAGGAAAGGGGTCTGATGCAGCGCCGCTATGCTGAATTGTGCCTTTCATATTGTCATGGAATGAGGTGATGATACTTCTTAGCTTTGGTGGACATCCGATCTTTTCTAGTAGCCTAAACAGACCACGTCTGCTGACGAGGTCAAAGGCTTGGGTGAGATCAATTAAAGCAACGTAGAGGGGCATCTGTTGTTCATGGCATTTCTCCTGTAGCTTGCGAAGGGAGAACAACATGTCAATGGTGGATTTCTCTGCTCGAAAGCCACACTGTGCCTCAGGGTAGACACGCTCAGCCAGCTTCTGGAGCCTGTTTAAAGCGAATCGAACGAAGACTTTCCCCACTATGCTGAGCAGGGTGATTCCACGGTAGTGTTGCAGCCACCACGGTCACCCTTGTTCTTATCGAGGGTGATGATATTGGCATCATGCATGTCCTGTGGTATTGCTCCCTCATCCCAGCACAGGCAAAGCAGTTCGTAGAATGCTGAAAGTATAGCAGGCTTGGCACTCCTGATCATTTCAGGGGTAATGCCGTCCTTCCCAGGGGCTTTTCCGCTGGCTAGAGAACCGATGGCATCACTGAGTTCCGATTTTGTTGGCTGTACGTCAACAATCATAATAATATGAATACAATCATAAAAAGTACCCAATCTAAACGCCAGTGCAAATACAAAATGGCTCATCATATTTCACATACTTTGAATCATAATCATGAAAACTGAAAGTTACAAGTAGCCAATGAAACACCCAATTTTAACTGCATGATAACTTCACTGATTTTCCGATCTCACCTGTGCTTCGGTGGGAGAAGAGTGTTTCTTTGACTCGTAGTTTTCAGGACCATGACTTGTAATTTTAAAGTTACCTTTTCAAAATGCACACAACTGTCTCATAAGTTCAGGAAACATCTGCAAAATTGATCTTCCATACAGTTAGAATTACAGAAAGGACTTTTATGACACAAAGGATCTGATGTGGTTGGCATCCTTCCATCAATGAAAGATGTTGGACAAATAGCAAACAATCCATATAGGGAGGTTAATGGCTGTGAAGGCCAATCCTTGAGAGGTAGGTTCTGCCACAAAGGATCCAATATCATATAGATATTAAATAGAACACTGTAATTTACTTCTGTGAGACCATCGAGATGGCCCTATTTTTAGGGATTTAAATCACAGACTGTCAGACTATATCCTTTTCCTCTGCACTGTTCAGAGATGGAATATCTGCTGAATGTCTGATTAGCATATATGCCCAGTGTTAAAGTCTGTTAACATTATGAAGATCAGCAGCATTTTGGATGCAATGACAGTGAAGCATTCATCTTCAGGCTTGTTTTTCAGCATTATTCACATATTACAAATTCTCCATTCCTACATACATTTTAAACAGTAAGCAGATATCAGCATAAAGCAGTGTTCTCCATGTGATGCCTCCATCAACTTTATCATTAACATTTGTGAATGGAATAAAAAATATCCCAACATGTTTCAACACGTTGAAGCCTTACCTTCTTCAGGAACCGTACACCATAGGAAAATATGTAAAGGTAAAATGTAAACTTCCACCTGTAGAGAAAGAGAACATACAACAATCATAAGGAAGCAGTTACTCATTGCAATTTATATCAGAAACATACAAAAGCAGTAACAGTAACATTAGAAAAGACTGAACAACTTAAGACAAGGTCAAGGTTTGCTACACAATAAATGTGAAAAAGCTTCCTGTATTCAGATGGAAACAGGAATAAATTTTGTGCAAATACATGTCAGGTGTATTAAGCTTGGTTTTATTAGTTGTTGAGCAATGATGCACTGTGCACAGTAGAAGTTCTTGTAACTCTAGTGGTTGAGCATTGTTCTGAGTTCTAGTTGCAGCTACATTGAATTGACACTGGAATCTTTCTGCCCTTACTGTACAAGTTTTGTTACTCTGTGGTTTGACTCACAGATAAAGCAGCTCCAACCTTTCTAATACATACATATAAACATCAAAAATAAGAGGTATATTATCATCAGCTAATGCGATTACAGTCCTTTTCCTAGTCGTATAAATTTGTTCGGAAACATATCTCTGCCTGTCATCTAATACAATGGCATACAGCTTAATTTGGCAATGTGATGTTGGCAGCTGGCAGTGGGAAGATATAGGGAGCTAAATTCGACTTCATGCTGCCTGTTCATTTCAGTTATTTCAGCATCCAGCCAGCACTGTGGATTGATGGGACTCATCAGCAGAGGGCCAATATCATGAGTTGCACAGCTTAAATCTAGCCTGCATCTCTTAAAGGAAAGGTGCATTAAGGCTGGAGCAGGAAGTGACACTGACCTGGGAAACATTGAATAATAGCACAACATGGGAGAGAGCAGGCTCTAAGATTTTTGGACGCTGCACCGGAGGCCTTGGTGGACTAGGTGGAAAGGAGGAGAGATGTCTTGTATCCACAGGGGGCCAGATGGCCCTCCAGACACACATTCAGAAGGCACTGGAAGTAGATAGCCATGGAGGTCAATTCCAGGAGTCAAGCTCCGAGGATCTGGATGCAGTGCTGCAAGAAGTTCAATGACCTCACACAAGTGCTCAAGGTTAGTGACTGCATCTTCAAATGCCATATCTTACCATCTACACCAGTAGCCTCAGCCACTGCAAAATTCACCAGACCCCCGTTACACATGTACCAAAATCTCGATCAATCAGGACTCATACCTGACGTTCATATGTTCCACCTCAGCCTCACACACTTAACACTGCCACAAGCCTCACACCCACATCTCAAAAGTTGCACACACTGCCAGCTATTCAACCATGCCAGCCATATAACCCAAACAGATTGCAAGACACTCACTGGCACACTCCCTCTCTTTTGCAGGACAAGGTGGTGTATGACTGGAGACAGCAGGAGCTATCTGGAGGGGGACAGATGCACCTGCATGTTCCAACTTCCACGGAGGAGACAATTGTTGAGATGCCTTTTGCTGAGGCCATGACCAGCAGCGGGGCTGAAACCATTAAAAATAACACTATCCTCATACCTAATCCTCCTTCTCACATTCCACCTCACCCTCAACCCAAATTCCCTTCTGCAGATGGTGTAATAAGGCACCTCATACTTTTCCCCAACTTCCCATGCCATCACCTTGCCCTTCTGCCTTTCTCCTTCCAGATACCCAAGAAGCACAACCTGGTCAGAACATCAAGAAGACAGTGATGATGAAGACACATAGTCACTCAATTTTATACTTTCATCCACCAGCTCAGATGCTTATTATTAAGGATGTTATAGCAGGGCACTTAGAAAATCTCAATGTAATCAGGCAGAGTCAACATGGTTTTATGAAACAGAAATCATCTTTGTCTAATTTATTTTAGTTCTGAGGAAGTAACAAACAACATGGATAAAGGGGAACCTGTGGATGTGCTGTACTTAGATTTCCAGAAGGCATTTGACAAGGTGGCAAATCAAGTTACTCAGCAAAATAACAGCTCATGGTGTTGGGGGTAACATATTAGCATGGATAGAGGATTGGTTAGCTAACAGGAAACAGAGAATAGGCATAAATGGGTCATTTTTGCATTGGCAAGATGTGACGTGGGGAGTGCCACAGGGATCAGTGCTGGGACCTCAACTATTTACAATTTATATCAATGACTTGGATGAAGGGACTGAATGTATGGTTGCTAATTTTACTGATGACACAAAGATAGGTAGGAAAGTAAAATACCTTCTGGGAGAGCAGTGGAGAGGAGCAGACCTGCGAGAAGAACATGGAGCAGGGAGCCAATAAATACAGCCCGAGAATCACGGCCTACAGCACTCACCTTCTGGGAGAGCTGCAGAGAGGAGTCCAGGCACGCCGGAGTTTGAAAACAAAGTGAACAGTGAAATCTCATGAAAGCTGCAAGGTGATAGGTTGGTGAGTAACTGCTGTTAGGGAGTATCAGTAAATAGCTGGGTTAGTACATTACTGTTAGGGTGCGTGTGTAAATAGCTGGGTTATAGAGTCTCAACAACTGGCAGACTTTTTTTTTATTATTCATTTATGGGATGTGGGCATCGCTGGCCAGGCCAGCATTTATTGCCCATCCCTAATTGCCCTTGAAAAGGTGGTGGTGAACTTCCTTCTTGAACCGCTGCAGTCCATGTGGGGTAGGTACACCCACAGTGCTGTTTTTATTGACTTTGTAGCGGTTAGATACAACTGAGTGGCTTGCTAGGCCATTTCAGAGGGCATGTAAGAGTCAACCACATTGCTGTGGGTCTGTAGTCACATGTAGGCCAGACCAGGTAAGGACAGCAGATTTCCTTCCCTAAAGGACATTAGTGAACCAGATGGGTTTTTACAACAATCGACAATGGTTTCATGGCCATCATTAGACTAGCTTTTTTTTAAATTCCAAATTTATTAATTGAATTCAAATTCCACCTTCTGCTGTGGTGGGATTTGAACCCATGTCCCCAGAGCAATACCCTGGGAATCTGGGTTACTAGTCCAGTGACAATACCACTACGCCACTGCTTCCCCTAATAAAGAGTAAAAAATTAAGGATTGATAATAAAGAACAAGTGAATAGCTGGTGAGTTTTTTTTTGAGTAAGGTTTATTTTAACTAGTGAACTGCATTTTTTTAGTAGGATTTATCAGTCCTAGTAAGGTTTTATTAATAGTTCTAAGGTGTTGTAGTATTGGTTAGGTTTTTTTTTTAGCAGTGGCAAAGGGTTAACTAATAAATAAAGGAATGGCAGGGGTGGTTCAACCTTGAGAGTGCACCGCCTTTGCTATGAGGGTGCTCCATGATGCTTCCAGTATCCTGGAAAACCATTTGTGCAGGAAGTGTTGCCAATTGCAGCAGCTTGAGCTCCGGGTTTTGGAACTTGAGCAGCAGCTGGCGACACTGAGGTGCATTCATGAGGATGAGAGCTACGTGGACAGCACATTTATAGATGTGGTCACCCCACAGCTTAAGAGTATGCAGGGAGAGAGGGAATGGGTGACCACCAGGCAGTCAAAAAGAAAATTCAAAATGAATCAGGCAGGTAGTGCATGAGACCCCTGAGTGCATCTCACTCTCCAACAGGTATTCAGTTCTGAATACTGAAGAAAGTGATGCTTCCCCTGGGGAGTGCAGCCAGAGCCAAGTTCATAGCACCACGGGTGGCTCAGCTACACAGTGGGGTACAGGGAAGACTGCAAGAGCCATAGTGATAGGTGATTCAATAGTCAGGGGAACAGACAGGCATTTCTGTGGCTGCAGACGTGAATCCAGGATGGTGTGTTGACTTCCTGGTGCCAAGGTCAAGGATGTCACTGAGCAGCTGCAGAGCATCCTGAAGGGGGGAGGGTGAACAGCCAGCAGTCGTGGTCCACATCAGAACCAACGACATTGGTAGAAAGAGGGATGTGGTCCAGCAATCAGAATTTAGGGAGCTGGGTAAGAAATTCGCAAGCAGGACCTCAAAAATGGTCATCTCCGGATTACTCCCAGTGCCACGAGTATAGAAACAGAAGGATAAGACAGATGAATGCGTGGCTGGAAAGATGGTGCAGGAGGGAGAGCTTTAGATTCCTAGAACATTGGGACCGGCTCTGTGGGAGATGGGTCCTATGCAGGCCGGACAGGTTGCACCTGAACAGAGCCAGGAATTAGTTCATTGTGGGCCATTTTGCTAGTGCTGTTTAGTCTATAGTTTATAGAGATACAGCACTGAAACAGGCCCTTCGGCCCACCGAGTCTGTGCCGACCATCAACCACCCATTTATACTAATCCTACACTAATTTCATAGTCCTACCACATCCCCACCTGTCCCTATATTTCCCTCCCATCTACCTATACTAGGAACAATTTATAATGGCCAATTTACCTATCAACCTGCAAGTCTTTGGCATATGATGGGTAACTCTAACATTTTATCAAGGAATCACAAGGGCAGTTTTACCTTTATCTTGGGGAGGGTTTAAACTAGTTTGGCAGGGGGACAGGGAACTGAGGGTAGACTCTGTTGGGACAAAATCAGAAATCAAAATGGAAGGCAGAAAATTAATGGATGAGTCTGGAAGACAGAGGGAACAAAGGTTAGAAAATAAAAAAAAGGGTTTGGCAGTGCTCAAGGGTATCTATTTCAATGCAAGGAGTACAGCAAATAAAGCAGATAAGCTGAGGGCACAGATGGGCATGTGGCAGTATGATATCATAGCTATTACAGAAACATGGCTTAAGGTAGGAATGGCAGCTCAACGTTCCTGGGTTTTCAGATGTGACAGGGAGGGGGACAAAAAGGAGGGGGAGCGACAATTTTGGTCAAGGAAACTATTACAGCTGTGAGGAGGGATGATATGTTGGAAGGTTCATCAAATGAGGCCATATGGATTGAGCTAAGGAACAAAAAAGGGGCAATCACACTGCTGGGAGTGTACTATCCACCCCCAAACAGTCAGAGGGAGATAGAAGAGCAGAAATGTAGGCAAATCTCTGAGAAGTGCAAGAACAACAGGGTAATAATAGTAGCAGATTTTAACTACCCCAATATGAAAGGAATTGAGGGAGCGGTGAAAGGAATTGACGGAGCAGAATTCTTGAGGTGCATTCAGGAGAACCTTTTTGGCCAGTATGTAGCAAGTCCAGCAAGAGAGGGTGCAGCTTTAGACTTAGTTTTAGGAAATGAAGTTGGGCAGGAGGAGCGGTAGTGGGAGAGCATTTCGGTGGTAGTGATCATAATTCAGTCAGTTTTAACATAATTATGGAAAAGGACAGGGATAGAACAGAAGTTAGAGTTCTCAATTGGGGCAAGCCAATTTTACGAAACTGAGGAGTGATTTAGCAAAAGTGGACTGGAAACAGCTACTTGAAGGTAAAGCAGAGTCAGAGCAGTGGGAGGCATTCAAAGGGGAGATTCAACGGGTTCAGAATAAACATGTTCCCACAAAGAGAAAGGGTGAGATGGCCAAATCTAGAGCCCCATGGATATCAAGCAGCTTACTGGGTAAGATAAGGCAGAAAAGGAAAGCTTATGTCTGGCACCGAGAATACAATACTCCAGAAAGCCGACAGGAGTATAGAAAATGGAGGGGTGAAATCAAAAAGGAAATTAGGAAAGCAAAGAGAGGCTATGAAAGAATATTGGCAAGCAAAATAAAGATGTTTTATAAATACATTAAGAGTAAGAGTATAACATGGAGCACAACCCTGCTGTCTTTTCTCAGGAGGACAGCATTTGTCCTCCTACCCCTACCACTCAGCCAGCCCAGACTGCTGCCACCAAAGCTGAGATGGTGCAGTGCACAGCTGGGCCTTCTAGGAACACTGGCAAAGACACATGAAAGACAGGCACTAAGGGAACGCACATTATTGACTTTTGTATCCAATATGGCATGATTCCATTGATAAATTTGGTATGGAATGTTTATTTTGTGGTGGGTTTTATTTTTGCATTATGGTGAAGTGGATGCCGTGATGGTTAGTGACAGAGGGGAGATAAGGTGTGAGACTGTTGATGAATGGGAAAATGAGGTTGCAATTACTGGTATTGCAGTCGGATGAACTCTTCCTGGCAGCCTGGCCAGAAAGGAGCGGTCCAGCCTTCCTCCCTCTCATGCTCCTGCTCACCATTTAGCTGGTGGCAAGGGCTGTGCCCTCATGATGGTGAGATTGTGCAGATCACAGCAGACCACCATGAATCTTGACACCCAAGCTCTTGAGTACCGCAGGGCTCCTCCAGGGCCATCCAGGCAGTGGAAGCATTTTTTCAGCACGCCAATGGTCTGCTCTATCACATTTTGTGTGGCGGCATGCCTTTCATTATACACTTGCGCGTATGTGGGCTGCGCACTGGCGTCATCAGCCATGTGGTCAGTGTGCTGGCTCAAATATGGCTGGCACATGGACTGTTGCAGAATGAAAGTATCATAGCTGTTGCCAGGATACCGGGCAATGACCTGCATGATTCGCTGCTTACTGTCACACATCAGCTGGATATTGAGGGAGTGGAATTCCTTTCTGTTCTGATGTAGGGCAGAATTGACACCAGGTGACTGCAAAGCAATGTGTGTGCAGTCATTGGCACCTTGCACCAGGGTGAAGCCTGCAATTCTAGAGAAGCTGTGTGCTAACTGCACCTGCTTCTCTCTGGCAAGAGAGAATGAAATGTAGTTAGCTCTCATTCTGTACAGAGCATCAGTGGATGGGAAACTGAGATGTTACAAATATTTCCAGCTCCAGCCTGGAAGGAGCTAGACACAAAAAGGTTCATCGCCACAGTCACCTTCACAGCCAATGTGATCTTTGCCCTGCTCTGAGGTTGCAGTTGTAGCTGCAACATGTGACAGATTTCAGGAAAGACTTCTTGTTACGGAAGTGTAGATGTCACACACATTATTCCTCACTGAGGTTCAGGTAGGAGAGTTACTCCTTGAACACCCTAGGTGGATACGACCTGCCGCTGAGAGGCCTTCTCATCTTCCTCCTCCGTCCTCTTCCAGCAGCTTGTACTACTCTGCATGTTTTCTGTTCTTTTCTCCAAGTCATGATGTATTGCAAGGGAATGACTACTAGTGCATCTATGCCCGATTTGTGGAGCAGCCTTGAAGTCAGCAAAACTCCTTCAGCACCTGCCACACCACTACCTTTTGCAAATTTAAAGAACCACAGTGGCACTAAAAATTTGCAGCATTGTAGCAACAGCCAGAAGAAATCAATGCACAACAAACCTGTAAGTAGCTATTGATGCTTTTAAATAGTGCTGGTGGGCTCCTTTCCTGATGTGTAAAGTTTAATAGAGGGTGTTTAGCTGGAGCATTGAGCTTTAAAATGGCACTGCTGGCATCAAATCAGCATCGCCCACTGATTGACATCATGATCTGCCTGCTCTGCATACTTCTGGTGGACGTTCACTGCATCGCTAACACCTTCATCAATATGGTGTCTACTGCAATTCGCACCCAAAGTGTGTGCGCATGCCACGGATGATATTTTGGAGCCCTAAGGGCACTTGTAGCACCCAAAAGACTGACACGTATGATTCCAATTGCTCACCCATAGGGCAGTATTTTATGCTCTTGCCTATGGTGAGTTTGGAGGTGGGGAGGGCATTTAATCGGGTGAGGTGGTGGTAGGTGGGGACCTTCCCACCACACTGCCAGTTGAGGTTCTTAAGGGGCAATTAATACCCAATTAAGTTTCTCTTCCCACTGCCGCTGGTATTAACCCAGCGGCGGGCAGGCCTGCTGCTACGCGGGAAGCCCGACATGGGGAGAAGGTGGCGTCGGGGTATTATCACTGGACTAGTAACCCAGAGACCCAGGGTATTGATCTGGAGACATGGGTTCGAATCCCACCACAGTAGAAGGTGGAATTTGAATTTAATTAATAAATCTGGAACTAAAAGCTGGTCTAATGATGGCCATGAAACCATTGTCGATTGTTGTAAAAACCCATCTGGTTCACTAATGTCCTTTAGGGAAGGAAATTTGCTGTCCTTACCTGGTCTGGCCTACATGTGACTCCAGACCCACAGCAATGTGGTTAACTCATACGTGCCCTCTGAAATGGCCCAGCAAGCCACTCAGTTGTACCTAACCACTACGAAGTCAATGAAAAGAAACCGGACAGACCATCCGGCATCGACCTAGGCACCGGAAACGACAACGGCAAACCCAGCCCTGTCGACCCTGCAAAGTCATCCGTACTAACATCTGGGGGCTTGTGCCAAAGTTGGGAGAGCTGTCCCACAGACTAGTCAAGCAACAGCCTGACATAGTCATACTCACGGAATCATACCTTACAGACAAATGTCTCAGACACTGCAATCACTATCCCTGGGTATATCCTGTCCCAACGACAGGACAGACGCAGCAGAGGTGGCGGGACAGTAGTCTACAGTAGGGAGGGAGTTGGCCTGGGAGTTCTCAACATCGACTCCAGACCCCATGAAGTCTCATGGCATCAGGTCAAACATGGGCAAGGTAACCTTCTACTGAGTCAGTACTCCTCCATGTTGAACACCATTTGGAGGAAGTACTGAGGGTGGCAAGGGCAGAAAATGTACTCTGGGTGTGGGACTTCAATGTCCATCACCTAGAGTGGCTCGGTAGCAAGACTACTGACCGAGTTGGCCGAGTACTAAAGGACATAGCTGCTAGACTGGGTCTGCGGCAGGTGATGGGGGAACCAACACAAGGGAAAAACATACTTGACCTTGTCCTCACCAATCTGCCTGCCGCAGATGCTTCCGTCCATGACTGTATTGGTAGGAGTGACCACCGCACAGTCCTTGTGGAGACGAAGTCCCGCCTACACATTGAGGATGCCGTCCATCGTGTTGTGTGGCACTACCACCATGCTAAATGGGATAGATTTCTAACAGATCTAGCGATGCAAAACTGGGCATCCATGAGGCACTGTGGGCCATCAGCAGCAGCAGAATTGTAATCAACCACAATCTGTAACCTCATGGCCCGGCATATCCCCCACTCTGCCATTACCATCAAGCCAGGAGACCAACCCTGGTTCAATGAAGAGTGCAGGAGGGCATGCCTGGAGCAGCACCAGACACTGGCATCTACCTGGCAATGTGGAAAATTGCCCAGGTATGTCCTGTACACAAAAAGCAGGACAAGTTCAACCCGGCCAATTACCGCCCCATCAGTCTACTCTCAATCATCAGTAAAGTGACGGAAGGTGTCCTCAACAGTGCCATCAAGCAGCACTTGCTCAGCAATAACCTACTCAGTGATGCTCAGTTTGGGTTCTGCCAGGCCACTCAGCTCCTGACCTCATTATAGCCTTGGTTCAAACATGGACAAAAGAGCTGAAATCAAGAGGTGAGGTGAGAGTGACTGCCCTTGACATCAAGACAGCATTTGACTGAGTATGGCATCAAGGAGCCCTAGCAAAACTGAGGTCAATGGGAATCAGGGGGGAAAACTCTCTGCTGGTTGGAGTCATACCTAGTGCAAAGGAAGATGTCTGTGGTTGTTGAAGGTCAATCATCTGAGCTCCAGGACATCACTGCAGGAGTTCCTCAGGGTAGTGTCCTAGGCCCAACCAGCTTAAGCTGCTTCATCAATGACCTTCCTTCGATCATAAGGTCAGAAGTGGGGATGTACGCTGATGATTGCAAAATGTTCAGCACCATTTGCAACTTTTCAGATACTGAAGCTGCCCATGTCCATATGCAGCAAGACCTGGACAATATCCAGGCTTGGGCTGATAAGTGACAAGTAACACTGCGCCACACAAGTGCCAGGCAATGACCATCTCCAACAAGAGAGAATCTAACCATCTCCCCTTGACATTCAATGGCATTGCTTTTGCTGAATCCCCCACTATCAACATCCTCGGGGCTACCATTGACCAGAAACTGAACTGGAGTAGTCATATAAATTCCGTGGCTACAAGAACAGGTCAGAGGCTAGGAATCCTGTGGCGAGTAACTCACCTCCAGACTCCCCAAAGCCTGTCCACCATCTACAAGGCACAAGTCAGGAGTGTGATGGAATACTCTCCACTTGCCTGGATGGGTGCAGCTCCAACAACACTCAAGAAGCTCGACACCATCCAGAACAAAGCAGCCCGCTTGATTGGCACACCATCCACAAACATTCACTCACTCCACCACCGATGCACAGTGGCAACAGTGTGTATCATCTACAACATGCACTGCAGAAACGCATCAAGGCTTCTTCGACAGCACCTTCCAAACCCGCAACCTCTACCACCTAGAAGGACAAGAGAAGCAGATGCATGGGAACATCACCACCTGCAAGTTCCCATCCAAGTCACACAGCTTCCTGACTTGGAACTGTATCGCCGTTCCTTCACTGTCGCTGGGTCAAAATCCTGGAACTCCCTTCCTAACAGCAAATGGTTTGCAGTGGTTTAAGAAGGCAGCTCACCACCACTTTCTCAAGGGCATTTAGGGATGGTCAATTAATGATGGCATAGCCAATGACGCCCACATCCCATGAATGAATCAAAAAAAAAATTTTTGTGGAGAATGAAGTACTTAAGATTAATGTTGGGAGTTTATGGAGGAGGCAGTGATTTTGCTCTTTTGGGTGAAGTTCTGGTAGGATGGGACTTCTGGATGTTGCCCTGTATCTGCCTCAACCCTAATACTTTTTCCTCGGTCAGGGCTCACTACATTTGCAGTGAGCTCCTGGCGGGATTCCTGCCATTGAGAAAAGGCAATCCAGTTCAAAGGCAGAGTTTGCTGGTGGTGCTCCAGTGGGGATGCAACTGCAGAACCAGAAGAGACAGTGAGTGATCTTAAAGGAGCAGAAGGATTCTCAAGATTAGAAGGTGAGCTTAGTGATGTCACTGTCCTCTCCCCCCACCAAAAACAGTTACAGAGTGCCAGACACAGGACTGACTGGAGTTGGCAGAGAGACGTGCGTCAAGTTGAGGTGAGATGGAGCAGGGTGATCTGCAGGGGTTCAGCGCGGATAGGAAGAATTGGGGGACTGGTCTCAGGGCAGAGGAAGAGAGTGACAGCAGACTGGAAGTCTGAGGAGAGTTAGACAGAGATTTAGGAGTCAGCGATAGCATCTTGGAGGAGTGTAAGACTGGGGAGGCAAGGTTCGGACGTTGAGGACATAGATGCTTGCAGGTCAGGCAGGTTGACAGATTGGGATTGAGAAATTGGGGCCATGGGGCAGAGGAATGAAAGGGAGAATGGATATTGGGAAATGGGATGGATGTGGGACTCAGCATTTTCTGCAGAGCCAGGAGCTGTAGCAACATGGTGAGTGGGAGCATCACTGAGAAAGCAGCAGCCAGTAAAAGGGTGAATGAAACCTGGGGACTTTACTGGGATTAAATAGTGAAAGATTGTTTCCACTGTTGGGCAAATGGTGAACTTGGGGATGGAGACTAGTGACGCTCACTGGAACAACCAAGGGGGAAAGGAGGAGGAAAGTGTTTCAACTGAGGACTATGGGACCATGGGATGATTCACTATAAGTGGCTATTTAAAAAGAGAGTAGTACATGATCTAAAAGGGATTAGGATAAGTATTTGAAAAGAAGGAATATAAAATAATTTGGGGGGAATGGGGTTATAAGAGAGAGGGCCAGAACCAGAGCAGGCACTGGGGTCTGAATGACCTCCCCTTGTGCTGTAATTTTTAAGATTCTATGAAAACTTCCCTGTTTTGAGTGGTTTAGAAATGTTGGTGGTGAGCTGAGTTTAGGGTGATGTGTCCCAAACACTAAGCCTGCTGCCCTTCGTGTGATTCCTTGGTTTGGTTCCAGTCGGTCTTTGCCACACGGTTCTGACACGTGAAATCCAATAACAGATCGGCTTTAACTGAGATCCCAGTTCAAAGTTGTTACCATTATACAGAATGTGAGTCCAAACCAGAGTCCAAGGAGATCAGAAGAATGGATGGGGCCTGTTAGAAGTGCCATCTACTGGGGAGCCTGACAGCACCTTGCGCAATGCAGGGCAATTCTGGCTGTAGTTACAAAGTGAATATCAGCGGGTTATAGGATTAGTACTAGTTACATGTAGGATGTCGGGGCATTACACCTATTACTTCCTACCAGTTACATTGAGACAATCAGTGAGTTAGGTGGGAACTGTTAGTTGTGAGGGGAATCTGAGTGTTACCAGTATTGCTATTAGTTATCTATGCGATTTCAGTGAATTGCTGTTAGTTACTGGTGGAATCAAAGTGCCTCTCACCTCTGGTTTCCCCCCTGCAAACGCTCTCCACACCCCCCACTGCACACCTCCCCCCACCTGCTTTGGTTTCCCCTCTTCCCTGCCCTCGGTTTCCACTTTTACACGCCAATGGATTCTGCTCTTCTTCGCCTTTGGTTTTCTCTTTTCACCTACGTACATATGGCCTCCTGGCTCTTGTAACTTCACAATAATTGCTGGCTTGAAACCACGAGCAAAGATGCTCAACTATAGGGGGCCCAACATTCTAAGGTCCATACAATAATATTTACCAATCTCACGTGACCAGATGCCACATGTTCAAGCCTTCAACATTACCTCCAACCAGATTTGGCAATTCTATCTGCTGGGGATCTGGACCCCAACACCACTCTGCCATTTGCAAGCAGCAGGAGTGGATAGAGCAGCTAGCGCAGGGTAGGGGGAGGGAAATCCCAGTTAGGTAGATTTGTTTACAAAAGGTTAAATAAAGACTTTGCCATGAGTTGTTCAACCACGGTTGCTGCAGTATCCTTCAGGGTACGTGAAATCTGTAGTAGATTAGCACCCCAGTATAACTTCTCCAAGTATTTCAACATGCATAATAAGCAGTGGATTCAGTTCGAGACATCTGTTTATGTTTCAGTTATCGATGGTAGTATTAAGCAGTGGATTCAGCTTGAGACAGCTTTTCATGTTTCAGTTATCCATGGTCGTATCCTGTAACTATGCAACTTAACAGATAAAAAAGCTTTATATTCAAAGTAAAATGCTCTCCAAAGCAACCTGCTAAATAAATAGTGAGTTTGATAGCTAAGTATTATTTTCTCTTAGAAGATTACAATGAATTTTTGCAGTCCTTGAATACATGTTGTTGTCATCGTAGCTGTTTCTCTCTCCACAGATCCTGCCTAACCTGCTGAGAGCTTCCAGCATTTTCTGTTTTTATTTTAAGTTATTACAGCATTCCCTTTTCTGCGTAGGTTTGTTATGCCACCAGCTGAATTTATATTGCTGCCATTTGGGCCGAAGATTAATACATGACTAAAACTCCAAGGGAGTATGCCTACATTAAGCACAATCACAACTAGTTGTAACAGTTATCAAGCACATGTAAACGAGACATGTTTCACCCATATCCTCCATATCAAGACTTCTACCTGTATCTGTCTATTTACACCTGTGTTTGTATTATCTATATATAGTAGACGCTACCTGAACTAATGTCGGTGAAAGCCATGCAATAAGTGCTTTACAACTGGGAGATTTTATATTCATTTCAGTTAGGGGAGGCTATGAGCAATTTTTGACTAAAAGCTCTGTTTTAAAATTGACAATGCTGTGCAATTTTGTGTATTTAAAATCATTTAAACTCAATTACCCCTTACTTTGGTTCAGTTTTCTTGTCCTAAATTATCTTCAGTATCTGGATTTTCATACCTCTTGCACTACAATAATGCACTGTAATGTATAGATCAAAACGTGAAACTATTGGATTTCGAAACATATTTCCTAAGCAAGTTTAGTAATGATCTATAAAGAACAGTATGGACTATGATTCCGATATTAACGAAATGCTAACATGTAGAAAGCAGTTTTCATTTAACAACTTGCATTTCTATAGCACCTTCAACACAATAAAACATCCCAAGAGGCGTCACAGAAGTGTGATCAGACAAAATTTGACACTGAGCCACATAAACGGATATCAGAATAAGTGCCCAAAAGTCAAATAGATTTTAAGCAGTGACTTAAAGGAGAAGGGGTTGGGGGCGGGTTGGGGGTTGGTGGTGGTGGTGGGATTTAGGGATAGAATAATTGTACTTAGAGTTTTGACAGCTGACAGCTCAGCCACCAATGTTGGAGTGAAGGAAATCACGGATGCACAAGAGGCCAGAATTGGAGGTGTGCAGAGATCTTAGAGGATTGCAGGGCTGAAGTTTACAGAGGTAGGGAGGGGACGAAGCCATGGTGGGATTTGAACACAAGGATGAGAATTTTTAAATTGAGGTATTGCTGGATGGGAGCCAATGCAGATCTGCAAGTATAGGGGTGATGGGTAAGCAGGACTTGATGCAAGTTAGGAAACAGGCAGAAGAGTTTTGGAGGAGCTAAATTTTACGGAGAGGGGTAGCTGGGAGGCCGGCCAGGACAGCATTGGAATAGTCGAATTTGGAGGTAACAAAACCATGAATTTTGAATTAATTTTACATTTTTACTTAAAAATTGGTACTGTTCAGCAATTTGGCAGGAAACCAAATTTACCTTATTATGAATCTTCAATTTTTCTGTATGGTTTACAAACTTACAAAAACAAATGCAATCTCAGTAATATAATTAAAAAAGATTTTACTACTGGCAGGAGCACAAAAGATAGAGAACAAAACATGTGTGACTCTGAAGATGTGAGAAAACTTTTGATATAAGACATTATAAATTTTGAAGGACAACCTTTAACTTAACCAAGGAAGTAATATTTTCAATTATATAAAGCATTATCTCACAATGAAAAGTAGATTGAAGCTGATGCTAATCAGTAAGTCTCCCTTCGTCAACACAACAGGGGTTCTCATTCCTATCTATAATCATTTCTAACAAGTACAGCTTGCAATTAAATGTCA
Organism: Heterodontus francisci; assembly: GCF_036365525.1. Lineage (NCBI taxonomy): Eukaryota > Metazoa > Chordata > Chondrichthyes > Heterodontiformes > Heterodontidae > Heterodontus > Heterodontus francisci. Next base: position 52,779,120 of record NC_090377.1, read on the forward strand.
AGCTATTTAATTTTTTCAAAGGAGACAATTAAGACAAGTGTCATTTATTTCACAGCAGTATCTAATGTTTGTTTCTCCACTTACGACCTATTTTGTAATCAAATCACACTCTTACTAGGAACACAAGTCTAAGTATACCTGCAAGAAATATATCTGGTAATAGAATTGGGTACATGCAAGGTATTTTGAGATCCAAATATATTATGGAAGTAGAATAAGGTTCTATAGTTATTAGCAAAGCCTGATAGTACATATGACTATAGCATCCTTTATATATCGATGTATAATTGTGCTTGTAATTGAGGCTAATTGTAGCTACACCATCCCATCAATATAGATGAAATTAGATGACCCATTCGATTGATGTCAATAAACAGATCAGGTTGAATTTAGTAACATTCAAAATTGCATTTGAATCTTTTCTTTTGGGCCTCCTTATCTCGAGAGACAATGGATACGCGTCTGGAGGTGGTCAGTGGTTGAATCAACTACTATAATATTGATACCAGTGTGCCAGTGGAAACAAACTCAAAGATTAAAGAATAAACAAAGAATAAACTATTATGCCACCTTTAGCTTAACAGCAGTGAATATCCAGTGCTTGGCACTCAAACATTTATGGGAGAGCTACAATAAAGAGTGACAAATATTCTAGAACCAACTGGAGAGCCTACAAATGAAATTCTCCTTGGTAACATCAGAACAGTTAAAATTGCAATCGAACCAAGATGGTTAAGTTGGGCTGTAATGAAAGGGACAAGCTAGAATTATGCAAAAATACAAAGAGTCTTATAATGAAAAGAATAATCTAATTAAAAAGTAGAGGTACAAAAGGAAAGAAAATCAAATTGCAGAAAATATTTTAATTCACAATGAAATATATATGCAGTTCTTAAAATAAAATATTGGACTGCTCAAAAACTATGATGGGAAATTTAAATCAAAGGAGAGAAATGTAAGGTAAAAATACATGTTGACAAGTTGTACTGTATCAATCTTTATGGAGGATGAAGTTGAAGATTTTCTTATGTCAGGGATCAGCTTTCCACTCCTGCCAGAAGAGGAATTAGGCACTGTGGAAATAATGGCCGGAATTTTATGCCACCCCATCGAGCCGGATGGTAGCGGGGGGGGGGGGTGGGGGGCGAAGGGGGTGGCGTAAAATTGAGTGGGAGGCTCCGGGAGGCCTCCTGACCCACTCCCGCCTCCGCTCACTTTACGTGGGAGGCAGGGGGCGAGAAAGGGGCCACCCGCCCCAGGCCAATCAAGGCCCTTGAGTGGCCACTTAACGGCCACTTAAGGGCCTTCGCCCACATCCACAGGAATTTTACCCGTGGCAAGTGGGTGTCCACGAGACGTGAAACCTGGCGACCTCTCAGCGCACCGGAGGGGGCCCTGACAAACGGGCACAGTGTGGACAATTGAGGGCTGCCCCCACTTCCCCAACCACCCCCAGGACCAGAGATGCCCCCCCTCCCCCCCAAACAACCATCCTTGTCTCACCAGGGAGTGACCGATTAGACCGGCAAGGCAACCCTAACTTACCTGGACTCCTGGCTCAATGCCCTCTGCTGTCCTGCAGTCCCAGCAGTAGCCACCGCTCCTGGAGACCTCCTCCCTCAAGCGGGTGGAAGTCCCGCCTCAGAACAATTAAAGCCTGGGGACCTGTAAAATGCGGGTTGGATCCCCAGGCTGGGCAGAAGTGGGATCGCCACTGACTTTTAGATCGGTGGCCAGCTCCTGTCCACCCAAAGTAAAATCCAGCCCAAATGGTTTAAATGGTTTTAAAACAATGTAGCTTCAAAGGAAGTGGCAATAGCAATTCATGATAATTTAACTGACATTTTTATATGTCCTCTAGATTTGTCAGATATTCTTGCGTATTGGAAAGTGTCAAACTTAATTCTCTTATTTAAAAAAATGGCCTAAACCCTCAACCATTCGGAGTTCCGAGGCGAGACACTGGTGGGGAGGGGGGGAGGATTGAAATTATCAGGGCAGAAGCGGGGGGAGCAGGAATAACACATCTTATTGGCTGTGAAGATGGTGGGAAAGGGTTGAAGGGCAAATGTTAAGAGGTTGGGGGGGAAAGTGCAGGTTGAGAATAAAGTTCCTTTTGATGATAATGTCTGTAAACAAACATTGCGGGGGGAGGGTGGGAAAGGGCCGCCAGTATTTATTTAAGTTTTTAAACATAATGCTGCACAATATAACTTTGAATATTAGGAGAAATTTTAAGGGTTTGAAACCCTTGAAAAATGGCACCGGCGCTTGCTAATAAAATACAGCCCTGGGGCTCAGCCTCCTGGCTCTTTTCTGCACTGCCTCCACCACTCGAATGGTTGCAACTTTCAACTTTGGTGAGAACATGAAATGGATAACATCAGGCTAGATTAAGTCAATGGAAAGGAAAATTGGATGGGATGTGTAATGGGTGCCTGATCCACAAGCACTCATTGTACACCCCACCATCATTGAAGTTGCAACTTCCGGCAAATGTCTCCCTTGTTTCTTGTCACATCTTAAGTCTTATAGAACAATTTCACCTACATCATAAAAATTTATATAATAAATCAATGGAAGATAGATTTAAGAAAGAATAAGAAAAGCACAAATAAATAGAAGGCAGGAAATGAGGAAAGGTCGTATATTTTGTGGGGGCAAAAATGAGTATTGGTGTTGCAAAGTGACTTTGACAAGTAATTGTCAACCAGGATGAAATGATAATGCAACATGAGAGGAAGAAAAAACAAACAGAATAATGCAGAGGAAAATGCTCCTGGATCAGTTCTAGTCATAGAGTCATACAGAGATACAGCACTGAAACAGGCCCTTCGGCCCACCGAGTCTGTGCCGACCATCAACCACTCATTGTCTTTGAATTAGATTTACAAAAGGGTGTGACTTTTTCCTCCTGCGACACTCATAAACTTTGCAACAAGTGATGACCCATCATATACCACTGGCCTAGCAAAGACTCAGTGTTCATTAGAAACTGGCATTCAACAAGCTTTTTAAAATTCATATGGCTACATTACTTGATGAAATAAAAGGAACACCAATCAAGAACATGGTGTCAATGTACTACACTGCAAGTCATATAAAGATAAAATGCCAAACCATCCATACATTGACAGAAGGAATAGCATTTTAATAAAGAAGCTTACACTGGCACCAAAACTTTGTGTGTATAAAAGTATCTCCAGTATATTTTCAGCTCAATAATATTTACTGATTTAAATAGCTTACATGTGACAGTAATAGTTATTTTCCACTGGGTTGTAGTAATGACCTGCTTTAAAATAAAAAGGCAAATTTGAACCAGTGCTTTAAGAAATTACTGACATAGTGTTCCTAGTCTGAACCAATCTGAATTATTCATATTTCTAGCCACAGAGCAGAAACTTATGACTAAATTGATAAAAAAAGATATATTTTGTCATCTTCATTTTCGCAAAGTGCCATATTACCAGCATGGTGCAATTTTTTTTTGTGAAAGGAAATTCATAAGATTTATCAAATTAACTTTGTGGGTATAATTTTAACTGCCAAGGGGAGGCGGGTTTGGGGTTGGGTGCAGGCAGGGGTTAAAGCCATGAAAAGTGGAGTTGGGTTGGAAACCCGACATGATCCCATCCACTCTATGTTTAACCGGGGATGATTTGCAGGCGAGCAGGAAACCCCTATGCAGCGATTGGGTAAGTAATTTCAGCATGGGAAGAGGCAATTAATTGTGAATTTAACCCAGCATTCTGGCTTTAACAGCCAATGCATGAACTTCTCAAGCTGTGGGGAACTCGCCAGGGTCAATAAAGCTAGTGCACAGTGGGGACTCCTTGTTTAATGAAACTGACAGGCTGCAAAGCCTTTAAAGAGTAAAACTGCATAGCTGCTGGCCTGCCTATGTGAAACGCTTGTGCTTACAACACTTCTTCAGAGAGCCTGATTTCAAAGGCAATTTCCAACTTTTTGAAAGTAATTACACCTACCTTGGACTTTACTCATTTTGATCTACACTTCCCTGCTGTTAGCCTTCACTGCAACATGCAGGCGCTTATGCAGCTTATAGCATGGACCTCTGATGTGGAACACGAGGAACAGCAACAGCACTAATACCAACAGCAGCAAGACCCACATCAACAGCTGCAGGACCTGCAGTAACACCCACAGCAACTCCCTTCTCTGCAGCTGCATGCCCCTTCACAGGACAGAGGGGATAGACACAGAGTTCCAGCTCAAAGGAGGTGATATGTCCAGCACAGGGTATACAGGTAGAGTGTGACCTTCCTCAACATGACAGAGCAGCAGTACCTCAGGAGGTGCCGGCTCTCGCAGCAGGTTGTTGTTGACATCTGCAGCCTCCTGGAACAAGACCTCCTTACAAGAGGGCCAGATTGGCTGGCATTGCCAGTGGGCTTCAAGGTCACCACAACCCTGAATTTCTTTGCTTCTGACTCCTACCAGGGATCTGCTGGTGACATCTCCATAAGAACATAAAAAATAGGAGCAGGAGTAGACCATACGTCCCCTCGAGCCTGCTCCACCACTCAATACAATCATAGTTGATCTTCTGTAACAACTCCACTTTCCCGCCAGTTCCCCATATCCCTTGATTCCCTGAGTGGCCAAAAATCTGCCTCTCAGCCTTAAATATATACAACAATGGAATATCTGCAAACCTCTGGGTTTGATCATTCCAAAGATTCACAATCCTCTGAGTGAAGAAATTTCTCCTCTACTCAGTCCTAAATAAATTGACCCCTTATCCTGAAACTGTGCGTCCATGTTCTGGATTCCCCAGCCAGGGGAAACAACTTCTCAGTGTTTACCCTGACAAGCCCCTTCAGAACCTTGTATGCTTCAATGAGATCACCTCTCATTCTAAAATCCAGACAGTATAAGCCCAATTTACTCAGCTTCTCACCATAGCTCAACCCTCTCATTCCAGGAACCAATCTAGTGAATCCTTGCTGTACCATCGCCAAGGCAAGTGTATCCTTCCTTAGACATGGAGACCAAAACTGCACAATACTCCAGGTGTGAGCTCACCAAAGCCCTTTACAATTGTAGCAAGACTTGCTTATTCTTGTACTCCAATCCCCTTGAAATAACGACCAACATGCCATTTGCCTTCCTAATTGTTTGCTGTATCTGAATGCTAACTTACAGTGTTCCTTGCATGAGTATACCCAAGTCTCTCTGAAAATCAACATTTAGAATTTTCACGCCTTTTAAAAAATACTCTGATTTTCTATTCTTACTAGCAAAGTGAATAACCTCACACTTCCCCACATTATACGCCATCTACCACCTTGTTGCCCACTCACTTAACCTGTTTATATCTTTGCAGCCTCTTTGTGTCATGTCGGCACAGCTTATATTCCCACCTAGCTTCGTATCATTAGCAAACTTGAATACATTTCTCTTGGTCTCTTTAATGTTATTATTACTTGCTCCTCAATAATAAACAAACTAGCAATGAGAAATCTGACAATTCAAAACAAGTGCGGCTATTCTCTAGGGCAAGAAGTGCTATTTTTATTGAAAGAATTGCAGCTCTTATGTCAAGATTAGCAATAAATCATGACAAACAGAACCAATATGTGTTGTTTTAGTTAAAACTACTACCACGATCATACTATAAAATGAAGGATAATTATGGATCTAAACTGGAGACAGTGCAGCTTTGAGCAAGTGAAAAGTGTTGCAGAGGCTCAAAGAATTTTTCACAAAAAGTTACTGTACAAGGTTTTTGTAGCACAATACCATATTAATCAAACGGTGAGGTTCTGTGACAACCATTGTGACTGAAAGAATAAGAAAAAATTCTAACAGAAATATGTGACTTTTGTTTTCATCAATCACTCAATAAAAGCAACAACTGTCCTTTGTAAATATATAACTGTTTTATTAAGATAACCACATTAAATCACCAACAAATTTGCATATGGTTTAAATGGATCATCATGCATAATTGTGTCAATTAAACTGTCTTCACCTTATTGGAAGCTTTCAGTGAATGCTCAATCATCACACCCAACTGTCTTCAATATTTGCACACTTCCTGTAACGTAAAGTAACCTTACCCTGAAGCGACCAGGCCACTGATATCATATATATGTATGCAGGAGACACTAAGAACATGGCCTGGAGACAAAGCACACATAGCAGCATGGACAAGACCTGGACCTGAGTAACGTGTAGAGCTCATACAATGTGAATAGTTAAGGTAATAAGACAAAGAAGGCAAGCTCTTAGAGAGTGCTAATCATTAAACTTGCAAAGGTTATTCGATACTGGCAGAATGCTGGAAGCCAACAAAACAAGACAAGAACTGCTGGGCTTTGTTAACTGTTTGGAAGCTGAAGACAGAAGCCGCCTTATTGTAAGCACAATGGAGCCGCGCGACCTTTTATTAATTTGTATTTATGTACAATGTTTATTCTGTCTCTAACTACCAATATATATTAACAATGCCATGAAATTTGCCCCAGAGTCAAAACGTATCGCACACTCACACCTCCTTCCCACTCCATCAACTTCTATAAAATAGATTTGTTCCTCCTACTCTTAATTTTAGAGTCATAGAGTCATACAGAGATACAGCACCGAAACAGGCCCTTCGGCCCACCAAGTCTGCGCCGACCATCAACCACCCATTTATACTAATCCTACATTAATCCCATTTTCTCTCTCACCTCCCCACCTTCCCTCAATTCTCCTACCACCTACCTACACGAACGGCAATTTTTTTTTGTACAATGTCCAATTTACCAAATCTTGGAGCAGGAGATTAAGAGATAGAGCTATCTCAGCCTCCATCATGCACTGAAATCTGTACAAGTAACAGCTTGTTTTATTGTATTACTCATCAGCATACTTCCCCTAAGTGACATTATCTGCAGTTCAGCTTTCGGAACTAAGCTAATGTCACCCAGTTGTACCTCTCTACCATTCCTCTTGGCTTCACAACTAACTCTTCTGTAAGACTACTTTGTCAACATCACATCAAGTATAAGTCACAATTTTCTTTGTCTGAACACTGAAAAGATCAAAGCAACTGTTTCCAATCCCTATCATAAACAATGCCCCCTTGCCACAGGGTCCACCCTCTTCCTCACTCAATCGCTCTGGCTGAACCAAACTGTGTAAAACCTGGGAATCCTAATCAACACACAGTCAAGCTAACAAGCGCTCCAACCCTATCTCTCACCCAGATTACTTATTTCCACCTGTACAATAATGGCTGACTCCTCCCCTGCCTCAGCACCTCCACCACTGAAACCCTCATCCACACTTTTGTCACACCTTCATTTGCTGTTCTCACTGTCCTCCAGTCCTCTAATCTTCATAAACTCCACTGCCTCATTCTTGCACTAATTCCTGCTTGCCCAACACTCGGCCGGATCTGGAGATCGAAAATGGACAGTGTCCACAGGGCCACAATGTCCAGATCTCTAGATAAAGAGGGAAAACTGTTTCTCTCATCCTGATGGCCACCGTTGTGTGCAGCTGCATCATGCTCTGCGTATACTTTCGGTACGCAAACACCAAGGGCTGTATTTTATCACCATCAAAGGAGTCCTACTACCAGGACTGAAATCAGGAGCTGATACCACGCTGGTGGCTGGCAGGACCCTGGGTGGAATTTTGCCGGCGATGGCCAATAAACAGGCAGCCTCCAGGACCGCTGTCCAATCAGATGACCGGCAGCTTGGCAGCCTTAGTAGTGCCACCACTAGCCGTGATCACTGCTGATGCTGTAGGATGTGGAAGAGGGTACCTCCATGCTGAGGCACCCTTAAAGAGGAAGGATGTTTTTTTCAGCAAGCCGGGCCAGGCAGGCAGGTTCCAACAATGAGGGGTTGGGGGGCTGGCATATTCCAGAAGTAGCACCTTAGCCGCAGGGGTGGCCATTGCTGCCACAGGGCCCCTCCGTGGGTCATGGAATGGCCATTGAGGAGGACCGCCCCTCTGGGAACCACTGGGTTTACCTGGCGATCTGCCCACGCTGTGGCAGCCTCTTCCAATGCCGGTAAAATGCAGGCAGGAGCACAGGAGGTGGCCCTTAATTGGGTACTTAATTGCCTCAATTGGCCACCCGGTGGGCAGCCACACCACTGAGGGTCCTGCCACCGGTAATAGACCATGGCAGCAGGAAGACATTGAGCTCCCCTCCTGACGTCTTATCCAGCCATATTACCACCCCTCCTGCCTCCCAGCCTGTCTCGAAAGGACTGGTAAAATCCAGCCCAAGTGTCACTACATACTGAGGTTCTATCTGTCCTGACTGTTGTGAAGGATGGGTCTGGCCACGTTGTCGCAGAACACTCCATTCAATTGGACCATGCCATACCACCTGACCATCATGGAAAAGTTTGTGCAGAAAAACACCTTTGACCACAAGTCCATCAGACTGTGGTCTGCACGTAATGTCATCAAGGTCCGTTGGGAAAAGGTGATGGTGGATCCTGTCAGATATTTCCTGAGCAGACTGTCAAAGCCTTTTGGAAGAATGCCTCATCACTAGATCTTTCAAACAAGCACCAAGATGTAGCTTGGTTGGGGGTGAGAAAGGCCCTCACCATCATATCCTGCATGCATACCTGAATTTTACCTTGATGGCAAGGGTCCCGGTGACAGACTAGAAGGCAGAGGGCAACCCCGCCTTTGTCCTGTTTTGGACCCCCGGCCGAATTCCATGCCAGGCATTTAAATAACTGCTGTCGTCGGGGTCTCCATCACTGTAAGGACAGTGATCCCGCCTCCAAGAGCTGCCGACCAATCAGAGGGCCGGCAGCTCAGTAGTACAGGCAGCACCATCCAAGAGCAGTGGCCATTGCTGGTACTATAGGAGGCCTGGGATCACGACCAGGGCTGGAGCCCCAGACCTCAGGTAAGTGGGGCGGGCTTGTCAGAGCCAGTCCAGCAGGGCCCTCCAAGTTGGGGGAAGGAACAGTGGTCATTGAGGGCGGGGAGGTGTTGTTTGCAAAGGGGTGGCCTTTATCGCTGGGGTCCTCCATGAGCCACAGACTGGCCATGGAGGAGGGCCACTCCCCCCCTTAGCCCACAGGGAGGCTGCCTTGTTTTATTGGGCAACCTCCCCATGTGGCAGGGCTCCCACCAGCCACTGGTAAAATACCAGCGGCGATGGGAAGAGGTCCTTTAGTGGCCATTAATTGGCCCTTAAGGGCCTCAACTGTCCTCTGGACAGGAAGGCTGTCCGCAGTCTTCCATGCCCCGGACTAAAATTCGAAGATGTAGAGAAGTTGACGGGCACTCTACCCCTCCACCCACCCCCCCCACCTTCCCATGCAATTTTATGGCCCCCACCCCCCCGCCCCACCCTTGTTCCCATCCCTTGGGAGAGCATAAAATTCAGCCCAAAGTCTCAGTGCCACCGTAAGCTGCCCTTGAGGCAGCTGCAGTGGGGATGAGACCATTGCCCATCTCCTTCTGGAATATGTTTTTGGAAAGAGGCACAGTTTTTTTTGTCATGGTTCATCCCAAGCAGCTCTATAATGCAGAAATAAAAACAAGAAATGCTGGAAATACTCAGCAGGTCTGGCAGCATCTGTGGAAAGAGAATCAGAGTTAACGTTTCGGGTCAGTGACCCTTCTTCGGAACTGACAAATATTAGAAATGTCAAAGGTTATAAGCCAGTGAGGCGGGGGTGGGGCAAGAGATAACAAAGGAGAAGGTGTAGATTGGACAAGGCCACATAGCTCACCAAATGGTCATGGAGCAAAGGCAAACAATATGTTACTGGTGTGTTGAAAGACAAAGCATTAGTACAGATAGGGTGTTAATGGACTGAAGATTGAACAGCAGCAAGTACAAACATGAAAAAAAAAACAGTGGGTAAGCAAACTAAACAAACTAAGATAAATGAAATAAACATACAGGAAAAAATTGTAAAAAAAATGTAAAAAAGAAAAAATAACTAAAAATAAAAGTAAAATGGGGGGCCCGTCATGCTCTGTAGTGCAGGCTGTAGTGTGCGTAATCTGTAATGCAGAACTCTGTGCTCTATGGGCTATTCCCAGGGGTATACACTGAGACAAACATTAACTGCTGGTGGAAGGCCATCAACTCAGTGAAAGACACTCTGTACTTGGTCTGCCCAAAACGTGTTGCTCTTCCAGTGCAAGAAGCTGTCCACGACCGAGTGTTGCAGATTGGCACATTCCATGGTCCAGGACCACATGCTGAGGGATGCACTAAAGCTTAGGGAAGCTGCCGCAAAGGCTCATGTGGAAAGGCCACTATCTAGCACCCACCCAACATAGTACACCGAGGGGCTGGAGCCGGTGTAAAATTCTCAGGCCACATGCACCAGAGAATGTTTTAAATGAAATGTTAATGTGAATTATACATACAACATGTAACTGTAAATGTAGTGAGGTACCTCAGGCTGCTATGTGCTGTATTGAAAGAAATTAATATGTACTGCACGTTATACAATGTCACACTTGAACTGATCTGTAATTTACTTTTAAAAATGTTATGAATAAAGTATTTTTAAAAAATAAAATGACTCATCTTTGCTGGCCTTCTTTGCTCCCTGACTCCCGATGCATTAAATTCAAAATGTTCATCCAAAATCACTCAGTGGTTTTCCCCATCTTGTCTTTGCAACATTCTGCAGCCTTATGATCTCTTCAGTTCTCAGTCCTTGATTTTTAGTGCATCTCATACATAAGTTCTACCAGAGTACCTTCAACCACCTAGGCCCTATTATCTGAAACTCTGCCTTTTCACTTCTCTCTCGATCTTTACAAGTCTTCTCAAAATCCATCTTCTTGATCAGCTTTCAGTCACCCCTTTGAATCTCTGCCTCCATTGGCTTGACATTCATTCCCATATCTATTTCCAAATATGAAGTGCCTTGAGCTTTTCTTTTTACATTAAAGATGTAACATAGATGCATATTGTATTTTATTTTCATTTGAGTTATTATAAATGCAGAAGCTGTTTCAATATCTCTCATTTTCATATTTCTCAAAAATCTTAATATTTTAATATAAATTCTTAATTTTAGAAATTCGAGACATCTTAACACTGACACATTCCCAGCTTTAGTTCTTACTGGGTTATCCATCTTGCAACAGATTTTTTCTATAATTCCAGTGAGTCATGGAAACAGAAATTTACATCAGCATCATGATAAATTATTCGAGCATATTCTTTATGGAGCATTAACACAGGCAGTTCTGGGCACTGATTGCAGCAGGGCATTAGTCCCAGCCCACAAGAATAAATTATATAAATGAAACACTGCTTTTGAAAGGCTTTCAAAAATCCTCGCTGCCACAATGGAGTTAGTAATTGTCATGTGTATCTTGTATGGTTTTGCACACATTTATACATAGTGAGGCTGGAGGCTTTTCCCACCATTTCAACCAGAAATAAAATTAATCTCCTGAATATTCATTAAACATGGTCTATTGTTGTCTCTCTTCTCACTATTTCCCAGAATCTTATCAATGGAAATGTTTAAAATTTGCCCAATACTGGGGTGATATTTCTCTGGGATTTCAGCAGTCTCTGGCGGGATACCCTGCTCCTCATGACCTCCCTAAGAAATGTATGTGATTAATCTTAGAGGGCTTCCTTTTTTTCCATGCCAGGTTTTATTGAATGGGGCACCCACAGTATATGCAACACTCATTGGGCTGTTAAAATGCCATTGGACTCCGGTGGATGTCAGAGAAGCTCAGTTTGCATAAATTGAGTCAGTTAAGTTGGCAGCAGGTGCTGGTCTAGCAGGAACAAGGAGGTCGACCTTTGCACAGCTATTTTAACAGCATGCCTATCCTGTTCCTGTAGGGTGGTGTGGGCCAAAATTCCCCCGAAAGTGTTTGAACTGGAGGGACTAGTGGCAATTTGTCATTACAATGTCACAGAATTACAGAAACCTGCCTAGCTAATTGCAATGGAAATCACACAACTTACAATAGTGCAGAGCACTCAGGAAGTATAGAAAGATTGCCTTGCATGTAGAAACACAAAGAAAGCTATGGCAGTTGAGCCAACGTAGCAGGAAACGTGAGGGTAAAGATTGTCTGGCTAGATATCTTCAACAAAAAAGCCAGGACAACATTTAGAATTTTCCTGTGGGTCATCAGGCCAGAAAAAGAGTGACTTGTGAATGATGTCAGTATTAGAGAGTTGAACAAGAAACCAACTCAACATGAACTGGTTGAGCGGGAATGATTCTCAGCTTGTTATTGCAGCAAATGGCTGTCTTCTGCCTCACTGCATTGGGGACCCGGCAGTGTACAATTGCTTCCTGATTCATTGCATCGATGAGCTGATAAGAGTTGGCTGCTTTCACAACTTGGCTCTTTGGTAGAGACCTAGGCTGTTTTAAGGAATAGAAGACTCAGTGATAGTGATCACAGCATGAGAACTTCTATCGAACTTTAGAAACAGCACAGGCACAAAGCCAAACCCAAGTATACTGGAGAGAAAGGATGTTCTAGTAAGGTCAAGGACAGAATCTATTTAGTTAGAGCTAAGAAACAATAGAGATACCATTACACTATTGGGTGTATTCTACAGGCCACCATCTAGTGGGAAAGATATAAAGGAATATGTTTGCAAGGAAATTACAGAGAGGTGCAAGAACTATAGTTATAATGGGGGATTTTAATTAACCTAATACAGACTGTATTACAGCCCGTCTAAGAGCGAAGACCAAAGTACAGAAAGTCCTCATCAGGGAACTTCTCTTTGCTGACGATGCTGCATTAACATCTCACACTGAAGAGTGTCTGCAGAATCTCATCGACAGGTTTGTGGCTGCCTGCAACGAATTTGGCCTAACCATCAGCCTCAAGAAAACGAACATCATGGGACAGGACGTCAGAAATGCTCCATCCATCAATATCGGTGACCACGCTCTAGAAGTGGTTCAAGAGTTCACCTACCTAGGCTCAACTGTCACCAGTAACCTGTCTCTTGATGCAGAAATCAACAAGCGCATGGGAAAGGCTTCCACTGCTATGTCCAGACTGCCCAAGAGAGTGTGGGAAAATGGCGCACTGACGCGGAACACAAAAGTCCGAGTGTATCAAGCCTGTGTCCTCAGTACCTTGCTCTACGGCAGCGAGGCCTGGACAATGTATGTCAGCCAAGAGCGACGTCTCAATTCATTCCATCTTCGCTGCCTCCGGAGAATCCTTGGCATCAGGTGGCAGGACCATATCTCCAACACAGAAGTCCTCGAGGCGGCCAACATCCCCAGCTTATACACCCTACTGAGTCAGCGGCGCTTGAGATGGCTTGGCCATGTGAGCTGCATGGAAGATGGCAGGATCCCCAAGGACGCATTGTACAGCGAGCTCGTCACTGGTATCAGACCCACCGGCCGTCCATGTCTCCGCTTTAAAGACGTCTGCAAACGCGACATGAAGTCCTGTGACACTGATCACAAGTTGTGGGAGTCAGTTGCCAGCGATCGCCAGAGCTGGCGGGCAGCCATAAAGGCGGGGTTAAAGTGTGGCGAATCGAAGAGACTTAGCAGTTGGCAGGAAAAAAGACAGAAGCGCAAGGGGAGAGCCAACTGCGAAACAGCCCTGACAACCAATTTTATCTGCAGCACCTGTGGAAGAGTCTGTCACTCTAGTATTGGCCTTGATAGCCACTCCAGGCGCTGCTCCACAAACCACTGACCACCTCCAGGCGGTTATCCATTGTCTCCCGAGACAAGGAGGCTAAAGAAGAATACAGACTGGGATAGTAATAGTGGAAAAGGCAGAGAGGGGGAAGAGTTAATAAAGTGTGCTCTGGAGAATTTTCAAGATCAGTATGTTTCTGGCCTAATGAAGGAGGAGGTACTGCTGGATCTGGTCCTGGGGAATGAAGTGGATCAAGTGTCAGTCAGGGAATATTTAGGGGACAGTAATCATAGTATCATAAGGTTTAGGTTATTTATGGAAAAAGACAAGGAGCAAACCAAAAATAATTATGAGGGGAGGGCCAACCTCAATGGGGTGAGTACAGATCTGGCCAAGATAAACTGGAATCAAAGATAGGCTGGCAAAACAGTAACGGAACAATAGGCTGCCTTCAAAGAGGAGATAGTTCAGATCCAGTTGGCAAACAGATCCAGAGCTCCCTGGATGATGACAATGATAAAGAGTAAGATTAAGCAGAAAAAGGGTGCATTTGACAAATGTCAGGTGGATAATACAATTGAAAACCAGGCTGAATATAAGAAGTTCTGAGGGGAAGTGAATAAAGAAATAAGAGAAGTAGAAAGAGACTATGAGAAGACACTGGTAGCTTTCATAAATGGGAATCCAAAAGTCTTCTACAGGTATATAAATAGTAAAAAAGTGGTAAAAGGAGGAGTGGGGCCGATTAGGGACCAAAAAAGGAGTATATGCATGGAGGCAGAGGGCATGGATACTAAATGAGTACTTTGCATCTGTCTTTAAAAAGGAAGAAGATGTTACCCAAGTCATAGTGAAAGTGGTAGCTGAGACACTGAATGGGCTAAAAATTGATAAAAAGGAGGCATTAGATAGGCTTGCTGTGCTTAAAGTCGATAAGTCACCAGGGCTGGATGAGCTATATCCAAGGATACTGAGGGAAGTAAGTATGGAAATGGCAGAGACACTTGCCATAATCTTCCCCTCCTCCTTAGATACAGGTGGCAGAGGTCTGGAGAATTGCAAATGTTACACCCTTGTTCAAAAAAGGGTGTAAGGATAAGCCTAACAACCACAGGCCAGTCAGTTTAACCTCGGTGGTGGGAAAGCTTTTAGAAATGATAATTTGGGACAAAATTAATAGTCACTTGGACAAATATAGATCAATTAAGGAAAGCCAGCATGGATTGTTAAGGGCAAATTGTGTTTAACGAACATACTTGAGTTTTTTTTTGATGAGGTAACAGAAAGGGTTGATGAGGATCATGCAATTGCTGTGGTATACACGGACTTTCAAAAAGCATTTGATAAAGTGCCACATAAGAGGCTTGTCAGCAAAGTTAATGCCCATGGAATAAAAGGGACAATAGCAGCATGGATAAAAAGTTGGCTGAGTGACAGGAAACGGAGAGTAGTGGTGAACGGTTGTTTTTGGACTGGAGGCAGATATATAGTCGGGTTCCTCAAGGGTCGGTATTAGGACCACTGCTTTTCTGATATATTAATGACCTAGACTTTGGTGTACAGGGCACAATTTCAAAATGTTCAGATGTCACAAAACTTTGAAGTATTGTGGACTGTGAGAATAGTGATAAAGGGGACTTAGGCAAGCTGCTGGAATGGATAGACAAGTGGCAGATGAAATTTAATGCAGAGAAGAGTGAAGTGATTCATTTTGGAAGGAATAACAAGGAGAGGCAATATAAAATAAAGGGTACAATTCTAAAGGGGGTGGAAGAGCAGAGGGAGTGGGGATATATATGCACATATCAATAAACGTGCAGAGCAGGTTGAGAAAGTGGTTAATAAAGTATGTGGGATCTTGGACTTCATAAATAGTGGCATAAAGTACAAAAGCAAAGAGGTTATGATGAATCAATACAAAACACTAGTTCAGCCTCAACTACAGTATTGTGCCCAATTCTGGGTACCACAATTTCGGAAGGATGTGAAGGTATTGAAGAGGGTGCAGAAAAGATTCATGAGAATGGTTGCAGGGATGAGGAACTTCAGTTACGTGGATAGATTGGAGAAACTGGGGCTGTTCTCCTTGGAGAAGAAAAGATTAAGTGGAGATTTGATAGAGGCGTTCAAAATCATGAGGGGTCTGGACAGAACAGATAGGGAGAAATAGTTCCCATTGGCAGAAGGGTCGAGAACCAGAGGACACCAATTTAAGGTGGCTGGCAGAAGAAGCAATGGTGACATGAGTAAAATCTTTTTATGCAGTGTGTGGCTAGGATCTAGAATTCACTACCTGACACTCTGGTGGAGGCAGATTCAATCAAGGCCTTCAAAAAGAATTGGATACTTATCTGAAGCGAGAAGTTTTGCAGGGCTAAGGGGAAATGGCAGGGTTGTGGGACTAGGTCAGTTGTTCTTGCGGAGAGCCGACATGGACATGATGGGCTGAATGGTTTCCTTCTGTGCCGTAACCATTCTATGATTCTATACAACTTTAGGTATTTTTCTGGTAAAATGAATGTTTTACTTATTTGGTTACTGAATGGTGCTTTTTTTTTTGTTAAGTAAATTGTATATTGTGTGAATGTATTTAAGGAATTTTCGACTGAAATCAATGCATGAAACTAAAATGGTGTTGTCCTAGCCACACCTGTGGTTAGTCAGCAATTTCTACCAGACAACACTATTGTAAAAGAAGAGGGTGCGTTAATGTGCCTACAGACTAGCAGATTAACCATGTTTATTTTACTCTTGACAGTATTGTCACTAGAAGTATTTACTGGTGAGAAGATAGAAATGTTGAAGCAATTGTTGGTAATACTGGCAGATGAGCACCTCGTGCACTTGTATGCAATTCCTCTATCCATTATTTAAATTTAGGCAGTAGCACCTTAATTTTAAATAGGCTAATGCCTCCACTAAATTAGCAGGCAAATAATTTATGAGCATGTTAAGGTTTTGTCTGCTCCAACAGTTATTCTTCCCCTGCAGTATTAGCAGTGGTGTAACTATATTGGGATTGAGACATCAAAACCATTTGTAAATAGGATCTGCCCAGATCTCGATACAATGAAATATTTCTGCAGAGTACTTCACTAAATAGTTAGGGAAATCTATTGATCATCAACCAGCTGCTACTTCAAAACCTCAAAATGTTTTGTAAAGCTACTGATCTGCAAATATTAACCATCACAAAGTCAACCAAATCACTCAAAATTTGTCTCCAAGTCCTATCTGCAGCCATGTAGGTTTTCCACAGTCGAGTGTAGAGACCTATAAAGTCATGTCATAATAAACACATAAAAATTTGTTCTGAGAGAAACAACACTAAATTTACCCATTATATAGTACAAATGCTCCAAAGCTGAGTGGCTACACAGATCTGCCAGCTCTCTTTGCCTGGTGCTTGAGTTTTGCTTTGTTCCCATGATTTGTGTCATTTTTTTTCTTGATATGGAGACTCAATCAAGCAGCAAAACCCAAAAGGCACCATGCCACTTGAAACAAAAGATGGATAGATGCGAAAAGACCCAGTAGTAGGCACAGCGATCACGATGAGTGTTTATCCACACCCAATGGAAGTGATGCAGGCAGCACACAAACTTCATGCTGTCTGCTCATCTCCATGTTGTAGTGTGCAGCCCAGTGCTAAATGTGCTGCTGAGCGCCTGCTCAGATACTGAAGCAGTCTGTGTAGAAATGCAGCAAGACTTGACCAATATCCAGGCTTGGGCTGATAAGTGGCAAGTAACATTCATGCCACACAAGTGCCAGGCAATGACCATCTCCAACAAGAGAGAATCTAACTATCTCCCCTTGACATTCAATGGCATTGCCATTGCTGAATCCCCCACTATCAACATCCTAGGGGCTACCATTGATCAGAGACTGAACTGGAGTAGCCATATAAATACCGTGGCTACAAGAGCAGGTCAGAGGCTAGGAATCCTGCGGCGAGTAACTCACTTCCTGACTCCCCAAAGCCTGTCCACCATCTACAAGGCACAAGTCAGGAGTGTGATGGAATACTCTCCACTTGCCTAGATGGGTGCAGCTCCAACAACACTCAAGAAGCTCGACACCATCCAGGACAAAGCAGCCCGCTTGATTGGCACCCCATCTACAAACATTCACTCCCTCCACCACCGACGCACAGTGGCAGCAGTGTGTACCATCTACAAGATGCACTTCAGCAACACACCAAGGCTCCTTAGACAGCACCTTCCAAACCCGCGACCTCCACCAACTAGAAGGACAAGGGCAGCAAATGCATAGGAACAGCACCACCTGCAAGTTCCCCTCCAAGTCACACACCATCCTGACTTGGAACTATATCGCTGTTCCTTCATTGTCGCTGGGTCAAAATCCTGGAACTCCCTTCCTAACAGCACTGTGGGTGTACCTACCCCACATGAACTGCAGCAGTTCAAGAAGGCAGCTCACCACTGCCTTTTCAAGGACAATTAGGGATGGGCAATAAATGCTGGCCTGGCCAGCGACACCCACATCCCATGAATGAAAAGTAAAAAAAAAACAAAAAATAGCAGGGTGCCCAGGTTCATGGGAGGCTAGCACCAATTAAAGCCAGCCTGCACTTCTTAAGGAGGACATGGATTCTAGCTGTAGCAGGTGCTGGAAGTGGCTGGGAAAAACATTCTGAGCAGCAAGAAACAAGAGTAATGGGCAGCAGGCTAGAGAGAGGGCTCCAATGTTCTCAGATGCAGTGCTGGAGGTGGAAAGGAAGAGGGGCAAGAGGCCCTCCAGACATACACAGCAAAGATAGTAGCAACAGTTAGCTCTGAAGGTCAATGCCAGAAATGTGGCCCCAAGGACTTGGATACAGTGCCTAAGAAGTTCAATGACCTTACACGTGTGCTCAAAGCCAGTGAATGCATCTTCAAATGCCATCTCCTATCAACTGCACCACTAACCTCACACACTGCTCAATACACCAGACATCCACCAGCAATCTCAAGCCATCAGGACTCATACCTGACATTCATATGCTTCAAATTACCCTAACACAATTACTACTGCTGAAAGCCTCAACATACATCTTGCAGCTTCCATGTACTTCCAGCGATTCAGTTATGACAGGACCATCACCCAAATACACTGCAACACACTCACTGAAACTCTTCCCTCTCTCTTGCTGCAGGACAAGATGGCACATAACAGTAGGTGGCAGCAATTAACAGTGAGGGACAGGCATGGCTACAAGTATTCACCCCATTGAAGGAGATGGTGCTTGGCATTATTGGCGTGGCTGTCACTGAGGCTATGGCAACTGGCATCACTGAAGCTATCCAGGAAGAACATCTGTTCCTGCCATATGCACCTTCTCAAATTCCACTTCACTCTCATCCCATAAACTGGTATGAGGCACAAGCTGCAGA